>NW_027361728.1:5610000-6135000 GCF_039654945.1 Dendrobates tinctorius | reverse complement strand
ATATATAGATATAGATAGATCACAGAAACTGACCATGTACCAGAGTCTACAGAGAGACTACAGACTGGCTCCATACCTGGAGAAACTCCAGGACCCCAAAGACCGCAAGATCCTGAGCCGGTATAGACTCAGTGCCCACAGTCTGGCCATCGAATCCGGCCGACACAGGCAGAGCTACAAGCCCAGGGAGGAAAGACTGTGCCAACACTGTGACCAGGAGGCCCTGGAGGATGAGACCCACTTCCTGCTACACTGCTCCAAGTACTCAGCAGTGAGGGACACTCACTTCAGGAGACTCTCACATCTCTTCCCGGATTTCACCACCATGAAGGAGGAAGAGAAAACATACATCCTGCTGGGGGAAGAAGAGAGAGCAGTGGAGATAGCAGCGCAATATGTGAACGAATGCCATAGACTGCGAGAAAGAGAACTATGATATGCCATGGACTTCTATGGCACCCACCCTGGATCTGCCCCAATCCCCCATCCACCTTCCCTATGCCATGGACTTCTATAGCTTCATCCTGGATCTGCCCCCATGCCGCCATCCACCTTCCCTATGCCATGGACTTCTACAGCCCCAACCTGGATCTGCCCCATCCACCTTTCCTACAGCCCCTTCCCAACATCCCTACAGTCCCTATCCCTATTCCCTTCTGTACACCTGCTTTGGCAAAACTAATGTGTATTTAGTCCTGCCAATAAAGCTTCTTTGAATCTTGAATCTTGAATCTAGATAAAGATAGATAGATATAGATGGTAGCTAGATAGATAATAAATATAGAGATAATAGATATAGAGATAGATAGAGTAAGATAGATAGATATAGAGATAGATAGATAGACATAATAGATAGATATAGAGATATATATATAGAAAGATATAGAGATAGATGTAGAGATAGAAAGATAGATATAAAGATAGAGCGATAGATAGAGATAGATATAGAAATAGATAGATATAGATAATAGATAGAGATAGATAGATAGATATAGATAATAGATAGAGATAGAAAGATAGATAGATATAAGAGAGAGAGATATAGAGATAGATAGATAGATAGATAGATAGAGAGAGACAGATAGAGAGAGCGAGAGAGATATAAAAAAAAAAACAAAACACAATACTCACCTCTCCTCCTCGCTCCCACGCTGATCCCGGCTTCAGTGTCAGGAGCTGCCCCCTCTGCCAGACACACAGCGGGTGCGCGATGTAGTGACGTCATCGCACACTGGCTGTGAGTCAGGAGCAGCGAGGACTGAGGGCGGCGCCGGCCCTGATTTACAGCTGTAGTCTGCAGAGCGGCTTACTGGGCTGGGGGCGGGGCCTCTGGGGGTGTGGAGACCTGAAATGATATTCACTGCTTCGCAGTGAATATTCATTTCTCTTTAGCAGCGGGGACAGGGGCTCCTGCCTCCTGACACCCGCTGCTGCTCCGCTGGCAGGGGCCCCCATAGCAGCTGCATGGTGTGCGACACACCACTGGCTGGGGGCCCCTGGAGCAGCGGGGGCCCTAGGCAACTGCTGGCCCTGTATGCCAGCAGGTGCCAGGGCCCACCAGATGCCAGGGCCCACCGGAGAATCCTCCGGTTCTCCGGTGGGCCAGTCCGACGCTGCACTTGACATCCACTCAAGTACATACTCTTTCTGAGCATCATCGACATTACCGCTGTATGGCTGCCAAAGAAAGGTAGTACTGTAGCCTGTTCAGTAACATAAGCTGCCAGCTGTCTTTGCATAGGATGTGGCGTTGCTTCACTAGTGCATTCACAAACATTACCACCTACCCCACGTACACCTTGAACACCAAGCCTAATTCCCCTTCCACCATGGCCTCACTTTTTCCCAGTCATGTTGCTCAGATAGTGTGGTAGGAGCACAGAATTAACAACCAAAAATTAGATTTTAAGCTCTGCACCACCTCTGCAAACAGCTGAATTTCAGCGACAGTAAATTCAAAGTTGAAATATAGCATGTTGTACCGTGTTAGTCACAGAAAAAAGAATTGCTTGAGTGTGGATCAGGCTTCTATAACACACTAGATGTTACAAACTATTTTTACAGTCAGGTCCCTTACTGCAGTGTTCCCAAATCCAGTCCTCAAGGCCCACCAACAGGTCATATTTTCAGGATTTCCTTAGTATTGCCCAGGTGATAATTGCATCACCTGTACAATACAAGGGAAATCCTGAAAACATGACCTGTTGGTGGGCCTTAAGGACTGGAGTTGGGGAACCCTGCCTTACTGTGTGACGTTAATAATAGAAGAATTTGTTTCTGGCCTATGGATCAGGCCTCTATAACACACTAGATTCTACAAACTATTTTTAAAGTTAGGTCCCTTACTATATGAAGTTAATAACAGAAGAACTTGTTTGTGGCCTATGGATCAGACCACTCTAGATGCTACAAACTATTTTAACCTCTTCCTTACCGATGATGGAATAGTACATCATTGGTAAGGATCCCCTGCTTTGAGGTGGGCTCCGGCGGTGAGCCCACCTCAAAGCCGCGACATGTCAGCTGTTATAAACAGCTGACATGTACCTGCAATAGGCGCGGTGGCCGGCGCTCAAAGCAATGCAGTAAATCTCATACATATGGGCAATCTGCTTGTCGCCCATATGTAGCAGAGCCGATCAAGTTGTGCATGCTTCTAGCCTCCTATGTAGGCTATTGAAGCATGCCAAAAGTTAAAAAAAAGTTTGAAAAAAAAAAAAAACCCTACAAGTTCAAATCACCCCCCTTTCGCCTCAATCAAAATAAAACAATAAAAAAATCACACATATAAATGTTAGGTATCGCCGTGTTCAGAATAGCCCGATCTGTCAACAAAAAGAAAGCTTTAACCCAATTGCTAAACGGCGTAGCAAGAAAAAAATTCAAAACACCAAAATTACGTTTTTTTGGTCTCCGTGACATTGCATTAAAATGCAATAACAGGCGATCAAAAGAACGCATTTGCACAAAAGTGGTATCATTAAAAATGTTGGCCCGGCACACAAAAAATCAGCCCTCAGCCGACCCCAGATCACGAAAAATGGAGACGCTATGGCTCTCAGAAAATTGCACAATTTTTTTTTAATTTTTTTTTAGCAAACTGGAATTTTTTTTCACAACTTACTGTAGATAAAAGAATACATAGACATGCTTGGTGTCTATGAACTCGTAATGATCTGGAGAATCATAATGGCAGGATAGTTTTAGCATTTAGTGAAACTAGCAAAAAATATATATATACTGTATATGTATTCTATGTGCCTATATATATTCTTTCGTGTCTTTATTAAACCTGTCAGTGTGATTTTACTGTATCGCGCACTGAATTGCCGGCTTTTCTAAAGGACATCGGGTGCGTATTTCTCGCAAGTGACACATCTTGTTCGTGTGTAATGCGTTTTTTTTGCGCACCCATAGACTTGCATTGGCGTACTACGATCGTAGTACGCTGACAATCGCTGCATGCTGCGATTGGCACGGACCGTAAAATACACACAAGAAAAATACGGCTGATGGGAGCTGCCCCATAGAGAATCATTGGTCCGTGTGCAATGCGTTTTTTTAACGCCTCTCACTCGTCCGTATTCCTCTCCTAGTGTGACACCGGCCTTACAAGACCAATATTTCTAACTAGATTAAGGCCCGATGCTATCACATCGGGAGGATACGACCCTTTCTCTCACTCCGTCTCTCATAATCACGCCGTCATCGCCGCTGCTCCACGATCGCCGTCAGCATCGGCACAATCCCCGACATCATCTTCCGCCGGCGCCATCCTGGATCCAGACGTTGTCCACGCCGGCGACATGTTCTGCGGCGACGCCATCTTGGATTGGCGAAATCCCACGATACTCAAAATGGCGTCGGCAAAATCTCGCGAACATGTCGCCGGCGTGGACAACGTCTGGATCCAGGATGGCGCCGGTGGAAGATGATGTCGGGGATCGTGCCGATGCCGATGGCGATCTTGGAGCAGCGGCGATGACGGCGTGAGTATGAGAGATGGAGTGAGAGAAAGGGTCGTATGTGGAGTGAAAGAGGGGGAGGACGTGAGTGGAGATGGTGAAAGGTGAGAGGAGTGTGTGTTGAGGAGGTGTGTGTTGAGGAGGAGTGTGTGTTGAGGGTTAACATGGCAAGAGGTGTGTGGTGACGGCTGGCATGGTGTGGAAGGTGTGTGTTTGGAAGGTATATGGTTTTGGGGAGTGTGCGGGGGGGCAGAAGAGGCACAGTGCTACAGCCAAAGGCAGCTTCTGTCTGGATGTGACATCACCAAATTGCTTAGCGCATTTATTATTTTCTAATGATACCCGTGGCCCTGCTGGGGTAAGTGACAGAGTCAGCTATTATGTGCTCAGACACAACTCTTAACAGTATGGGTGTCTTGAGAACACCGATTCTGTTAAAACCCCGCTGTTCTGTTCCGGTCATAGCGACCCGTAGAGAATTTGTGTGGCGCTGTAGATATTTTTCTATAAGTTTCTAAAACTTGAGGTTACTTGACTTTTCCTCATTTGAGGGGACCTATCTATTTTTTTTTTTTTTTTTGTGTTTACTTTTTGCTACACGCCGATTTGTACACTTGTCGTGTTTGGGTCATAGTGACCCGACATCATCATTTTTTACAGCTGTGAGGCCATATTTTCAGTGAAATAAAGTAGTTATAACCTCAGTTTGGTCTATTTATTGCATCTACTATTGTATATCAATTTATTTATTTCCTAAATTATTTCAATGGGGTCGTACACGCGCTCTGCCGGGTGTATGCATTGAGATCTGCGCACCATAAAAATGACTTTATATTGATTATTTTTGGTGCGCGGTCTATGCTAAAATGTAGAGCGCATCCAGAGTGATCACTAGGTGTGCACATTCTGGATTTGTCGGCATACAATGCTTTTGTGTTGTGGAGGGAAATCAACCCGAATTGGAATACAAACAAACTCCATAAACGAAGACTCTTTATAGAAGTACTTGGTAAATCACTGGTTAGGCCGTATATTGAGGAAAGAAAGGTAACAGCCAGAACGGAAGGAGCAGCAGGTCTTGTACAGAGCATCCAGCAACATGCTCAGGAAAGTGAAACCATGGCGTCCACAAGCACTTCTACCCCCATGGCATCTACCAGCGGTGCTTCAAGAATAAAAAGAAAAAGGTGCAGCTATTGCCCTTATTCTTGTGAAAATAAAACAAGTATTACATGTTCTGGATGCAAGAAATTCTTATGCAAAGCCCATGTTTATTGTTCTTCATGCAAGAATACATAAAGTAATATTACCATGTAAATATGTTCAAATTGAAGTGTTTATTATCTTTAATTTTTTTTTCACAAAATGTTTGATTTGCTTGTTTTGGTTTGGTTTTTTTTACCACATATGTGTAGTTTGCTATTTTTCGTTTTGCTTATTACTAAGTTTTTTCTGAATAAAAAAAAACAAAGATTTCAATTTCATTTTTCTTTTTTTTAATTTCCAAACATGTTCCCATACAGTCTAGTAAGCAAAAGGTATAAAAGTAATTGAGTTAGAGTATCTAAAATCAAGATTTAATAAACCGGGTCATAGTGACCCAGGAGCAATACACGTGTATAGTACATGGGAACAGAACAGCAGGCTGCCAAGTGGCCCATGACCAGACAGGCCTTTCTGGCATTTGCAAGACTTGCAAGATGGCAAGTCCGGCCCTGCTGACGGATGTTTGTAAGATCTTTGGTTCTGATTATTGGCTCAAGTAAAAACATCACCAAACCACCAGCAAATGCAAATCTAATTGTTCACTGGCTGATCATATCTTTTATATTGCCTTCAAAACAATCATCATCGGGAACAAATCTCCCTGTTTAAACGGGATCTGCTCCCGACCATATGCTGTCTGGGGAACGAACAATTGTTATAACAATTGTCCCCATTCAGATTGCATCAGATTGTATAAAATGACTTTTAAATGACATCATTGATCGATGATCTTTATGGGCAGATATCTTTGAAAAGGACCCTTAGAAACCAACACAGTCTACATAGAGATGAGCGACTTTGCCTTTTTTCGGGTCGAGTCGGGTTTCATGAAACCCGACTTTCGCAAAAGTCGGGTCGAACGAAATCGGCCGATTATCGTGAAAAGTCGAAGGCCGACTGAAACACGAAACCCAATGCAAGTCAATGGGGAAGAAAAGTCGGCAGTGAGTGGAGGACAGGAAACACACCTACAGTGCCCATTTTAATGCCAAAAACATCAATTCTTATTACTTAAGCTTGTCAACCTTAATTTACTTTATAATAATAGTTAGGCATTGAAAACTGGGAGTTATTTGGCTAAAGTTGTGGGGGGGGATAGGGCTGGCTCCAGATTTTTGTGGGCCCAGGGCCAAAGAGTGTCAATGGGCTCCCTTAACACTTGCAACAATTCATGATCCTCTGATACGGCAGAGAAATAGCGGTATAGTACAATGAAAAATACTTCACTTCTTACATCACATGACTGATATCCATTTTAAATTCTCCAATAGCTCCAAAAACGGACAGTATATTACTCCATACAGTATTATGGGCACCGCATAGTGCGCTATACAGAGAAATAAGGCCCATATATTTCTCCATACAGAATTGTTGTGAGTTCATTTTCCCCTTCACCATTGAGGTCTGATGAACTCCCTCTTCTGGTGAAGGAAGGTAGTGAGGCTGATTACAAAGCACCTGAGCAGAATGATGATGACTAGGTGACTGGGATTGCTGACTGGATATAAGGCAGCCGACGCCCTTCTGCCTTGCTGGTGATTACTCTGAGGGATTCTTGTAGACCAGTCTGATTCCTGCTCCTCAAAAGCTAAGTTTTCTGCTCTACTTTTTGCATTTCTGTTTTGGTTTTGTTTTGCCTTGTATTTCTGGATTTGTGCCTTTCCCTGCTGGGTGAGCTGAATTCCTTTTTGCTCTGTCTTCAGATAATACCTGAGCACTGATATAGTCTTTTTGAAGCCTAGCGTCTTCAGGGCTTTTTTCCCTATCAGTCTGTTGGCTCTTGTTTTTGAGAGGGTTTTGGCAGATTGCAGACAGCAGCTTTTCTTTTCTGTCCTATTTAGTTAGCTTGGGCCCCATCATTTGCTCAGCCTATCTTTCTATCTGTGTGAGTGTTTTTTCATCTTGCTTCACCGTCATTATATGTTGGGGGCTGCCTATTGCTTTGGGGTCTGCTCTGGGGCAGTTTAGATTTCCATTTCTGTCTTTAGGCTATGTAGTTCTCCGGCTGTGATCGAGGGGTCTAGGGCACCGTAGGAACCCCCCACGGATACTGCTAGATGTTGTTGTTAGGTTAAGGGCTCTGCAATCCGATTGCTGCCAACCTCTCTGGTTTTCTGGACTTAGCTAGTATTTCTGTTTTTGCCTCCTACGGTGACTCATTCATAACAGAATCACCCGCTATACCGCAGATCCTAGGGTACTCAATAGCAGGAAAGAATTGTAAAAAAAAAAGTGTTTATTTTTTCCTCTATATCGCTGAGGCCGTAGGGGGAATTTTTTTTCTCTCAATGGAGATAAAGCAATTGTCTGATCGTGTGGAGCAGCTCGCTGCGGAAGTGCGGGGAATTTCCGCCTACCTTGCTCATTCACATGCTGCTGAACCAAAGATCCCTACTCCTGATGTGTTTTTTGGGGATCGGTCTAAATTCTTGAATTTCAAAAATAATTGTAAATTATTTTTTGCCTTGAAGCCTAACTCGTCGGGGAGCTCTGCGCAGCAGGTTAAAATTGTTATCTCTTTGCTGCGTGGCGATCCCCAGGATTGGGCGTTTTCTTTGAAACCAGATGATCCTATTCTGACTAATGTGAACGCATTTTTTCAAGCCTTGGGGTTGTTGTATGACGAACCTAATGCTATTGATCAGGCTGAAAAGACCCTGTTGGCATTGAGCCAGGGTCGAGATTCTGCAGAATTGTACTGTCAAAAATTCTGAAAGTGGGCGGTCCTTACTACCTGGAATGATAATGCCTTGGCAGCTCTCTTTCGGAAGGGTTTGTCAGAAGCCGTAAAAGATACTATGGTGGGATTTCCTGTTCCCTCTGGTCTTGACGATTCTATGTCATTAGCCATTCAGGTTGATCGGCGTTTACGTGAATGCAGGACTGCACGAGACGTGTTGCCACCTGTTGAACAAGTGTCTGAACCTATGCAATGTGATAGAGTTTTGTCCAGGGAGCAATGTCAGGAGTTCAGAAGGCGTAATAAGCTGTGTTTTTTTTTGTGGAGATGCCTCGCATATTATTTCTGTCTGTCCTAAACGAGAGAAACGTTTTGCACACACGTTTTCTGTGGGTGGTGTTCAACCTATGTTTCTTCTGGCAATTACTCTGATCTGCTCCCTGTCCACATTTTCTGCCAAGGCTTTTGTGGATTCGGGAGCAGCCCTGAATCCAATGGACTTGGATTTTGCTAAACGTTGTGGATTTCCGATGACACCTCTGCGGACGCCTATCCCTTTGAGGGGGATTGATGCTACTCCTTTGGCGAAAAATAAACCTCAGTTTTGGACCCAGGTGGTAATGCGGGTCGCCCCAGACCATCAAGAAAATTGCAGATTTTTGGTGTTGCATAATTTGCATTATACCATTGTTCTGAGGTTTCCCAAGTTGCAAATTCATAATCCAGTTTTGGATTGGAAATCTGTGTCTGTGGTGAGTTGGGGTTGTCGGTGTGCCCTTAGTGAGGCTCCGGTTTTTTTTCACCTCTCCTCAGTCGCATGATGTTCCTGACTATTTGGCGGACTTTTATGATGTATTTAGTGAGAATGAGTCTGCGGCTTTGCCTCCTCATAGGAGTTATGACTGTGCAATTGAACTGAGCCCGGGGTGTAAATTTCCTAAGGGTCGGCTCTTCAATTTATCTGTACCCGAGCACAAGGCTATGCGATCCTATATTAAGGAGGCGTTGGAGAAGGGTCATATTAGACCATCCTCTTCACCCTTAGGTGCCGGTTTTTTTTTCGTGGCCAAAAAGGATGGTTCATTAAGGCCCTGTATTGATTATCGTGCCCTCAACAAAATTACTATGAAATATCAGTATCCGTTACCCCTGATTTCGGATCTATTCTCCAGAGTTAAAGGTGCTTGCTGGTTTACCAAGCTTGACCTCAGGGGGGCGTATAATCTTATTCGCATTAAGCATGGGGATGAATGGAAGACGGCGTTTAATACTCCGGAGGGACATTTTGAGTACCTGGTGATGCCTTTTGGGCTCACTAATGCCCCTTCTGTCTTCCAGTGCTTCATGAACGACATTTTCCGAGACTTTGTGGATAAATTTTTGATTATCTATCTGGATGATATTTTGATCTTCTCCAAGGATTGGGATTCTCATGTGGAACATATTCGGACTGTGTTCCGGATCTTGAGGGAGAATTCCCTGTATGTCAAAGGATCGAAATGCCTTTTTGGGTACAGAGGATTTCATTTTTGAGATTTATTTTGTCTCCGTCAACTATTGAAATGGACCCGGCCAAGGTACAGGCCATTTATGATTGGGTTCAGCCCACTTCTTTGAAGGCCCTCCAGAAGTTTTTGAGTTTTGCTAATTTTTATCGGAAATTTATAGCAAAATTTTCTAGTATTGCCAAGCCATTGACTGATCTGACTAAGAAGGGTGCTGATGTGTTGAATTGGTCTCCGGAGGCTGTTTCTTCCTTTCAGGAGCTGAAGCGAAGATTCATTTCTGCCCCGGTTTTGCGGCAACCTGATGTCTCACTCCCATTCCAGGTAGAGGTGGACGCTTCTGAGATTGGTGCAGGAGCTGTTTTGTCCCAAAAGGATCCTGTAACATCTAAAATGAATCCCTGTGCTTTCTTTTCCCGAAAGTTCTCTCCATCTGAACGTAACTATGATGTGGGGAATCGGGAACTGTCAGCCATGAAATGGGCATTTGAGGAGTGGAGACATTGGTTGGAGGGAGCTAAACACCAAGTCGTGGTCCTCACTGACCACAAGAATTTGATTTACCTGGAGTCGGCCAAACACTTGCACCCTAGACAGGCTAGGTGGGCCTTGTTTTTTACACGTTTTGATTTTGTGGTCTCTTTTCTTCCTGGCACTAAGAATGTCAAGGCAGACGCCCTCTCTAGGAGCTTCTTTGCTGATTCTTCTGTGGTGACCAAGCCTGCTACCATCTTAGGCGAAGGGGTAGTTCTTTCTGCCATCTCGCCCGATTTGAGACGTGCTCTGGAAGAGTTCCAGGAGGACAAACCTGAGTGTTGTCCCAGTGGAAAGTTGTATGTTCCTGACCAGTGGAAGAAGTGAGTGATGTCTGAAGTTCATTGCTCTGCATTGGCTGGTCATCCAGGTATTTTTGGTACTAGAGATCTGGTGAGTTGGTCTTTTTGGTGGCCCGCCTTGTCTCGTGATGTCAGGAATTTTGTGCAGTCCTGTGGGACTTGCTCCCGGTCTAAACCTTGTTCTCGCTCTAGTGGGTTGTTGATGCCTTTGCAGGGCCCCAGGAGGCCATGGACCCATATTTCAATGGATTTCATCTCTGATATGCCTGTCTCTCAGAGAATGACTGTTATTTGGGTGATTTGTGATAGGTTCTCTAAGATGGTTCATCTTGTACCACTCCCTAAGTTGCCATCTTCCTCTGAGTTGGTGCCCCTGTTTTTGCAACAGGTGGTTCGTTTGCACGGGATTCCTGAGAACATTGTATCTGACAGAGGAGTTCAATTTGTGTCTAGATTTTGGAGGACTTTCTGTTCCAAGCTGGGAATTCAGTTGTCCTTCTCCTCTGCTTTTCACCCTCAGACCAATGGGCAGACGGAGAGAACAAACCAGACCTTGGAGTCGTATTTGAGATGTTTTATTTCCGCTGATCAGGATGATTGGGTTTCATTTTTGCCCTTGGCCGAATTTGCTTTAAATAATAGAGCTAGTTCTGCCACATTGATGTCACCTTTTTTTTGTAACTTTGGGTTTCTTCCTCGATTTTCTTCAGGGCAGGTGAAGCCTTCTGCCTGCCCAGGTGTTGACACTGTGGTGGAGAGAATGCACCAGATCTGGGACCAAGTGGTGGATAAGTTATCTCTCTCCCAGGAAAAGGTCCAGCGGTTTTCCAACCGACATAGGACCATTGGTCCCCAGTTTAAGGTTGGTGATATGGTTTGGTTATCATCAAAAAATATCGCTATGAAGGTGGCTTCTCCTAAGTTTAAGCCTAGATTTATTGGACCTTACAAAATTTTGGAGATTATTAATCCGGTCTCTTTTCGTTTGGCTCTTCCTGTCACATTTAAAATTCATAATGTGTTTCATAAGTCCTTGTTGAAGAGGTTTGTTGAACCAGTTGTTCCTGGAGTGGCACCTCCGGACCCTGTATTAGTTGAAGGTATCATGGAATATGAGGTAGAGAAGATACTGGATTCCCGTCTGGCTAGACGGAGACTCCAGTATTTGGTTAAGTGGAAGGGTTATGGTCAGGAGGATAATTCCTGGGTCTCTGCCTCTGATATTCATGCCAAAAGATTGGTGCGTGCCTCTCATCGGGCTCACCCTGATCGCCCTGGTGGTGTGGATGAGGGTTCGGTGACCCCTCCTCAAGGAGGAGGTACTGTTGTGAGTTCATTTTCCCCTTCACCATTGAGGTCTGATGAACTCCCTCTTCTGGTGAAGGAAGGTAGTGAGGCTGATTACAAAGCACCTGAGCAGAATGATGATGACTGGGTGACTGGGATTGCTGACTGGATATAAGGCAGCCGACGCCCTTCTGCCTTGCGGGTGATTACTCTGAGGGATTCTTGGAGACCAGTCTGATTCTTGCTCCTCAAAAGCTAAGTTTTCTGCTCTACTTTTTGTTTTTCTGTTTTGGTTTTGTTTTGCCTTGTTTTTCTGGATTTCTGCCTTTCCCTGCTGGGTGAGCTGAAATCCTTTTTGCTCTGTCTTCAGATAATACCTGAGTACTGATATAGTCTTTTTGAAGCCTAGCGTCTTCAGGGCTTTTTTCCCTATCAGTCTGTTGGCTCTTGTTTTTGAGAGGGTTTTGGCGGATTGCAGACAGCAGCTTTTCTTTTCTGTCCTATTTAGTTAGCTTGGGCCCCATCATTTGCTCAACCTATCTTTCTATCTGTGTCAGTGTTTTTTCATCTTGCTTCACCGTCACTATATGTTGGGGGCTGCCTATTGCTTTGGGGTCTGCTCTGGGGCAGTTTAGATTTCCCTTTCTGTCTTTAGGTTATGTAGTTCTCCGGCTGTGATCGAGGGGTCTAGGGCACCGTAGGAACCCCCCACGGCTACTGCTTGTTGTTGTTGTTAGGTTCAGGGGTCTGCAATCCGATAGCTGCCAACTTCTCTGGTTTTCTGGACTTAGCTAGTATTTCTGTTTTTGCCTCCTACGGTGACTCATTCATAACACAGGATCATTGGTCCCATATAATGTTCCATACAGTATATGATGAGCTCCACATAATGCTACAGTATATGTTGGTCCCCATGGATGAAGCTCCACTGTCTTATGGGCCCAAATAATGCTCCATATATAACGGGCCCCATTTCTAATGCTCCAGTGTATGATGGGCCCTGTAAATGCTGCTCCAGTGTCTGATGTCCACCTTTGGAATGCTCCAGTGTATGGTGGGCCCCATATATCATTCTCCAGAGTATACCTTTAAAACAATAAGTCTCCTCGCTAGGGAATCCCTGTACTAGTCTGGACTCCTCGTCGTCCCCATCTTCCATCTCTCTGCACTTGGACTGTTTAGGCAGAGGGCATACAGACGTCATCGCGCTCTCTGACCAGAATGTCACTGTCAGGAAACGCGGAAGACGTCACGGCAGTGGAGCAGGGAGAGGTAAGTATTTCAACTTTGCAAGTGCTGTGATCCTGAGCAAGCAGGAGGGGCCCACTCTTTGGTGACGGCACTGGCACAGGGCTCCTCATAGTACGGCGGTGTGTCTGACGGGGTGGGCCCTCCCACCAGCAGAGACACTTTTGCGTACTATGAGGGGCCCTGTGCCAGTGCCGTCGCCCATAAGTATGCCCCCCCACCTGCTCAAGGAACTTGCACTTTCATCTGCATCTTCCTCTTTGTCACCGTGTAAGGTGGTATAGTATGCGGGAATGGGAACCTGAATTTCATCAGGGTCAGATTCTGGCTGTGTAGAGTGCAAGGGGAATGTAGTGGTCTGTGTCAATGTACCAGCAGAATCATCTAGCAGTGGCTGGGCATCAATGCACTTGTGGAGCCACCAGGAGTACGGTCGACACAGTGGCATTACCTTCCTCCTAGGGAGTGTGATGTCATGCTTGGGAGCAACGAAGGATCTCTCTAGCAGTTAAACCAACACACAACACAGTTCCCACTCCAGGCCAGCAGGGAGAGCTCTGAACCTGACTGCTGAGGAGCTGCTCTCTGTGGTCGGGAGGAGGGAAGTTA
Source organism: Dendrobates tinctorius (assembly GCF_039654945.1). Classification (NCBI taxonomy): domain Eukaryota; kingdom Metazoa; phylum Chordata; class Amphibia; order Anura; family Dendrobatidae; genus Dendrobates; species Dendrobates tinctorius. The sequence goes on along the minus strand of NW_027361728.1, from coordinate 6,121,604 downwards.
GGGCAGTCTGTGAATGGAAGGGGAAGTGTGTGGATATGAGAAGGGGAGCTGGAGGATGAGCAGAGTTAAGGCTCACTCCTAGCTGGAGCGCATGGTCCGGATTCCGGTCTCCGAGTTTGTAGGGACACTGACGGTCCTGCAGCAGAAACAGGAGGAAAGGAGGAAGTAGCAACTGTAAATGCTCTGTTCCCAACTAAGACTCGGAGGCCCCAGCAGCGACTTGTGTGAGCCAGAAGGAAAAGGCTACGCTGCCTGCCATACGAGAAAGTTTCAAAAGAGAGTCAACAGGGGGAACTTCAGTGAGCTCAGTACTGCGAGTACCTCAGATAAGCACTAGAACGGAGGCCACACTACTTATCTGCAGAGACAGAATTCTTAATTTGATTCCAGGCTGACCAACTCCTTCTCCATCTGTACTCTGGGTCCTGTACGGCACTTGCCAAGTACAGGTAAAGGAACTGCACGACTGTGTCTGTCATCTTTCTCCTGCGCCTGACGCACGGCTCTGCTACATCCTGCACTGCACACCATCTACCAACTGTTTCATCTGCCCTGCGACTACGGCCCTACCTGTGCAGGGCTTCTACATCTTAGCTGCACCACAACATCTGTCCCAGAGAAGCGGCACTGCAGCGCTGGTCAATCTGATCAGAAACCACAGGTGGCATCACGTATCATTCACCTATAAACGTTATTCACCCCTTTGCATGGACGCCCATGCCCACAGACCGGGTCACCACCACCGTGACACATCCCTCTGAGACACCGGCCCGGTACCGATTAACCCCACTGCCCTGGCTGGCCACCCACACTCGATGTCAGATTCATCTTGGACTGGGGAATTCATGATTTGACTTGATAACCCAGGCATGGTATGTGAAAAGAGCTCCATGGAGTAATCTGTAGTGTGGCCTGCCACATCCTTCACTTTTGGTAGGGGTGAAGGACACAAGGAAAGGTGTTGTTCCTGACCAAGAGCCTCCACTGACGACTCAGTGCTTTTATTTTTTGAAACTTCATAAGAGGAGGCGATAGAGCTGGAGGCTGTGTCAGCAATGTAAGCCAAAACTTGTTCCTGAAGCTCCGGCTTTAAAAGCGGTTTACCTACTCCCAGAAAAGGGAGCCTTCAAGGCCTTGTGTGGAGCCAGACGATGACGCAAGCTCAACACGTCCTGCCTTAGGTGCTATTGTGCTTTTGCCACTACCAGCAGATGCACCACCACCCCCACCACCATCAGTACCAGCTGGCAACCCCCGCCCACTTCCACGGCCTGTTCCACCATACTTCCTCATTTTTGGAAAAATGTACCCAAAATACCACCAGCTATATGGTACTGTAAAACAAGGTACAAGGTGTATATAGTATTGGGGAGAATTGGAAGCTCCCTAAAGATTTTAGGAGGCTGAACTATTATCTCAGGCCCACTATAGATTACACCTCAATTTAACAGGCTGAAATTGGCTGGTGTATGACAAAGTACAAGGTGTATATAGTATTGGGGAGAATGGGAAGCTCTCTAGAGATTTTAGGAGGCTGACAATGATGCTCTCTGTCCAAGTATGGACGCAGGCAGCCTAATAAGCAGGACTGCTGCACACAAAAGTGTGGAAAAATGAACGTTTGGTAACTGTGCAGAAAAGAGGAAGAAAAGTATTTTTGCTTAGTGTGGAAAAATGAACGTTTGGTAACTGTGCAGAAAAGAGGAAGAAAAGTATTTTTGCTTTTAAAAAAGCAGTTTGCACAGCAGTGTGCAAACAGCAATGCAGCTATCAGGGAGCCTTATAAGGCAGCCTAATAACCAACAGAGCTGATGCACAAAAATATAGCCTCCCCTGTCACTGCACACAAACTGTTGTGTTGTAAGTGGAAATCACTACCAGCAGAAGCAGTTTTTTTGTTCTTCCCTGCCTAACGCTCTCCCTACAGAATCAGCAGCTGCAACCTCTCCCTAATGCTAATATCGACAGAAGTAAGATGGCGGTCGGCGTGCACGCCCTTTTAAAGCCCCTGTGATGCCACACAAAGCAAGTCAATCACTTGCATGCCCTTCTCAAAGATGGCGGTGACCGATGCCCACGTCATCGCGTTGCCCACAGTGTGCGTCCTCCATCATTGGCTGAAAAAGGGCTCTGGAAGCATCATTTGAAACGCGACTTTGGCGCTCTGGTCGCCGGCCTCGTGGCCGACCTCACGCTATGGTCGGGTTTCGTTTCATGAAACCCGACTTCAGCGAAAGTCGGCAACTTATGAATTTGACCGACCTGTTTCGCTCAACTCTAAGTCTACACATTGTGGATTTGTCTTCTCCCATCTATAATAGTGAGTTGACCCTGAAATGCATTTTTATACACCAAAACTGTCATAGCGACCAAATGCAGTTTATAATATATTAAAGGGAATCTGTCACCAGGATTTTGCTACCCCATCTGATAGCAGTATGATATAAAGGTAAACACCCTAATTCATGCAATATATCATGTAATGGTTTGCTTGCTATATTTTTAATAAAATCACAGTTTTTCAGCAGTAAATTATAATTAAAGGAATAGTAAACCTGCTGCCAGATAGTCCTCCATATTCATAAACTCTGTGTAAGCCCACTCCCACCACTGATAGGCAGCCGTGTGTGCACACTGTATATGGGTAGAGAGCTGCCAAGCAGTAATGTGGGAAGGGTTATACAAAGGTCAGTATTCTGAGAAATGATAAAACTGCAATAGATAAAAGAGTAATTTTCTCAAAAATACAGCAAGCAGACCATTAAGTGATATATTGTAGGAATCAGTTTCTTTGCCCCTAAAGCATTCTGCTCTCAGATGGGTTGCAAAAACCTGGTGATAGATTCCCTTTATAGGGAATTTGTCACCTCCTGGATGCTTTACTATGGGTAAACAGGTAACAGAATGGTTAAAGCGAACGTGTCAGGAGGATTTTGCTCAGTAAACTACGAACACTATCAGATTGGTGGCATTATACTGATTAAAATGATACCTTGGTTGATGAAATATTGTGTGGAAAATTTTTTTACATTCATCAAAGTGGCTGCGGCTGTATCATGATACAATGGCTAATATGCATTTATTAATCTATGATTGTCATATAGTATCTTCATCAAAATGACAGAGGTGGCACCTGCGCAGTAGCATCTATTGCATCCTGATAGCTGCTACAGAGCACGCCCCGCTACCACCATTTAGCTGGAGAAAAAAAATGTGGATCCATCAAAATGGCGCAGACTAAAGATACTGCCCATAGAAGGACGGATAAGGTATCCATAACTGTGCGAATGCAAGGCACATGCGTAGGATTATGGCGCCGCAACTGCACATCACAGGTCAGTGTGACGTGCATGGGAGGGGGGTGCAATTGTAATGAAGAAAGGAGGCAGGGATTTCTTCTAGGCACTGTATGCCCCAGAGCCTGGAAGAAATAATTAACATAAAAGATTAAAAGGGCATTTCTCAACATCTAGGCCACAGCTATGAGGCATACAGGTAAGAATAGTTTAACCATTCTATTAACTATATGCCCATATTACAAGTAATAGCTTAAAAGCATCCAGGGGGTGACAGATTCCCTTTATGTCATAAATGACATATACAGTGAGCACGGAAAGTATTCAGACCCATTTAAATTTTTCACTCTTTGTTTCATTGCAGCCATTTGGTAAATTGAAAAGAGTTTATTTTTTTCTCATTAATGTATACTCTGCACCCCATCTTGACTGAAAAAGCAGAAATGTAGAAATTTTTGCAAATTTATTAAAAAAGAAAAACTGAAATATCACATGGTCATAAGTATTCACACCCTTTGCTCAGACACTCATATTTAAGTCACATGCTGTCCATTTCCTTGTGATCCTCCTTGAGATGGTTCTATTCCTTCATTGGAGTCCAGCTGTGTTCGATTAAACTGATAGGACTTGATTTGTAAAGGCACACACCTGTCTATATAAGACCTCACAGCTCGCAGTGTATGTCAGACCAAATGAGAATCATGAGGTCAAAGGAATTGTCCAAGGAGCTCAGAGACAGAATTGTGGCAGGTACAGATCTGGCCAAGGTTACAAAAGAATTTTTGCAGTACTCAAGGTTCCTACAGTATGAGCACAGGGACCTCCATAATCCTTAAATGGAAGAAGTTTGGGACCACCAGAAGTCTTCCTAGACCTGGCCGTACGCCTGTTGACCTTTAAATACTTAAAATCTTCAGAATAAGGTGCTTTGGTAAACCCAATGTCTCTATTAAAATTTGACTGACATTAGTTTTCAAGAAAATATCCTGGTATGTTTCAGTAGTAAAGACTAGTGATGAGCGAATTTGTTAAGAAAACGATTGCCAAGCATAAATGGCACATTCGGATTCGTGATCGGGAACCTGAGCAAAATTTTATAAAATGGGTAACATTCGGTAAAAGTGCGGGAAAATATTTTCAGCACTTTAGCAATGATAATGGTGGTGTATCATGAGTGTTTGGCATGTGTTTGATGGGGAGTGGGTTTGCAGAGCACAGAGGTGTGGCGTTCTTGTAGGCACAGCAGTCATTTCTTTCCCTACTTTTATGTTTGCACATTGTGGCTAGCCAATCAGCGCGCAGAAAACACCCACAATGTCCTGACACAATGGCTTGTGTCATTGGCTGCTGAAATCACATGTCCCTCTCCATATAAATAGTGGACATCTTGTTTTAGCACCATTTTGACACTGTAGCAGAGCAGAGAGGCTGCTCTTGACACTGGCACTGTTAACAGCAAGATTTTAGCTAGTTAGTTAGGCGGTTTTATATCAGTCAGATAGTGAAGCTACACAGTGTCCAGTGTGGCTGTAAAATTTACCTTCCAGAATTTTTTTTTGGGGGGGCCATTACTGAGGTCCACAGACAAAGCCAGCAGGGCACATGTCCTACAAGTGTTGTGCACTGTTTCTGTTGTGCTCCATGTGCAAGTATTGCAGCAGAGTGCATCTTCTGATAATGATCACTGGTACACAGGAGAACTTCACTGAGCAAGTTATCTTGAGTAAACAGTATTTGCTTCATATGGGTAAACATGAGATAAGAGAATTCAGTAGCACACAGCCCATGCTGCTGGCATAATACACTCAAAAGTGAATGTAAAAAGTAACAACAACAACAGAGAGCTTCCCTCCCCACAATAATGCAAACATATAACTTCACACTATCACCATCTGCTGTCAGGCTATTGTAAAGTCCTCCTTTACATAAACAACAAGTCCATTTCTGTTGCATATGCCAACACCCTTTCTCAAAAGTAAGGACTTATTCAATCAAACCCAACTTTTTTTATTAGTCTCTGGTGTTTTTCAGCATTCAATGCCTTCGTGAAGATGTCTGCTGTCATTTCTTCAGTAGGACAATATTCTAACTTCAAGACTCCTTGTTCCTAATGATCTCTCAAGAAATGATACTTCACATTAATATGCTTGATTCTTTGATTGACTCTTTCCATCTGAGCAAGAGCAAGACATCCTTGATTGTCCTCTTTCAATTTTGTCCGTTTCAACTGTGGTTGTCCTACGTCTGTCAACAATTGTCTTCACCACAGAACTTCTTGACTTGCATGTGCTGTGGCAACATATTCTGTTTCTGTTTTAGACAGTGTCACAATTGATTGTTTCTGTTGCTTTTATCTATTTATTAGCTTCTTCTTTAGGGAGTTTTAGATATGTCTTCCCAAGAGGTAGGTTCATAAATTTTACTTGTGCTTGTCTTGTATGAGAGACGTTTTGGTGGTTTACCTTTGTTCTCTCTCATTGAACGTCTTGGTCTGTGTCTGTTTGTAGTTGTATTTCTTCATTTTCAGTATTCTGTTCTTTATCAATTTCAACTACTTTCTCATCAGATACCTCTTCAGCTATGTCACTGCTGTTTTTCTCATTTTTTGTTTCAAATGAAATCATGACATGTTCATTTAAGTTTTCAATGAATGTCACACTGTTACTCACCGTGACTCTGTCTGTTTTGGGATCTAGCAATCTGTATCCCTTGCAATTTTCACTATGTCCAACAAATATTCCCTCCATGGATCTGTTTTGAAGTTTGGAACGTTTTTCTGTTGGAATGAATATAAAAACTATACATCCAAAAACTTTTAAATGATTGACACTTGGTTTCATACCTTGCCACAGTTCATATGGAGCTTTCTTCAGTTTTCTGGAAAAAAGTCTGTTCTGTAGATATGTAGCTGTCATTGCTGCCTCACCCCAATATTTCTCTGGTAGTTTGGAATCTGTCAGCATACATCTCATCATTTCTGTCAGAGTTCTGTTTTTCCTTTCTGCTACTCCATTTTGTTCAGGTGTGTACGGAACAGTCTTTTGATGTTCTATACCATTTTGTCTTAAGTAGTTTTCTATTTTGTGTCCTGTAAATTCACCGTTATCACTTCTGATGACAATTGCCTTCCTTTAAAATTTGTTACTCGACCTTGTTACGTAGTCTACAAGTTTACCAAAAACTTCACTTTTGTTCTTAATTAAGTACAGTGGGGCAAAAAAGTATTTAGTCAGTCAGCAACAGTGCAAGTTCCACCACTTAAAAAGATGAGAGGCGTCTGTAATTTACATCATAGGTAGACCTCAACTATGGGAGACAAACTGAGAAAAAAAAATCCAGAAAATCACATTGTCTGTTTTTTTTTCATTTTATTTGCATATTATGGTGGAAAATAAGTATTTGGTCAGAAACAAGCAATCAAGATTTCTGGCTCTCACAGACCTGTAACTTCTTTAAGAGTCTCCTCTTTCCTCCACTCATTACCTGTAGTAATGGCACCTGTTTAAACTTGTTATCAGTATAAAAAGACACCTGTGCACACCCTCAAACAGTCTGACTCCAAACTCCACTATGGTGAAGACCAAAGAGCTGTCAAAGGACACCAGAAACAAAATTGTAGCCCTGCACCAGGCTGGGAAGACTGAATCTGCAATAGCCAACCAGCTTGGAGTGAAGAAATCAACTGTGGGAGCAATAATTAGAAAATGGAAGACATACAAGACCACTGATAATCTCCCTCGATCTGGTGCTCCACGCAAAATCCCACCCCGTGGGGTCAGAATGATCACAAGAACGGTGAGCAAAAATCCCAGAACCACGTGGGGGGACCTAGTGAATGAACTGCAGAGAGCTGGGACCAATGTAACAAGGCCTACCATAAGTAACACACTACGCCACCATGGACTCAGATCCTGCAGTGCCAGACGTGTCCCACTGCTTAAGCCTGTACATGTCCGGGCCCGTCTGAAGTTTGCTAGAGAGCATTTGGATGATCCAGAGGAGTTTTGGGAGAATGTCCTATGGTCTGATGAAACCAAACTGGAACTGTTTGGTAGAAACACAACTTGTCATGTTTGGAGGAAAAAGAATACTGAGTTGCATCCATCAAACACCATACCTACTGTAAAGCATGGTGGTGGAAACATCATGCTTTGGGGCTGTTTCTCTGCAAAGGGGCCAGGACGACTGATCCGGGTACATGAAAGAATGAATGGGGCCATGTATCGTGAGAATTTGAGTGCAAACCTCCTTCCATCAGCAAGGGCATTGAATATGAAACGTGGCTGGGTCTTTCAACATGACAATGATCCAAAGCACACCGCCAGGGCAACGAAGGAGTGGCTTCGTAAGAAGCATTTCAAGGTCCTGGAGTGGCCTAGCCAGTCTCCAGATCTCAACCCTATAGAAAACCTTTGGAGGGAGTTGAAAGTCCGTGTTGCCAAGCGAAAAGCCAAAAACATCACTGCTCTAGAGGAGATCTGCATGGAGGAATGGGCCAACATACCAACAACAGTGTGTGGCAACCTTGTGAAGACTTACAGAAAACGTTTGACCTCTGTCATTGCCAACAAAGGATATATCACAAAGTATTGAGATGAAATTTTGTTTCTGACCAAATACTTATTTTCCACCATAATATGCAAATAAAATGAAAAAAAAACAGACAATGTAATTTTCTGGATTTTTTTTTCTCAGTTTGTCTCCCATAGTTGAGGTCTACCTATGATGTAAATTACAGACGCCTCTCATCTTTTTAAGTGGTGGAACTTGCACTATTGCTGACTGACTAAATACTTTTTTGCCCCACTGTATGTGACTGTATATCTTGAGTAGTCATCTATGAAAGTCACCATGTATCTATTTCCTCCTGATGTAGTCACTTTCATTGGTCCACATACGTCAGTATGCACCAAATCAAGTGGTCTTTTGCTTTTCATCTCACTTTCTTTTGGAATAGATATTCTTGTGGCTTTAGATTTTATACAACATTCACATTTTACGGTAATTGAGACATCTGATATCTTTAGATCTTTTGTCAATTCTTTTCTTTGTAGTTCCCTTATACTGTCAGGGTGTCTGTGTCCTAGTTGTCTATGCCACAGGAGAATACCGTTCTTGTGATCATGTGTACATACCTTCATCTGTCCCTTTGGTGTGTCAAGATGATATAATTGTTTATCTGCCTTGACATTGGTTATCACATTGTTTCCTGCTAGAATTGCACACTCATTGTCTTTGAATTTTACAGTTAGTCCTTTGGCTGTTAAACTCTTCACAGATAACAATCCGCCTTCCAATTTTGGAATATACAACACATCCTGTACAAGTATCTTTGAATCTTGTCCGAACTTGTTTGAACAGTTTAGCATACCTTGTCCAATATCTTTTGCAGTTATTTTGCTTCCATCTGCAAGATAAATGGCTTCTTTCTTATCTAAATCAAGATCAGTGATGAAATTCTTGTCACTTGTCATATGACTCGTTGCTCCTGAATCAATAAACCAACCAAGTGATGATTTCTTGCCTGTTACTTTAAATGTGCCATTCCAATTATTCTCACATGAATCTGAAATTGTGTTTTTCACTTTTTGTGTATGATCTCTATGTTGTAATTTTTGTTGTTCTGATTTCCATATGGTACAGTCTATCTTTAAATGACCTTTCTTCTTACATCTGAAACATTCTCTTGTCTCTTTATTAAAGGGCTTTTTAAATTCTGTAGCTTTAAGAGCATTTCCGCTGTCCTTTTCAGTAGAAGAATCATTTGTTTGTTCTTTTCTTCTCTGATACTCATCTATGAGTCTGGTCTTCACAAATTCTAATGTGATGTATTTTCCAGGTCGGGTCTCTAGTGCATTTATCAAGGCTGTATATGAATCTGGTAAACTGCACAATAGTATTGCTGCTATATGGCTTTCCTTAATGTCTTCTCCAATAGACCTTAGCTGTGATATTACTTCCATCATTGAGAATATGTGCTTCTGCAAGTCATCATTTGCACTCAATCTCATACTGTAAAGCTTTCTTAATAGAAATAACTTGTGATTTAAACTGGGTCTTTCATGTAATTTTCTTAATACGTCCCACATTCCTTTCGCTGTATCCTCATTTCTTATGTGCATTAATTGAGCATCATCCACTAATAAGCTAATGGTGGCTCTCGATTTTGTATTCTTTCTATCCCATGTCTGATTATCTTCATCGGTCTATCTGTAATAATTACTTCTCATAAATCATCTTTAGAAAGCAACATCTCTACTTTGAATTTCCATAACTGATAATTTTTACTGTTCAGCTTAGCTACTGTGAGCTTCAGCTAACTGCTGCACATCATTTTTATTTAGCCTTACTTGTTTTAGAGAGTTGTAGAGAAGATATTCTTCTTCTTTTTTCTTTCTTCTTGAGAGTTCCTGTATATCCTGTTTGCGGTCCTCCAATTCATGGGATCATAAATTCCTTTGTCCCTCTGTATCTGGATTTTTTTGAGCCTCCTTTCACTGGGTTTTATCTCCTTTTGTTTACAGAGCTTATCTGCTTCTATGGTGTCTGAGGTTATTGCCTGGGCTTTTCAGTGCGTCTGGGACTCTGTTCTGGGCTCACCTTCTGGGCTTATCTTCTGGGCTTCCTCCTGGGCCCATAGCCTGTAGCAGAGTGCATCTTCTGATAATGATCACTGGTATACAGGAGAACTTCACTGAGCAAGTTATCTTGAGTAAAAGTATTTACTTCATATGGGTAAACATGAGATAAGAGAATTCAGAAGCACACAGCCCGTGTTGCTGGCATAATATATTCAAAAGCGAAAGTAAAAAGTAACAACAACAGAGAGCTTCCCTCCCCACAATACAGCAAACATATAACTTCACACTATCGCCATCTGCTGTCAGGCTAGTGTAAAGTGCTCCTTTACATAAACAATAAGTCCATTTATGTTGCATATGCCAACAAGTATAGCATTCAAAATAATATTTTTTCAGTAGCTAAATGTGAAAAAGCCTGCTGTAGCCAACATTTTAGATAGTTAGCTAGGTGGTTGTATATCAGTCAGATACTGTAGGCAGCTAGTGTCTAGTGAGGCTGTTAAATTTACCTTCCAGCACTTTTTTTTATTTTTTTGTCATACTGAGGTGCACAAGCAATTCCAGCAGGGCATTGCTTCTATTGTGATCCATGAACAAGTATTGCATTCTAATTTACATGTAGCTAGTGAAAAAATATTAGACAACCTGTAGTTATAGTTATAATTATTTCTGTTGCTAAATGTAACACAGCCTGCTGTATCCCACATAGTCTGCAGACCTAAGGCGTGTTTAAAAAAATAATTTTTTAGTTGCAAAAAGTTAGAGAGCCCCTGTATGACACCTTGTCATTTGTTTGGGTTGAAATTAAGCTGTAGAGGCCTGATCCAGAGGCCACAAACAAATTCTTCTGTTATTAACGTCTTGCAGTAAGGGATCTGACTTTTAAAATAGCATCTAGTGTGTTATAGAGGCCTGATCCTTGGTCCAAAAAAAAATTCTTCTGCTATTAATGGGAATCTGTCACCTCATTTTTCGCATATAAACTGCGGCCACCGCCATTAGGGGCTTATCCACAGCATTCTATGATGCTGTAGATAACCCCCGATGGGTGTCGCAGGTCCAGGACCAGCGCCTCCCATCTTCATGCGATGACGTCCTCTGTCTTTAAAGTCTATGGCCCTTTTCACATGTTTGCAACCACAAAAATTCAAGGCAAAATATATATATTTTTAATTCAAGTCACAGATCAAAATTACCCATGCAAATCTATGGGTCCATAAAAATCACAGAGAGAATGTGATGTCTGTGGTTAATATTGTAATTTGTAGCAGAGGCTTTGCAGTTTATTTATTTTATTAATCAGTGAAAAATTACTGATGAAACACTGATGGTAATAACAGAAACAATGTCCAAAACTGATGAAACTCAGATCCAAAACACAGAACTTCAGTCCATGTTTTTATATACAAGAAAAATAACATCTGAATGAGGTCTGTCAGCAGGTATTTGGGAATCAGTCAGCAGATTTCTGCTATATAATCTGAGAGTAGCATAATATAGAAAAAGAAATCTGATTACAGTGATGTATCACTTATTAGGCTGAGTGCTGTAGTTTCAATATAATGAGTGTTTGTTCAGTATTAGATTGTCACTGTATGACTAGATATCATGTGCTGGATAGTAACACTAATCTGTGTAAGGCTACTTTCACACATCCGGTGTGTGGGGTCCGGCACGATGCGGCAAAATTTTTCATAACCGGATCCAGCACCGGATCCGGTTTTGTCCCATAAGCTTTCATGGTCGCCGCATCGTGCCGGATGGTTATGCGTCGTGTCCGGTTGCTGCCGGACACGGCAAAAATTAGCCGTCCGGCATCTGCAAAAAACGTTCTCTGCAACATTTTTTGTCAGCGCCGGACAGGCTTTTTCCACAGCGCATGCCCGGACTCTGTGAATGTTAACCCCACAAGTGCCCGGCGAGAGAGAGATCTCTCTCTGTCACCCGGACACTTGTGAGAGATCTCTCTCGCTGGGCACTTGTGGGGTTAACACTCACAGTGTCTGGGTGAGAGAGAGAGATCTCTCTGTGGGGTTAACCCCACAAGTGCCCGGCAAGAGAGAGAGATTCTCTCGCCTGGACACTAAGTGTTACCCCCCATGTCTCTCTCTCCACCCCTCTCCTCTCCCCTCCCCTCCCCTCTCCTTGGTTTCCTCTCCTCCCCTCCCCTCACCTCCCCTTCAGCAGCTGTCTCTCAGCGGCTGCCTCTGTCCACCTCCTCCTGCGGCTCCTTTAAATCACGTCCGAGCCGTATGTCTCGCCGCATACACATCCGGTGTCACGGCTGCAGGCCGGATCCGGCGGCCCGGCTTTTCGCCGCACGCCGCCGGACCCCACACACCGGATGTGTGAAAGTAGCCTAACCCTGCCCCAACCACTGATTGGCAGCTTCCTGTTTGCCCTGTGGATTGTCAGTCAGTTGCCAATCAGGGGTGTGGGTGAGGTTATGTACAGCTCAGCATTTGAGAACTGCTACATCTACAGCAGATAAAGCAGGGATTGTATCAAAACTGAACCAATCAGTCCAGTAAGTGACACATCACTGAAATCAGGCTCTGTGCCCCTACATCATGCTGCTCTCAAATTGCATAGAAAAACCTGCTGACAGATTACCTTTAAGCATTAAATGTATTTGAAAGTGTAAATGTCTTCATCAGATATAACAGATACTCCGTATGAACACGCTGTTGAATGTACTAGACTTATAGTTAGTTCATCCTTGATTAGGCTTTACACAGTGATTCCATCAACAGCTAAACCACTGCATTTTCTTATTCAGTGGAAAATCATTATGGTCACACTGTTTTATGGTATATTAAAGGCATTTTACAGTTCTGTAAACCTCATGTCCCAGGCTACATTACTAACCATTCCAGAGTCCATCAATGAGTCTCCGCCGCTATTTCTAGTGACTTATTATCTTCAGTACTGATGTCAAGTTGACGGTGCTGCAGCTAATTGGTGAGGTCAGCGGCACTGAGCGGCTCATGCCATCAAATTGGGGGGATCTGTGCAGGTGATGTTAGTGATAGTAGAGACGTGAAGAATGCTTACCTTCCGTTTACACATAGGTCACTTTGACATTACCAAGGGATTGAACACAGGGGCTAAAGAATCTGAGTGTTATTCACATCTTTTCCGGATGATTGGAGTACTTGTAATTCTTAATGAATTTATCTACTGCAAATCAAATTTTTGGGGAACGCTTCAGTGAAGCCAGGAAATTAAAATTTCAAAAGATTTTCTTGTCAAGTTGATCATTAATATTTGTTTTTCATCTCCATATCCAGGACGCATGTATCAGCATCTGTGACGCAAAACCGAGTTTCCATTTTGCTATGACTGGAAAATCATATCAAGTTATTGTAAATCATTTCTATGAATTACTTCCTAAAGTGAGTATCATAACAATTGCATCACTTGCACAGTTCTCAATATAGAAATAATGGCTTAGGCTGTGTTCACACATTCAGATTTTTAATACATTTTTTAAGGCAAAAGCCACAAATGTATTCAAGAGAAGGACGTCTCACAGCTGTACAATAGTAGTTCCCCTATCTGGTTTCCAGGTCTTGTCCACCAGAAAATCATCATCATCATAGTTATCCCTGATTTGGCTTAAAGTTGCCTCTTTGTGGAAAATGACCAGAGCTGCTCACCCCTCCATGATTCCCATCAAGAGATTAACCCTTCATTGCCTCTACAGTTATGACTCGCAGCACCATCAATATATATATTGTTGTTTCTATTACATTATCTTCTCCCTTGAAAAAATTATTTAACCCAAAAAAACCTACATTGTTACATACACACAGAAAGTAAGATGCGACAAAAGTCAAATAGTATCGATGTGGTACATATGTGGGAGGAAGGACCCCTGCCGAGTGTCCGGGCCGGAACCAAGGGGACCGTCATTTAGGTTCCGGGGGAGTCTGTTTCCAGGGAGCAGAGTTAAGGGACGGACTGCTGAGACTGACAGGTTGGTTGGGGGAGGAGCCTATATAGAAGGGGCGGAGGACGCTGGTCAGAGTTTGTCAGCAGAACTGGAGAGAAGGAGCAGGAGACCATGGGAGCACCTGAGAGCCAGAACCATGAGCAGAAGCCAGAGAGGAGGACAGAGGCAGGAGGGAGACTCATGGTTGACTGCAGAAAGATGGCGCCAAGCCGACTGTCAGAGAACCACTGCTTTACTCCAGCCCGTGGCCATTGTCACCTCACTCCAGCTCGCGGCTGCGGCCTGCCCGCAGCCACCCACGGCAGTTGCCGCCTTACTCCAGCCCGCGGCTGTGGCGTGCCCGCAGCCACCCGCGGCCATTGCCGCCTCACTCCAGCCCATGGCTGCGGCCTACACGCTGTTGCCCACAATCGCTGCCGCTCCCGACCGCAGCTGCGGCTTGTCCATTGCCATCCGCGGCCGCCACTGCCCCACTCCAGTCCGTGGCAAAGGCCTGGCCGTCGCCCGCAGCAGACCCCCTAGTGCAGCCGCTGACTGCGCCGGTGGCCTTCCAACCGCCACCCAGCACTGCCGCTGTTTGGCCCTGTCTGGGGACTGCGGCCTCGACTCTCCTACTCCCCGGCGGTGTCCCACTGCCTCTGCTGGGGGACCATTTGCAAGGAACTCTTCTAGGGCCTGTTGTGCCCCTGTTTCACCTGGGAGTTGGAACGCCCGAAGACTACGCCAGATCCTCAGTAGCTGTGCCCAGCGGCTGCTATGCTGAAGCACCATCGTCCAGAACGCCGAGGGATGTCAGGACAGATAAGTGACACTATATAACTAAGGACCCATAGTCGGCCATACCGCGGCCCTATAGTGACCGGCCTTTGCCGGAGTAGTCGTGTTCTCCTAAACCAGTGTTGATTTGTATTGAGTCACTGCGAGGACAATTTCTGTTAGTTGTTTGGTTGCTCAGAATAGCCCTACCGGTATTAATCTATAAAAGTTATTACCTAAAGTTCTATCTGTCTCGCGTCTCGTCACTGCATCTCGCGTACCTGCCTTAACCACATTTGGCGTAGTTGGCAGGATGCAGTCTCCGAGCGGAGATGGTGTGGGCCAGGGGGGCAACGGTGAGCCCCGGCCCAGCCTATCCTTGTGAGCTATACTGAGCAATCTACCCAGGTTCTCTGGCAGCAATACTATGCTGTGGAACTGGACAGAGCGAATGCGGGGGCTATTTAGGATGCGTCCGCTGACCCCTGACCTAGAGGCAGAAGTGGCCCTAATAATGTTGGATGGGGAGGCCCAGGATTCCGTAATGTTGAGGCCCCTGGGGCAGCGAAACACCTTTGTCAGGGTGTTACAGATCTTAGAGGAGACCCATGGGGACCCGACTGATGTGGGAGACTTGAGAACCCGGATGTTTAGTCGCATGCAGAAAGGGGGAAACAGTGACGCAATATATGAATGATTTGCAGGAATTGTTTGTAGCCATTGAAATGAAGGATGGGTTCGGCGTGGGGACCGTGGACGTAACATTACGTGGCCAGGCTACGAGACACCCTGAAGAAACAGGTTCTGCGAGAGTGGGTGCGAGTGGACCCGCATCTGAACTTTTCAGAGATAGGATAAGGACGCACGTGTTCGGGAACAGGAGCAAGGGGTGACGGTCCCTGTGGGGATTGCGTGGAGAGTCGAAGCATCCGTAAGTGCCCTGGTTGAACCCCACTGGGTACAAGAGATAAAGCAAGAGATACAAAGTATTGAAGGCGAATTGGCCGAAGCGGAAAAAGAGGCCACGAGAAGTCGGCTAATGCCGGGCAGAAAAGGCATGAACCATCGCGGCCCTCACCAGAGCCGGTTCCCACGACCACTCGCCTGTTACGATTATGGAGGATTGGAACACAATCCGCCCGAGAGTGCCCACGTTGCAGGAGGGACCTGCCCCGCTGGCCAATAAAATCAGAGGACCCTGAGCTGGGGGGGGACGCCACTCGGGGCCAGAGTCCATCACACGGCGTGGTGGAAGTCACGAAGGCCTGGTCACGCAGTGCCCAGTGGTATGGCGGAGGTCGAAGGCCGTGCCGTACGATGTCTACTAGATACGGGGTCGCAAGTAACGACCATGCCAGAGACTTATTTTTGGCAGCATATTCCCGAAGCAGTGAGACCTCAGTGGGGGTCCGTGATAAAGTTGGTAGCCGCCAACCAGCTACCGGTTCCTGTTGTCAGAGTAGTCTGGATGCAGATTTCGCTAAGTGGCAAATCACTCGGCCGCCGGGGAGTTGTCCTGACCCAGGGAGATGCAAACAACAAACATCCGGTCACCCTGGGTATGAACATATTGCGAGAATTCGGCAACCTCCTCCTCAATGAGCCCACGCAAGAGACTCTGAGCCAGTGGAGCTCCCGCATGCCCCAAGGGCAGGTCTTCCAGCAGTTGGTGCGGGGAGCGCGAGTCCTCCAGGACTGCCAGGAGGGTGAGTTACTGGGGAAGGTGATCGCGCCGGCGGCTCCTCCACTCATCCTGCCGCCTGGGCAGACAATAGATGCCTTGCCTATCCAGGCCCCTGTGCCCCTGGAGGGAGTAGAGATGCAGGTGGAGCCATGCTTCTCGGAGCGCCTACCCTCTGGAGTTGTGGTGGCCCGCACCCTAGCCAATGTACGGAAAGGGACCATCCTGGTATGCTGCATCAACCTAGAAGACTAAGACATCGTCCTGAAGCCCCATGCCGAAATGGCAAAGCTGGTGAGACCTTTGGAAGAGGTGCTTCCGACCGCTGCGTTCCAACTAAAAGTGCAGGCAGGGGATCCTTGGGCGGTGTCTATCTGGTCTCATCAGACCACCGGGACCTAGACCAAAGGAAAGGGCAGAGCCATCCAGGAGAGAATGCGAGCAGAACTCTCTGGTCTTACCCCGGCCCAAATTCTCCAGGTAGAAATGCTTTTGGGCCAGTACCAGGAGGTATTCGCCAACCATGAGGATGATTTTGGATGTACCACAGCCATTACGCACAGCATTCCCACATCTGTAGCGGCTCCCATCAGAGAGCGGTATCAGCAGATTCCTCCACAACTGTATCAGGGGGTGAAAACTTTACTGGGCCAAATTGTTATGATTGAGTCACCGTAGGAGGCAGACACAAAAATAGAAGCTACGTCCAGAAAACAAGAGAAGTTGGCAACTATCAGATTGCAGACCCCTGAACCTATCAACACAACTAGCAGTAGCCATGGGGGGTTCCTACGATGCCCTAGACCCCTCAATCACAGCCGGAGCGCTAAATAGCCTAAAGACAGAAAAGGAAATCTAAACTGCCCCAGAGCAGACCCCAAAGTAAAAGGCAGCCCCCAACATATAATGACGGTGAAGCAAGATGAAAAAACACTCACACAGATAGAAAGATAGGCTGAGCAAACGATGGGGCCCAAGCTAGCTAAACAGAACAGGAAAGGAAGGTTGCTGTCTGCAATCTGCCAAAACCCTATCAAAGACATAAGCCAACAAGCTGATATGAAAAAGACCCTGAAGCAGCTAGGCTTCAAAAACTAAATCAGCATTCGGGTATTTTCAGAAGACAGAGCTAAAGGAATTCAGCATACCCCAGCAGGGAATGGCAGAAATCCAGAAAAACAAAGCAAAACAAAGTCTAAGCACAAATGCAAAAGGCCGAGCAGAAAACTTAGCTTTAGAGGAGCAGGAATTCAGACTGGTCTCCAAGGATCCCACAGAGAAATCACCCGGAGGGCAGAAGGGCGTCGGCAGCCTTATATCCAGTCAGTAACTCCACTCAGCCAGTCATCATCATCAGACTCAGGTGTTTGATAATCAGGCTCACTACCTTTCTTTACCAGAAGAGGGAGTTCCTCGGGCCTCAGTAGTGAAGGGGAAAATGAACTCACAACAGTACCTCCCCTTGAGGAGGGGTCACCGAACCCTCAACCACGCCACCAGGGCGATCAGGGTGAGCCCGATGAAAGGCACGCACCAATCTTTTGGCATGAATATCAGAGGCAGAGACCCAGGAATTATCCTCCTGACCATAACCCTTCCACTTAACCAAATACTGGAGTCTCCGTCTAGCCAGACGGGAATCCAGTACTTTCTCTACCTCATATTCCATGTTACCTTCAACCAATACAGGGTCTGGAGGTGCCACCCCGGAACAACAGGTTCAACAAACCTCTTCAACAAAGATTTATGGAACACATTATGGATTTTAAATGTGACAGGAAGAGCCAAACGAAAAGAGACCGGATTAATAATCTCCAAAATCTTGTAAGGTCCAATAAATCTAGGCTTAAACTTAGGAGAAGCCACCTTCATAGCAATATTTTTTGATGATAACCACACCATATCACCAACCTTAAACTGGGGACCAATGGTCCTATGTCGGTTGGAAAACCGCTGGGCCTTTTCCTGGGAGAGAGATAACTTATCCACCACTTGGTCCCAGATCTGGTGCATTCTCTCCACCACAGTGTCAACACCTGGGCAGGCAGAGGGCTCCACCTGCCCTGAAGAAAATCGAGGATGAAACCCAAAGTTACAAAAAAAAGGTGACATCAAAGTGGCAGAACTAGCTCTATTATTTAAAGCAAATTCGGCCAAGGGCAAAAATGAAACCCAATCATCTTGATCAGCAGAAATAAAACATCTCAAATATGACTCCAAGGTCTGGTTTGTTCTCTCTGTCTGCCCATTGGTCTGAGGGTGAAAAGCAGAGGAGAAGGACAACTGAATTCCCAGCTTGGAACAGAAAGTTCTCCAAAATCTAGACACAAACTGGACTCATCTGTCAGATACAATGTTCTCAGGAATCCCGTGCAAGCGAACCACCTGTTGTAAAAACAGGGGCACCAACTCAGAGGAAGACGGCAACTTAGGGAGTGGTACAAGATGAACCATCTTAAAGAACCTATCACAAATCACCCAAATAACAGTCATCCTTTGAGAGACAGGCATATCAGAGATGAAATCCATTGAAATATGGGTCCATGGCCTCTTGGGGACAGGCAAAGGCATCAACAACCCACTAGAGCGAGAACACGATTTAGACCGGGAGCACGTCCCACAGGACTGCACAAAATTCCTGACATCACGAGACAAGGAGGGCCACCAAAAAGACCGACTCACAAGATCTCTAGTACCAAAAATACCTGGATGACCAGCCAAAGCAGAGCAATGAACTTCAGACATCACTCTCTTCTTCAACTGGTCAGGAACATACAACTTTCCACTGGGATAACGCTCAGGTTTGTCCTCTTGGAACTCTTCCAGAGCACGTCTCAAATCGGGCGAGATGGCAGAAAGAACTACCCCTTCGCCAAAGATGGTAGCAGGCTTGGTCACCACAGGAGAATCAGCAAAGAAGCTCTTAGCGTCTGCCTTGACATTCTTAGTTCCAGGAAGAAAAGAAACCACAAGATCAAAACGTGTAAAAAACAAGGACCACCTAGCCTGTCTAGGGTTCAAGCGCTTAGCCGACTCCAGGTAAATCAAATTCTTGTGGTCAGTGAGGACAACGACTTGATGTTTAGCTCCCTCCAACCAATGTCTCCACTCCTCAAATGCCCATTTCATGGCCAACAGTTCCCGATTTCCCACATCATAGTTACGTTCAGATGGAGAGAACTTTCGGGAAAAGAAAGCACAGGGATTCATTTTAGATGTTACAGGATCCTTTTTGGGACAAAACAGCTCCTGCACCAATCTCAGAAGCATCCACCTCTACCTGGAACGGAAGTGAGACATCAGGTTGCCGTAAAACCGGGGCGGAGGTGAATCTTCGCTTCAGCTCCTGAAAGGAAGAAACAGCCTCCGGAGACCAATTTAACACATCAGCACCCTTCTTAGTCAAATCAGTCAATGGCTTGGCAATACTACAAAATTTTGCTATAAATTTCCGATAAAAATTAGCAAAACCCAAAAACTTCTGGAGGTCCTTCAAAGAAGTGGTCTGAACCCAATCGTAAATAGCCTGTACCTTGGCCGGGTCCATTTCAATAGTTGACGGGGACAAAATAAATCCCAAAAAAGAAATCCTCTGTACTCCAAAAAGGCATTTAGATCCTTTGACATACAGGGAATTCTCCCTCAAGATCCGGAACACAGTCCGAATATGTTCCACATGAGAATCCCAATCCTTGGAGAAGATCAAAATATCATCCAGATAGATAATCAAAAATTTATCGACAAAATCTCAGAAAATATCGTTCATGAAGCACTGGAAGACAGAAGGGGCATTAGTGAGCCCAAAAGGCATCACCAGGTACTCAAAATGTCCCTCCGGAGTATTAAACGCCGTCTTCCATTCATCCCCATGCTTAATGCGAATAAGATTATACGCCCCCCTGAGGTCAAGCTTGGTAAACCAGCAAGCACCTTTAACTCTGGAGAATAGATCAGAAATCAGGGGTAACAGATACTGATATTTAACAGTAATTTTGTTGAGGGAACGATAATCAATACAAGGTCTTAATGATCCATCCTTTTTGGCTACAAAAAAAAAACGGCACCTAAGGGTGACGAGGATGGTCTAATATGACCCTTCTCCAACGCCTCCTTAATATAGGATCGCATAGCCTTGTGCTCGGGTACAGATAGATTGAAGAGCCGACCCTTGGGAAATTTACACCCCGGGCTCAGTTCAATTGCACAGTCATAACTCCTATGAGGAGGCAGAGACACAGACTCATTCTCACTAAATACATCATAAAAGTCTGCCAAATAATCAGGAACATCATGCGACTGAGGAGAGGTGGAAAACACCGGAGCCTCACTAAGGGCACACCGACAACCCCAACTCACCACAGACACAGATTTCCAATCCAAAACTGGATTATGAATTTGTAACCAGGGAAACCCCAGAACAATAGTATCATGCAGATTATGCAACACCAAAAATCTGCAATTTTCTTGATGGTCTGGGGCGACCCGCATTACCACCTGGGTCCAAAACTGAGGTTTATTTTTCGCCAAAGGAGTAGCATCAATCCCCCTCAAAGGGATAGGCGTCTGCAGAGGTGTCATAGGAAATCCGCATCGTTTAGCAAAATCCAAGTCCATTAGGTTCAGGGCTGCTCCCGAATCCACAAAAGCCTTGGCGGAAAATGTGGACAGGGAGCAGATCAGAGTAATAGCCAGAAGAAACTTAGGTTGAACACCACCAACAGAAAACGTGTGTGCAAAGCGTTTCTCTCGTTTAGGACAGACAGAAATAATATGCGAGGCATCTCCACAGAAAAAAACACAACTTATTATGCCTTCTGAACTCCTGACACTGCTCTCTGGAAAAAACTCTATCACATTGCATAGGTTCAGACATTTGTTCAACAGGTGGCAACACCTCTCGTGCAGCTTTGCGTTCGCGCAAACGCCGATCAACCTCAATGGCTAATGACATAGAATCGTCAAGACCAGAGGGAACAGGAAATCCCACCATAGTATCTTTTACGGCTTCTGACAACCCCTTCCGAAAGAGAGCAGCCAAGGCATTATCATTCCAGGTAGTAAGTACTGCCCACTTTCGGAATTTTTGACAGTACAATTCTGCAGAATCACGACCCTGGTTCAATGCCAGCAGGGTCTTTTCAGCCTGATCAATAGCATTAGGTTCGTCATACAACAACCCCAAGGCCTGAAAAAATGCGTTCACATTAGTCAGAATAGGATCATCTGGTTTCAAAGAAAATGCCCAATCCTGGGGATCGCCACGCAGCAAAGAGATGACAATTTTAACCTGCTGCACGGAGCTCCCTGACGAGTTAGGCTTCAAGACAAAAAATAATTTACAATTATTTTTGAAATTCAAAAATTCAGACCGATCCCCAAAAAATACATCAGGTGTAGGAATCTTTGGTTCAGCAGCATGTGAATGAGCAAGGTAGGCGGAAATTCCCCGCACTTCCGCAGCGAGCTGCTCCACACGATCAGACAATTGCTTTATCTCCATTGAGATAAGAAGAAAAAAAAATTCCCCCTACGGCCTCAGAGATATAGAGGAAAAAATATACACTTTTTTTTTTTTTTTACAATTCTTTCCTGCTATTGAGTACCCTAGGATCTGCGGTATGGTGGGTGATTCTGTTATGATTGAGTCACCGTAGGAGGCAGACACAAAAATAGAAGCTACGTCCAGAAAACCAGAGAAGTTGGTAACTATCAGATTGCAGACCCCTGAACCTATCAACACAACTAGCAATAGCCGTGGGGGGTTCCTACGATGCCCTAGACCCCTCGATCACAGCCGGAGCGCTAAATAGCCTAAAGACAGAAAAGGAAATCTAAACTGCCCCAGAGCAGACCCCAAAGTAAAAGGCAGCCCCCAACATATAATGACGGTGAAGCAAGATGAAAAAACACTCACACAGATAGAAAGATAGGCTGAGCAAACGATGGGGCCCAAGCTAGCTAAACAGAACAGGAAAGGAAGGATGCTGTCTGCAATCTGCCAAAACCCTATCAAAGACATAAGCCAACAAGCTGATATGAAAAAGACCCTGAAGCAGCTAGGCTTCAAAAACTAAATCAGCATTCGGGTATTTTCAGAAGACAGAGCTAAAGGAATTCAGCACACCCCAGCAGGGAATGGCAGAAATCCAGAAAAACAAAGCAAAAAAAAGTCTAAGCACAAATGCAAAAGGCCGAGCAGAAAACTTAGCTTTAGAGGAGCAGGAATTCAGACTGGTCTCCAAGGATCCCACAGAGAAATCACCCGCAGGGCAGAAGGGCGTCAGCAGCCTTATATCCAGTCAGTAACTCCACTCAGCCAGTCATCATCATTAGACTCAGGTGTTTGATAATCAGGCTCACTACCTTTCTTTACCAGAAGAGGGAGTTCCTCGGGCCTCAGTAGTGAAGGGGAAAATGAACTCACAACACCAAATGCTGCGGAAAGGAGTTATCCGGGAAAGCCAGAGTCCCTGGGCGGCTCCCATCGTATTGGTTTGCAAAAAGGATGGCACCCTGCAGTTCTGTGTGGACTATCAGAAACTGAACGCCTGTACCATCAAAGACTCGTACCCGCTGCCCCGCATAGAAGAGTCCCTGTCTGCTTTGGGAAAAGCAACATACTTCTCAACTTTGGACCTGGTCAGCGGGTACTGGCAAGTGTCAATGTCGGAAGAAGACAGGGCCAAGACGGCGTTCATTCTGCCTATGGGACTGTTCAAGTTCAATTGGTTTCTTTCGGGCTGGCCAACGCCCCGGGGACCTTCCAACGGCTGATGGAGCGGTGTCTGGGAGATCTCAACTTTGAGGCCACGCTGATATACCTGGACGACATCATCATCTATGCCGCCATGTTTGAGGACCACCTGTGGCGGTTGGGGCAGGTGCTCGGCCGGCTGCAGAAGTACAGAATGAAGGTAAAGCCCCAGAAATGCCACCTGTTTTGCACCCAGATTGAATATCTGGGGCATACCGTCTCGGCCGAAAGCATTAGACCGTCCCTGGAAAAGGTTGCCGCAATCGAGGGGTGGCCTACCCCCAAGACGGTAAAAGATGTGCGGGCCTTCCTGGGGTTGGCCGGATACTACCGTCGTTTTGTAAAGAATTTTGCACGTCGAGCCTGAGCCCCGCAAGACCTGCTAAAGAGGGCACCTGCCGGGGCGAATGGGCAGTAGATTCTGTGGCAAGAACCGCAAGAAGAGGCCTTCCAAGACCTTAAGGCCGCACTCTCGGGTGCCCCGGTGTTTTTCTTATGCGGATTTCTTGCAGCCGTTCATACTGCACACCGATGGGAGCCTTCACGGGCTAGGGGCTGTATTGTCACAAGTCCAAGACGGCTGGGAGAGAGTGATCGCTTATGGAAGCCGATCACTTCATGACTCTGAATGAAATCCCGACAATTACAGCTCCTTTAAGCGTGAGCTCCTCGCAGTAGTGTGGGCTATGACGGAGCGGTTCACAGAGTACCTGACGGGCTCCGAGGTAGTAGTGCGGGCTGACAACAACCCGTTTGCCCATTTGGAAAATGCCAAACTAGGGTCTCTGGAGCAGTGATGGGTGGCCCGGATGGCCAAGTTCAACTATAAGATCATCTATAAAAGGGGAGCAGAAAATGTACACGCTGACGCCCTCTCCAGGATCCGGTATACAACCCCAGGGAAAAGTCGGGACAACGAATTGGAAGGGGAAGAGAGGCCATTCGCCCTCACCACCGACGTGCTCACAGCTGCCACACAGGAAGAATCCCATTCAGGTTCCTCACGGGGTATGCTGGAACAATCATGGGACAGATGGATCCAACAGCAGCAGGAAGATGGAGAAATTGGACTCCTGCGCCGATGGGTGACCACCGGCAGACTGCCCACCGACTCTCAGACAGACTTTGACTCAGGATATGTAGCTGATGTGGCGCCAATGGGAGAAACTAGTCATCAAGAAAGGACTATTGTATCATAAGGCCATAAGGCGGTGTCACGGGCGACGTCTGCAACAGCTTGGCAGGTAGTCGTGCCTGGAGCCAAACTCAGTGAACTGGCTCGGGAAGCCCACAAAAAAGGGACTCACTTTGGAGCTCAAAAGACTTTGCAATGGTTGCAGCAGATAGCTTACCATCCGCGCTTGCACGCCGCTGTGGAAGAAGTTTGCCGGGCCTGCCATCTATGTGAGCTAGATTAACCACCCGCACAACGGGCCCCGGTGCAAACGATAGTGACATCAGTGTCCCTCGAGCTCTTAACGGTGGATTATTTAACCATTGGTCCCGCATACCAGGGGTATGAACATTGTCTCGTTATGGTGGATCATTTCACCAAATTTGCCGTGGTAACCCCCACCTGAGATCAAACTGCGGAGTCGGCCGCCTATGCAATCTGTAAAAACTTTATCCAAGTTGTATGGCAGCCCACAACGGATACATTCAGACCAGGGAGCATGTTTAGTGGGGAAAGTCATGGAGGAATTAAATCGTCTCTATGGTATCGATAAATCCCGGACTACGCCATACCACCTGCAGGGAAACGGGGCATGTGAACAATTTAATCGGACACTAATTCAAATGTTGCATACCCTGGAGAGTGACCGGAAGGCCCGCTGGCCTGAGTATGTCCCTGAACTAGTGTGGGTCTATAACAACCAGGTGCACCGGGTTACCGGCTATACCCCCTACTCACTGCTATTTGGACGGAAAGGCAAAGGGATCACAGAAGTAGAATTGAACCCGGAGGAACCCCAACCCTGGACCGGGGTATCACCATGGGTTCGAAACCACCGGCACCGGTTACAAACCCTCCACCGAATCGTCCATACAAAACTCCAGGACCTAGAACACCCAGGGGGGACTCTGCCTCTGCCTACTGACTTCCAAACTGGGGATCGAGTACTCGTACTAGACCAGCACCCCCAGAACAAGTTAGAACCTCGGTGGGAAGAAAGCCCTTACTGAGTATTGCGCTGAATAAGCCCGGATGGGCCTGTGTACGAGATACAACCTGAAAAAGACGGGGCATTTCCCACTCATACTGTGCACCGTAATATGTTGCGGCCCTGTACATCCGCTGACCCCATGTGACCCGAGCCTATCCCTCAGGTCCCCGACCCCCGGCAAATGGTCTGGGACCTAGATGATGAAAAAGACTTCCCAGCCATATCCGCGGGCCCTCCAAGAAATGACCTCTCAGTAGGCCCAGTCAGCCCACCAGAATCGACAAGCCCACCACCATCCACCACCCCAGAAAGCTCCACCACAGTCGAACTCAGATGCTCCGAGCGGTCAACAGCTGTCAAATCCCCCGAGCATTACGAACAGGACCAGTTCATATAACAACAAGAACTGTCATCTCCAAAGGCTAACCCGAGCCTACTAAAGCCCTCGCCCGAGGACTGGCAAGCATACAGGATGGGGGAGTATGGGAGGAAGGACCCCCGAATGTCTGGGCCAGAACCAAGGGGACCGTCATCTAGGTTCTGGGGGAGTCTGTTTCCAGAGAGCAGAGTTAAGGGATGGACCACTGAGACTGACAGGTTGCTTAGGGGAGGAGCCTATATAAAAGGGGCAGAGGATGCAGGTCAGAGTGAATCAGCAGAATGGGAGAGGAGCAGGAGACTTTGGGAGCATCTGAGAGCCAGAACCACAAGCAGAAGCCAGAGAGGAGGACAGAGGCAGGATGGAAACTCAGGGTGGACTGCAGAAGAGAGCGCCGAGCCGACTGTCAGAGAACCGCTGCTTTACTCCAGCCTGCGGCCATTGCCGCCTCAGTCCAGCTCGTGGCTGCGGCCCACCCACGGCCGTTGCCACCTCACTCCAGCCTACGGCTGCGGCCTACCCGCTGCTGCCTGCAGTCGCTGCCGCTCTGCTACCATCCGCCACCCAGCACTGTCGCTGCTTTCTCCTGTCCGGGGACTGCGGCCTCGACTCTCCTACTCCCCGGCGGTGTCCCGCTCCCTCTGCTGGGGGACCCTCTGCCAAGTAACTCTTCTAGGGCCTGTTGTGCCCCTGCTTCACCTGGGCGTCGGAACGCCCGAAAACTATGCGAGATCCTCAGCAGCTGGGCCCAGCGGCTGCTACACCGAAGCACCATCGTCCAGAACACCGAGGGACGTCAGGACGGATAAGTGACACTAAATAACTAAGGACCCATAGTCAGCCATACCGTGGGCCTTTAGTGACCGGCCTTTGCCGGAGTAGTCATGTTCTCCTAAACCAGTGTTAACTTGTATTGAGTCCCTGCGAGGACAATTTCTGTTAGTTGTTTGGTTGCTCAGAATAGCCCTACCGGTATTAATCTATAAAAGTTATTACCTAAAGTTCAATCCGTCTCGCGTCTCGTCACTGCATCCCGCGTACCTGCCTTTACCACACATACAGCTGCAAAACTGGACTAGTAGAATATATATGCAAAAATTAACATACACTAGTTAGTTTTTGTAAAGTTTAAAAATTAAAAAAAAATCCCCTTTAGCCCTTTACCAAAAAGGATATGACAAGTAAATTTATGTAGGCATACTCACGTCCCAAAAGCAAACGCCTGTAACATGATACTTTATTCAGGAGGCGTTTACGAATCAAATATTGCACTATTATACTATCACGTTTTATGAGGTAGACATTTACTTTTAGATTTCGGGAATGTCGACATTTTTCATTTGTCGTTAAAATAAAAAAATAGGTAAATAAATTAAACAAAACAAAAAAACAACTTTACAAACTTTACAAATAAAAAGGTGCAAAAGAAATTCAAAAAATGTTATAGTTTAAGGCTTGTCTGCCTCACAAGTCAGGAATAATACCTTTTGTGCCAGTCAATCCTTGTTTTAAGTATTTTTCTTCAGTAGGAAAATTAAGCCTGAGAGTTCTTTGATTTTTCTCTTTTTCTGTAGTTCATCAAGAATGAAAAAACTGGTTTCATGAAGGTGCTGAAATGCCGTATTACTGATTCACACTGTAGGAAATGAAAAAGCACAAATAGGGTCTTATCTGATAGATATTATTATTATTATAGACAGGGTACAGACAATGTTATAATTCCACTCACCTGATGTAGGAGAGGTAAAACGCATGGAATTGTCAGTCAGCTGCCACACATCCACAGGTCAAACCAGTGACCGCAGGAATATGCAGATTAATGGAGCTTTTTGTGAATTTACTGCGCTGCTAGACATGACACAGATTCATTCGTTCATAAAAGAATTGCAGATTTATTCATAGTTGAAAACACTTCTTCCTCAGGGGATGATATCAGCGGTGCAGTAAATCCACAAAAAGCTCCTTTAATCTGAAATGCAGTATTTCACAGAACAATCAACACAGTAATACAGACTCTACAGGTCCTGCACCTCCCTAGTACTTGATTCTGTGTATTATTATTCACAGACTGAGATTACCACTTCCATTTTCTATGTTCTGAAGTGCTGCAGTAATACATCATACTGTGGTTTATGTCTTCCTATCCATATATATTCAGCAAAATGTGAGAAGCTAAAATACAACCTTTAATTTAATCAATTAAAATAGATGAGCTGCAGTTATCAAAAGAAAGAAGAAAAAAACAAGACACCAAAGAAAGATCATCAATGTTAAAGTAGTGGAAAAACTCTTTAAATCAGCTGTCCTGAAAATAGCAAAATAGCATTTCTTGCCTATCCACAAGAAACGTCAGCCCGATGATTGCAATGCTTAAATATGTACAATACAAAATAATATTGTGGTACCATGTTAGCCAGAAAAATAGATGTAATACTTATGTCCCCCCCAAAACATTGAGAAAATTATTCAAGGAGTGATACCTTTATTGGCTAACCAGAGAAATTATATTTTCAAGCTTTCAAGGCTCAGTAGGCCCCTTCATCAGGCATATACTGAGAAGAGATGGCAACATTTATATAGGAATTATACAAGGACATCAGAGATGCTTGAAAGATAGTCCAAGGAAATCAAATTAAGGTTTTTGTATACATGTTGATGAGGTGGAAGTGTTCTATTAGACATCTGAAGATCTTCTTGTAGAGGTGAGAACTGGAAGTGTTCTGTCAGACATCAGAAGACCTTCTTTTGGAGGTGTGGACTGTGTCCATGTAGTGAGTCATGAATCCAGGTGTCAAATTTAGTCCTATTGTTAGAGCTTGAAACATATGTATAAATTTGAACTCCCATATTTTTCTTTCTGTCACTATTGAAATGACCTTTCAAAATTTGGACTTTTAGATCTGCCATACTGTGTCCAGGTCTAGAGAAGTGTATTCCTACATGTGTGTCCAGCTCATTTTTTATCGTATGTCTTTGCAGATTCATCCTTGTTTGAAGTTTTTGTTTAGTTTCTCCTATGTATGTCCCTGCATTGCACCTTGTACATTGTATCATGTACACGACATTGGAGGATGTACATGAAAAATAGTCCATGATCTTATAGTCCTGATTTGTGTTTGGTATTGGGACTTTATCTGTTGGTGATATGTGAGTGCAGGTCTTGCATTTCTTACTGTTACAGGGGACTGTGCCTGTCTCTGATGGTGATGTGAGGGCACTTCTGACAAGGATATTCCTTAGGTTGGGAGGCTGTTTGTAGGAGACCAGTGGCAGTTCTGGGAATATTGCTTTCAGTCTGTAGTCTCTGTGGAATATGGGTTGGAGGTCAGCGCCAATTTTCCTTAACCCCTTAAGCCTCAAGGGTGGTTTACACGTTAATGACCTGGCCATTTTTTACAATTCTGACCACTGTCCTTTTATGAGGTAATAACTCTGAAACGCTTCCATGGATCCTTTTGATTCTGACATTGTTTTCTCGTGACATATTGTACTTCATGTTAGTGGTAAAATTTCATTCAAATAACTTGCGTTTATTTGTGAAAAAAACAGAAATTTGGCAAAAATTTTGAAAATTTTGCAATTTTCCAACTTTGAATTTTTATGCCTTTAAATTACAGAGCTATGGCACACAAAAAACTTGATAAGTAACATTTCCCACATGTTTGCTTTACATCAGCACAATTTTGGAACCAAAATTTTTTTTGTTAGGAAGTTATAAGGGTTAAAAATTTACCAGCGATTTCTCATTTTTGTAACACCATTTTATTTTTACGGACCACATCACATTTGAAGCCACTTTGAGGGGTCTATATGATAGAAAATACCCAAAAGTGACACCATTCTAAAAACTGCACCCCTTATGGTGCAAAAAGTTTATTAACCCTTTAGGTGCGTCACAGGAATTTTTTGAATATTTAAAAAAAAATGAACATTTAACTTTTTTTCACAAAAAAAAATACTTCAGGTTCAATTTTTTTTATTTTACCAAGGGTAACAGGAGAAATTGGACTACAAAAGTTATTGTGCAGATTGTCCTGAGTACGCTGATACCTGATAGGTGGGGGGGAACCACTGTTTTGGCGCATGGCTGAACTCAGAAGGGAAGGAGCGCCGTTTGACTTTTTCAATGCAAAATTGGCTGGAATTCTGATCGGACGCCATGTCACGTTCGGAGAGCCCCTGATGTACCTAAACAGTGGAAACCCCCCACAAGTGACCCCATTTTGGAAACTAGACCCCCCCAAGGAACTTATCTAGATATGTGGTGAGAACTTTGAACCCACAAGGGCTTCACAGAAGTTTATAATGTACAGCGGTACAATTAAAAAATCATATTTTTTCCACAAAAATGATCTTTTCACCCCCAATTTTTATTTCCCCAAGGGTAACATGACCCTAAAAGTTATTGTGCAATATGTCTTGAGTACGCTAATACCCCACATGTGGGGGTAAACCACTATTTGGGCGCATGGCAGAGCTCGGAAGGGAAGGAGCGCCATTTGACGTTTTTGGCAGGAATTGAGATCGGACACCATGTCGCGATTGGAAAACCCTTGATGTACCAAAACAGTGGAAACCCCCCACAAATGACACCATTTTGGAAACTAGACCCCCCCAAGGAATTAATCTAGATGTGTGGTGAGAACTTTGAACCCCCAAGGACTTCACAGGAGTTTATAACATACAGCCGTACAATTATAAAATCATATTTTTTCCACAAAAATGATCTTTTCACCCTCAATTCTTATTTTTCCAAGGGTAACAGGACCATAAAAGTTATTGTGCAATTTGTCCTGAGTACGCTTATATCCCATATGTGGAGGTAGACCACTATTTGGGCGCATGGCAGGGCTCGGAAGGGAAGCAGCGCCATTTGAAGTTTTTGGCTGGAATTGAGATCGGACACTATGTCGCGTTTGGAGAGACCCTGATGTACCAAAACAATTGAAACCCCCCACAAATGACACCTTTTTGGAAACTAGACCCCCCACGGAACTTATCGAGATGTGTGGTGAGCACTTTGACCCCTCCCTTCACAGAAGTTTATAACGCCCGGGCGTGAAAATTAAAAAATCGTATTTTTTCCACAAACATAATCTTTTAGTCACCAATTTTTTTATTTTCCCAAGGGTAACAGGAGAAATTGGACCCCAAAAGTTGATGTCCAATTTGTCCTGAGTATCATGATACCCCATATATGGGAGAAAACTACTGTCGTCGGGGCTCGAAAGGGAAGTAGTGACGTCTTGAAATGCAGACTTTGATGGAATGGTCTGCGGGTGTCATGTTGCTTTTGGAGAGCCCCTGATGTACCTAAACAGTGGAAACCCCCCACAAGTGACCCCATTTTGGAAACTAGACCCCCTAAGGAACTTATCTAGTTGTGTGGTGAGCACTTTAAACCCCCCAGTGCTTCACAGAAGTTTATAACGACCGGGCGTGAAAATAAAAAAATCTTATTTTTTCCACAAACATGATCTTTTAGTCCCCATTTTTTTTATTTTCCCAAGGGTAACAGGAGAAATTGGACCCCAAAAGTTGTTGTCCAATTTTTCCTGAGTACCCTGATACCCCATATGTGGGAGAAAACTACTGTATGGGCACACGTCGGGGCTCGAAAGGGAAGTAGTGACGTCTTGGAATGCAGACTTTGATGGAATGGTCTGCGGGTGTCATGTTGCTTTTAGAGAGCCCCTGATGTACCTAAACAGTGAAAAACCCCCACAAGTGACCCCATTTTGGAAACTAGACCCCCTAAGGAACTTATCTAGTTGTGTGGTGAGCACTTTGAACCCCCCAGTGCTTCACAGAAGTTTATAGCGACTGAGAGTGAAAATAAAAAAATCGTATTTTTTCCACAAACATGATCAATTAGTCCCCAATTTTTTATTTTCCCAAGGGTAACAGGAGAAATTGGACCCCAAAAGTTGTTGTCCAATTTGTCCTGAGTATGCTGATACCCCATATGTGGGAGA
The DNA here is from genome assembly GCF_039654945.1 of Dendrobates tinctorius. NCBI lineage: Eukaryota > Metazoa > Chordata > Amphibia > Anura > Dendrobatidae > Dendrobates > Dendrobates tinctorius. The sequence goes on along the minus strand of NW_027361728.1, from coordinate 6,090,062 downwards.
AAACTACTGTATGGGCACACGTCGGGTCTCGGAAGGGAAGTAGTGACGTTTAGGAATGCAGACTTTGATGGAATGGTCTGCGGGTGTCATATGCGTTTGGAGAGCCCCTGATGTACCTAAACTATTGAAACTCCCCACAAGTGACCCCATTTTGGAAACTAGACCCCCCACGGAACTTATCTAGATGTGTGGTGAGCATTTTGAACCCCCAAGTGCTTCACAGAAGTTTATAACGCCCGGGTGTGAATATAAAAAGATCATTTTTTTCCACAAAAATGATATTTTGCCCCCAATTTTTTATTTTCCTAAGGGTAACAGGAGAAATTGGACCCCAAAAGTTGTTTTGCAATTTGTCCTGAGTAGGCTGATACCCAATATGTGGGGGTAAAACACTGTTTGGGCGCATGGCAGAGCTTGGAAGGGAAGGAGCACCATTTGACTTTTTCAACTCAGAATTGGCTGGAATTGAGATCAGACGCCATGTTGCATTTGGAGAGCACCTGATTTGCCCAAACAGTGGAAACCCCCAAATCTAACTCCAACCCTAACCCCAACACACCCCTAACCCTAATCTCAGCCCTAACCCTAGCCCTAACCCTAACCCTAGCCCTAACCGTAGCCCTAGCCCTAACCCTAGCCCTGGCCCTAACCCTAGCCCTAGCCCTAACCCTAATGGGAAAATGGAAATAAATACATTTTCTTTTAATATTATTATTTTTCCCTAACTAAGGGGGTGATAATGGGGGGGTTGATTTACTATTTATAGCGGGTTTTTATATTTGGCAGCTGTCGCACGCTAAAAGACGCTTTTTATTGTAAAAATAGTTTTTGCATCACCACATAATGAGAGCTATAATTCTTCCGTATTTTGACCCACCGAGTCATGTGAGGTCTTATTTTTTGATGGACGAGTAGACATTTTTATTGGTTCCATTTTCGGGCACGTGACATTTTTTGATCGCTTTTTATTCCGATTTTTGGGACGCAGAATGAACAAAAAACAGCGTTTCATGAATTTCTTTTGGGGGATGCGCTTACACCGTTCTGCATGCGATAAAATTGATAAAGCGGCTTTATTGTTCGGGTCAGTACGGTTACAGCGATACCTCATTTAGGTCTTTTTTTATGTTTTGTTGGTTTTATGCAATGAAAACTATTTTATATAAAAAATATTTATTTTTGCATCGCTTTATTCTGCGAGCTATAACTTTTTTATTTTTTTGCTGATGATGCTGTATGGCTGCTCGTTTTTTGCGGGACAAGATGACGTTTTCAGCGGTACCATGAATATTTATATGCGTCTTTTTGATCGCGCGTTATTGCACTTTTTGTTCGGCGGTATGATAATATATCATTATTTTTTGCTTCGTTTTTTATTTTTATTTTTTAAGGGGTTTGCTAAAGGGGTTAACTAATGGGACAGTTTTATAGGGCAGGTCATTACGGACGCGGCGATACCAAATATGTGTACTTTTATTGTTTTTTTGCTTTTTTATTTCCAAAAAATGAATTTATTGGGGGAATATTTTTTTTTTCTAATTTATTTGGAGATTTTTTAAAAATTATTTTAACACTTTTTTTTTTTAACTTTATTACATTGTCCCAGGTGGGACATCACTGTCCTGTGACAGATCGCTGATCTATCACATCACAGATCACTGTGACAGATCAGCGATCTGTCACAGGCACTGCTGCAGACTTCCTCATGCCTGCGCTTTGCAGTCACTGGGGAAGCCGGCTCGCTGCAGGCCCCTGAAGGCCCCCGTCGCCATCTTGGATTCGGGGGCCTGCAGGGAAGGAGAGCCCCGCAGCAGCGCTGCACATTCCGCTGCTGTGGGGGGCTCAGGGAAGCACGGAGGGAGCCCCCTCCCTGCAGATGCTTCCCTTTAACCCCCGGTACACCGCAATCGTGTTTGATGGATGGATCTCCCTGGATTATCTTCTTTGTTTATTTTAGGTAACATGTAGAAGGTACCAATTTGGGGGTTGTCTGGTATTAGGTCCAGTAGGGAGGATGACATAGAGGAAAACATTCCTACAGCAAGGATATCATCCACTTGTAATTGATGAACAGATCCACAGAGCTACAAGGATCCCAAGAAGCAGCCTCCTGGATTACAAACAGAAGGAGGATAACAACAGGGTGCCACTTGTGGTCACGTATAACCCTCATATGAACATTTTAAGGAAAATTGGCGCTGACCTCCAACCCATATTCCACAGAGACCACAGACTGAAAGCAATGTTCCCAGAACTGCCACTGGTCTCCTACAGTCTCCCAAACTAAGGAATATCCTTGTCAGAAGTGCCCTCGCATCACCATCAGAGACAGGCACAGTCCCCTGTAACAGTAAGAAATGTAAGACCTGCACCCACATATCACAAACAGATAAATCCCCATACCCAACACAAATCAGGACTATAAGATCATGGACTATTTTTCATGTACATCCTCCAATGTCGTGTACATGATACAATGTACAAGGTGCAATGCAGAGACATACATAGGAGGAACTAAACAAAAACTTCAAACAAGGATGAATCTGCATAGACATACGATAAAAAATGACCTGGACACACCTGTAGGAATACACTTCTCTAGACCTGGGCACAGTATGGCAGATCTAAAAGTCCAAATTTTGAAAAGTAATTTCAATAGTGACAAAGAAAAATATGGGAGTTCAAATTTGTACATATGTTTCAATCTCTAACAATAGGACTGAATTTGACACCTGGATTCATGAGTCATTCACACCTCCACAAGAAGGTCTCCTGATGTCTGACAGAACACTTCCAGTTCACGCCTCTACAAGAAGATCTTCAGTTGTCTGACAGAACAACACTTCCACCCCATCAACATGTATACAAAAGCCTTAATTTGAGTACCTTGGCCTATCTTTCAAGCATCTCTCATGTCCTTGTATAATTCCTATACAAATGTTGCTATTTCTTCTCAGTATATGCATGATGAAGGAGTCTTCCGAGCCTTGAAAGCTTGCAAATATAATTTCTCTGGTTAGCCAACAAAGGTATCACTCCTTGAATACTTTTCTCAATTTTTTGGGGGGACATAAGTATTTACATCTAATGCTTAAATATGAAATCCACTTACGGTAACTTTTTTTTTGTGCTACATGAATAATTTACGTATTAAGTATAACATAATTATTTTACAGATCCTTCTCAAAGGCACAATTTTTGCTAGAATGAGTCCAGGTCAAAAATCCAGTCTTATTGAAGAATTGCAAAAAATAGAGTAAGTTTATTTAGCAATGTTAAAAAGCTTACCGTATATGTGAGATTGTATGTTTAAGCAATTTACCTTTTAACACAAATTCAGAAAATGAATGACTTTTCTGGGAACATGAAAGCTGCATATTCAAATGGCGAAACAATTACTACATGGATGAAAAAAAACATCAATATTCCATAATACTGCAAATGAACATGTGTATATCAGTGGCCTACAAGCTTTGCTACCTCAAGCCACATTCATCTCCGATATATAGTGCAAGTCACATTAAGCAGGACCCCTCCTCCATACCTCCCAACCGTCCCGGATCTGGCGGGACTGTTCCGATTTTAACCCCGCTCCCGCTGTCCCACCCGGGAGCTTATTCTTCCCGCATTGCACTGAGCCGCCATGCGCCCCATGCACCGACCCCATCCTCGCTGTGACATCGGCGGCCGTGCCCGCCGATGCCCCTTCAGCGGCGGTGCCCGCCGCAGCTTCCTCTCACCTGCGTCCCCCTGTCCGCGCGCTCTTCCACGCTGCTCGCCGCTCTGCTACGGGTGGCCGCGCCGGCCTTAGGCCGCGCGCGCGCGTTCCCCCCGGCCTCTTCTGTTAGTAGGGGGCGTCGCTAGGGGAGGGTCTGTAGGGCGCACTTCCGGTCTCCGCATATATCAGGCGTCCTCTCTATTCTGAGGGCGCCTGGTGATTGTTTGTGACTTGCAGCACTCATCGGCCATACCCTTTTCCAGTTTACCCTGCCTGTCCTTGCCGTTTCCATTGTCTGCCCTGTTCCTGTTCCATTTCTGTCTGTCTGTCTTCTCCCCGTGGTCTCTGCTGAGCCTTTCCTGTGGTCTCCTGGCCATTGCCTTCCGCCTTTCCGCCCCGCTATTCCTGCTCTGTCTGCCTGTCCTCCGAGTCGTCCCTGCTGGCTCCGGCTGTCGCGGTTCCGCCCCCTGCGGTCCTGCCCCTAACGATCCCTGTACAGGGGTCGGTCTTCACCAGGTGCGCTCGGCCCAGGGGCTCCGGATCCGCGATCCAGAGGGTCCACTCTTGGACGTATTAGCCAGAGGCGTCACAGTATCACCAGGCCTTGGATCCCGCCGGTGCCGCAGCCGCCACACAAAAGGAATTGCTTTTTCTTCGTGAAAATCAGACCCGGATAATGTCCTTTATGAAGTCTATGGACACCCGGTTGTCCGCCCTGCAGACCTCTGACCCCGGGCACGCTCCCCTCTTAGTCAGCCTCCAGCAGGAGCTCGCGCAGCAGCGCGACGCTCAATCCCACATCTTAGGCTACATGGCATCCGTGGATGATCGATTGCTTGCTCTACAATCCTCTGCTGCCGCTGCAACTTCCTCCCCGGACGTAGTCTCTACTCCGGCTCCCCGTCTGGGTAAACCCCCCAGGTACAGCGGAGATCCCAAGTTATGCCGGGGTTTTCTAAATCAATGCAGGCTACATTTTGAGCTTGCTCCCCTTCAGTACCCCACTGACCGCGCCAAGGTGGCGTTCGTTGTGTCCCATCTCGAGGGTGAGGCCCTGTCCTGGGTGAACCCCTTGTGGGAGAGAGATGACCCCGTAGTGTTAAATATACAGACCTTCTTGGAAACCTTTCGCAAGGTATTCGATGAACCGGGTCGCTTAGCATCCTCCACGGAGGCCCTTTTTAACCTCCGCCAGGGTTCCCTCACAGTGGGGCAATATGCCATCCGCTTCTGGACCCTCTCTTCTGAGTTGGGGTGGAACAATGAGGCTCTTGTGGGAGCCTTTTGGAGAGGCCTCTCCAGTAAGATCAAGGATGAGCTTGCCGGGCGAGACACCCCCACCACTCTGGAGGACCTTATTTCGCTGACCACTCGCATCGATCTACGCTTTCAGGAGCGCGCTCGAGAGGCAGTTGGAGAGAGAAGGTCCTTTAGGCTGTATCAGGCTCCTGTCCCCCGTTCCCCTGCATCTCCTGTTAGTACTGCTCCTGAGCCTATACAGATTGATCGTGTCAGACTGTCCGAGCAACGCCGCAGGGAGAGGATGACCAAGGGTCTCTGCCTGTACTGTGGAGGTGCCAACCATTTTGTGCGTTCTTGTCCGGAGAAGCCAGAGAGGTCGGGAAATGCCTCCACCTAGGTCAGGTAAGAGAGGACCCCCTAGGTGATCAAAATTCCTCTCTTCCCCTTACCCTTTCAGCTTTGCTAATTACAGGTCGGGAGCGTGGATCTGTGGAGGCGTATGTGGACTCGGGTGCTGCCGGTAATTTCATCCGCCAGGAGGAGGTTGACAAACTCCAGATTCCGGTGTTGGTATTGAAGAACCCTCGCGCTATTTCCTCCGTTGATGGTAAACCTTTGCCCGGACTCATCACCATGGTTACCGTCGAAGTAGACCTTCAAATCGGAGCTCTCCACCTCGAAAAGATAGCCTTTTATGTCCTGCCACAACTAGCCCATGCTGTTCTTCTAGGGCTACCCTGGCTCAGACGGCACGAGCCGGTGATTGACTGGCGCTCTGGGGAAATTCTCCGTTGGGGGCACTCCTGCCAGGAGCACTGCCTACGGGCTCTCACTCGTTCCCGTCCATGCTCGAAGCCTGCCGACCTTCCGGGCCTACCCGCACCCTATCACACGTTTGCCGATGTGTTCAGCAAAAAGGAGGCGGACTCCTTACCCCCTCATCGCTCCTATGACTGCCCTATCGACCTAGTTCCCGGAGCCACTCCTCCCAGAGGGAGAACTTATCCTTTGTCCCCAGCAGAGACCTCGGCTATGTCGGAATATATACAGGAGAATCTGGCCAAGGGGTTCATCCGGAAGTCCTCGTCCCCTGCGGGCGCAGGTTTCTTCTTCGTCCGGAAGAAAGATGGGTCCCTGCGACCCTGTATTGATTACCGGGGCCTGAACAACATCACTGTTAAAAACCGGTACCCGCTCCCGCTGATTCCTGAACTCTTCGACCGGCTGAGGGGGGCCAGAATCTTCACGAAGTTGGATCTGCGGGGAGCTTACAACTTAATCCGAATCCGAGCGGGGGACGAGTGGAAAACGGCCTTCAATACCCGGGACGGCCATTATGAATACTTGGTCATGCCGTTCGGTCTCTGCAATGCTCCAGCGGTGTTTCAGGAATTTGTAAATTAGGTGTTCCGAGACCTACTCTATTCCTGCGTGGTGGTGTATTTGGATGATATCCTCGTTTTCTCGACCGACCTCTCCTCCCATCGGAGAAGTGTACGCATGGTCCTGCAGCGCCTTCGGGAAAATCGTCTTTACGCCAAGATCGAGAAGTGCCTCTTCGAGCAAACAGCGTTACCCTTCTTGGGGTATATCATCACGGATTCCGGTCTTAAGATGGATCCGGAGAAACTGTCCACGGTACTCCAGTGGCCTCGTCCAGTTGGCATAAAGGCCATCCAGCGTTTCCTCGGCTTCGCTAACTATTACCGACAGTTTGTACCCCACTTCTCTACAGTCACCAAGCCCATCACGGTCCTGACCCGTAAGGGGACGAAGTCTAACGTCTGGTCTTCCGAAGCCGAGGACGCCTTTCTTGCCCTGAAACGCTCGTTTGCCTCTGCTCCGATCTTACACCGTCCAATGGCTAGTAGGCCCTTCATCCTGGAAGTTGATGCCTCCTCCACTGGAGCTGGGGCGGTTCTCTCCCAACAAGCTCCATCTGGACGTCTAGTCCCCTGCGGGTTCTTCTCCAAATCCTTTTCTCCGGCGGAGTGCAACTACTCCATTGGGGACCGGGAATTATTGGCCATTAAGATGGCGCTGGAGGAATGGCGATATCTGCTCGAGGGGGCAGTGCATCCCTTTACTATCTTCACGGACCACAAGAACCTGGCCTACCTGCAATCTGCCCAGAGACTCAACTCCAGACAAGCCAGGTGGGCTCTGTATTTTTCCCGTTTTGAGTTTAAGCTCCACTTCCGGCCCGGCAGTAAGAACATCAAAGCTGATGCGCTTTCCAGGTCTTTGCAGCCACCGGAGAAGGAGGAGGATCCATCATATATTATCGAGCCGGCTAAAGTTATCTCCGTGGCCCCCGTGAGATTCTCTACCCTTCCGCCTGGCAAGACCTTCGTCCCTTCAAACAAACGTCTGGAAGTACTGCGCTGGGGACATTCTTCCAAGGTTGCTGGGCACGTTGGGATTAAGAAGACTCTTTTGCTTCTTTCCCGCTATTACTGGTGGCCCTCTCTCCACCAGGATGCAAAGGACTTTGTAGCCTCCTGCAGGACTTGTGCTCAGAACAAGGTTCCTAGGACTCTGCCCTCCGGCCTCCTTCATCCGTTGCCTGTGCCAGAGGCTCCTTGGCAGCAAATCGCCATGGATTTCGTGACTGATCTGCCTCGCTCTGCTGGATGTACTACCATCTTAGTCGTCGCAGACCGCTTTTCCAAGATGGCCCACTTTATTCCCTTGGTCGGACTGCCATCTGCTCCAAAGTTGGCCGAGATCTTTATCCACCACGTGTTCAGGCTACATGGTCTTCCTCTGCGAATCGTGACCGATCGAGGGGTCCAGTTTACTTCCCGATTCTGGAGGGCCCTCTGTCGGCTCCTGGGCACGTCTCTCGACTTCTCCTCAGCGTATCATCCTCAAACCAACGGCCAAGTGGAACGGATTAACCAAATTCTGACCACCTACTTACGCCACTTTTCTAACGCCCATCAGGATAATTGGGTCTCTCTTCTACCTTGGGCGGAATTCGCTCATAATAATCATTCCAGCGAATCAACGTCCAAGACACCGTTCTTTGTGGTAACTGGGCTAAATCCTGGGGTTCCATTGCCCTTTTCTGCATCGTCTGGAGTTCCTGCAGCAGACACTCTCGCCAAGGAGTTTTCGCAAATTTGGAAGGAGACCAGAGAGGCGCTCGAGCTAGCCAACATCCGAATTAAGAAACACGCGGACAAAAGACGAAGGGATCTACCCCCGTACCATCCCGGGGACAAAGTCTGGCTTTCTACCAAACATATCCGCCTGAAAGTCCCTGCTTACAAATTAAGTCCTCGGTACATCGGGCCTTTTGAAGTTCTTGGGCGCATTAACAAAGTAGCCTACAAATTGAGGTTGCCGGCATCACTCCGGGTCCCTAACGCCTTCCATATCTCGCTCCTTAAACCTGTGGTCTTGAATCGGTTCCAACCAACCTCCATGTCCCCTCCCTCGCCAATTTGTTCTAACAATGTCTTTGAAGTAAAGGACATTCTGGCTATGAAAAGGGTCAAGGGTAAGACTCTTTTTCTTATCGACTGGAAGGGTTTTGGCCCAGAGGAGAGGTCCTGGGAGCCCCGAGAGAATGTCGATGCCCCCCTTATCATGAAAAGATTCCTAACCAACCTCAGAAGGAGAGGACATATGGGAGGGGGTACTGTGACATCGGCGGCCGTGCCCGCCGATGCCCCTTCAGCGGCGGTGCCCGCCGCAGCTTCCTCTCACCTGCGTCCCCCTGTCCGCGCGCTCTTCCACGCTGCTCGCCGCTCTGCTACGGGTGGCCGCGCCGGCCTTAGGCCGCGCGCAGCGCGTTCCCCCGGCCTCTTCTGTTAGTAGGGGGCGTCGCTAGGGGAGGGTCTGTAGGGCGCACTTCCGGTCTCCGCATATATCAGGCGTCCTCTCTATTCTGAGGGCGCCTGGTGATTGTTTGTGACTTGCAGCACTCATCGGCCATACCCTTTTCCAGTTTACCCTGCCTGTCCTTGCCGTTTCCATTGTCTGCCCTGTTCCTGTTCCATTTCTGTCTGTCTGTCTTCTCCCCGTGGTCTCTGCTGAGCCTTTCCTGTGGTCTCCTGGCCATTGCCTTCCGCCTTTCCGCCCCGCTATTCCTGCTCTGTCTGCCTGTCCTCCGAGTCGTCCCTGCTGGCTCCGGCTGTCGCGGTTCCGCCCCCTGCGGTCCTGCCCCTAACGATCCCTGTACAGGGGTCGGTCTTCACCAGGTGCGCTCGGCCCAGGGGCTCCGGATCCGCGATCCAGAGGGTCCACTCTTGGACGTATTAGCCAGAGGCGTCACACTCGCCCTCCCAGAGAGACGCACCGGCCATCACAGCCCCTCACTGATAAATCCCAGCAATGATGTCGCTGGGCTGCTCAGTGCGCACAGGACCTGTGAAGAGGTCAAAGGAGGGGAGGAGTCAGGGGTCACATGAACAGGAGCCTCGGACCTCATCACAGGTCCTGTGTGCACAGCCCTTTGTCTGCTCTGCTGGATAACATGGTTCTGGATGAGGGATGTTTATGTGTGGGGTCTGGGGGGTTTACAGGGTAGATGTAGCAGAGCTGTGTGTATGCAAGGTGTATGGAGCAGAGCCGCATGTGTACGAGGTGTACGGAGCGGAGCCATGCGTGTTCGAAGTATACGGAGAGGAGCCGTGTGTACAAGATGTACGGAGCGGAGCCATGTGTGTATGAGGTGCACAGAGCCATGTGTGTGTACAAGGTGTACAGAGCGGAGCTGCATGTGTACGAGGTATACAGAGTGGAGCCTCGCATGTACGAGGTGTACGGAGCGTAGATATGGTCAAGGTGCACGGAGCGGAGCCGTGTGTGTATGGAGCAGAGATGTGTATGGAGAGGAGCCGTGTGTGTGTACGTGGTGTACGGAGCGGAGCCGTGTGTGTATGAGGTGTACGGAGCGAAGATGTGTATGAGGTGCACGGAGCGGAGCCGTGTTTGTACAGAGCGGAGATGCATATGGAGAGGAGCCATGCGTGTACGAAGTATACGGAGAGGAGCCATGTGTACAAGATGTACGGAGCAGAGCCGTGTGTGTATGAGGTGTACAGAGCCATGTGTGTGTACGAGGTGTACAGAGCGGAGCTGCGCGTGTACGAAGTATACGGAGTGGAGCCTCACATGTACGAGGTGTACGGAGCGTAGATATGTACAAGGTGCACGGAGCGGAGCCGTGTGTGTATGGGGCAGAGATGTGTATGGAGAGGAGCCGTGTGTGTACGTGGTGTATGGAGCGGAGCCGCGTGTGTACGAGGTGTACGGAGCGGAGCCGCGTGTGTTTGAGGTGTATGGAGCGAAGATGTGTATGGGGTGCAGGGAGCGGAGCCGTGTGTGTACAGAGCTGAGATGTATATGGAGAGGAGCCATGTGTGTACGTGGTGTGTACAAGATGTACAGAGCGGAGCCGCTTGTGTACAAAGTATGCCGAGCGGAGCCACGTGTTTACGAGGTGGGTGGAGCGGAGCCGCGTGTGTACGGGGTGTACAGAGCGGAGCCGCGTGTGTACGGTGTGTACGGAGTGAAACTGCGTGTGTGCGGGGTGTACTGAGCAGAGCCGTGTGTGTACGGGTTGTACAGTGTGGAGCCGCGTGTGTACGGGGCATACGAAATGGAGCCTTGTGTGTATGAAGTGTACGAATCTGAGCCGTGTGTGCACTAGCGGAGCAGAGCGATGTGTGAACGGAGAGGAGCTGAGTGCGTAAGAGCGTAGCTGCATGTGTATGAGGTGTACGGAGCGGAACAGCATGTGTACGAGGTGTATGGAGCAAAGCCACAGGTGTGCAAGGTTTACGGAGTGGAGCCAAGTGTGCACAAGGTGTACGGAGCAGAGCCACATGTGTACGAGGTTTACAGAGTGGAACCATGTGTGTACTGAGTGGAGCCGTGTGTGTGCGAGATGTATGGAGCAGAGCCGTTTGTGTACGAGGCGTGCAAAGTGGAACCGTGTGTGTATGAGGTGTGCGGAGCCATGCGTGTACAAGATGTATGGTAGGGAGAATTCATACCTCCCAACCATCCCGTGTTATGAATGAGTCACCGTAGGAGGCAAAAGCAGAAATACAAGCTAAGTCCAGAAAACCAGAGAAGTTGGCAACTATCAGATTGCAGACCCCTGAACCTATCAACACAACTAGCAGTAGCCGTGGGGGGTTCCTACGATGCCCTAGACCCCTCAATCACAGCCGGAGAAATACATAGGCCTAAAGAAAGAAAGGGGAAATCTAAACTGCCCCAGAGCAGACCCCAAAGCAATAGGCAGCCCCCAACATATAATGACGGAGAAGCAAGATGAAAATATTAACACAGACAGAAAGATAGACTGAGCAAAGACGGGGCCCCAAAACTACCTAGATAGGAAAGGAAAGGAAGGCTGCTGTCTGCAATCTGCCAAAACCCTATCAAAGACATAAGCCAACCAGCTGATATGAAAAAGGCCCTGAAGCAGCTAGGCTTCAAAAACTGAATCAGCACTCAGGTATTTTCAGAAGACAGAGCTAAATGAATTCAGCACACCCCAGCAGGGAATGGCAGAAATCCAGAAAAACAAAGCAAAAACAAAGTCAAAACACAAAAGCAAAAGGCCGAGCAGCAAACTTAGCTTTGGAGGAGCAGGAATTCAGACTGGTCTCCAAGGATCCCACAGAGAAATCACCCGCAGGGCAGAAGGGCGTCAGCAGTAGTGTTGAGCATTCCGATACCGCAAGTATCGGGTATCGGCCGATACTTGCTGTATCGGAATTCCGATACCGACTTCCGATATTTTTTCAATATCGGAATTCGGCATCGGAATCGGAAGTTCAAAGTTGATTGACAGACTGACGTCATCATGATGCGCGGTGTGTGCGCATCATGATGCGCCGTCATTTCGGGCCTTCCGGGGGTCTCTGCCGGCCTGCCGGGGGGCTGTGCCGGCCTGCCGGGGGGCTGTGTGGACTGCCCGGGGTCTGTGCCGGCCTGCCGGGGGGCTGTGCCGGCCTGCCGGTGGTCTGTGCACCCTGTGGGGGTCTGTACCGGCCTGCCGGGGGGCTGTGCCGGCCTGCCGGTGGTCTGTGCACCCTGTGGGGGTCTGTACCGGCCTGCCGGGGGGCTGTGCCGGCCTGCCGGGGGGCTGTGCTGATGTCCGGGGGTCTGTGCAAGCATCGTCCGATGGGACTACAAGTCCCATCGGGCGATGCCTGCTACCATGACAGTGATTGACACATTAGCCAATGATGGGACAGTAGTAGTCCCATCATCCGGCTAATGTGTTAAATGTTAAAAAAAAAAAAAAAAAAATACTACATACATACTACATGCTACATACATACTACATATATACTACATACATACTACATACATGCTACATACATACTACATGCATGCTGCATACATACTACATGCTACATACATACTACATGCATGCTACATACATACTACATGCTACATACATACTACATATATACTACATACATACTACATATATACTACATACATACTACATACATGCTACATACATACTGCATGCTACATACATACTACATACATACTACATGCATGCTACATACATACTACATGCATGCTACATACATACTACATGCATGCTACATGCATGCTACATACATACCACATACATACTACATACATACTACATACTACATATATACTACATGCATGCTACATACATACTACATGCCACATACATACCACATACATACTACATACATACTACATACATACTACATGCTACATACATACTACATATATACTACATGCATGCTACATACATACTACATGCTACATACATACCACATACATACTACATACATGCTACATATATACTACATGCATGCTACATACATACTACATATATACTACATGCATGCTACATACATACTGCATGCTACATGCATGCTACATACATACTACATACATACTACATGCTACATACATACCACATATATACTACATACATACAATACATTCATACAATACATACATAGACATACAGTACATATAACATAGAGTAACCTACTTACCAATACTTGGTAAGTCCACACATTGCAGTGCACACAGCAATGGCATAAAGTGAGACTAGGGACTTTTTTTTTTAAGTGGCGGAGGAATACAGTGCGGAAGGATACCTACCTTCCGTCATTGGATTCCTGCAGCCCGTAGAGAACGGCAGCAACAGCTGATGCTGCAGTTCTCTACCCAAGATCGTCGTGGGACACACTCGTGGACTGCTTCGGATCGTGGGTGAGTATTTTTGTGGTTTGTTATGTTAATATTTATTCCGGAAAAGACAATGGCTTCGGGGAACAATGTGACAAGTATTGGTAAGTATGTTACTCTATGTTATATGTACTGTATGTCTATGTATGTATTGTATGAATGTATTGTATGTATGTAGTATATATGTGGTATGTATGTAGCATGTAGTATGTATGTAGTATGTATGTAGCATGCATGTAGCATGCAGTATGTATGTAGCATGCAGTTAGTATATATGTAGTATGTATGTGGTATGTATGTAGCATGTAGTATGTATGTAGCATGCATGTAGTATATATGTAGTATGTATGTAGCATGTAGTATGTAGCATGCATGTAGTATGTATGTAGCATGCATGTAGTATGTATGTAGTATGTATGTAGCATGTAGTATGTATGTAGCATGCATGTAGTATGTATGTAGCATGCATGTAGTATGTATATGGTATGTATGTAGCATGTAGTATGTATGTAGCATGCATGTAGTATATATGTGTTATGTATGTGGTATGTATGTAGCATGCATGTAGCATGCATGTAGTATGTATGTAGTATGTATGTAGTATATATGTAGTATGTATGTAGCATGCATGTAGTATATATGTAGTATGTATGTAGCATGTAGTATGTATGTAGCATGCATGTAGTATATATATGTAGTATGTAGCATGTAGTATGTATGTAGCATGCATGTAGTATATATGTGTTATGTATGTAGCATGTAGCATGCATGTAGCATGCATGTAGTATGTATGTAGTATATATGTGGTATGTATGTAGCATGCAGTATGTATGTAGCATGCATGTAGTATACATGTAGTATGTATGTTGCATGTAGTATTTATGTAGTATGAATGTAGCATGTATGTAGTATGTAGTATGAATGTAGCATGTATGTAGTATGCATGTTGTATGTATGTAGCATGTAATTTTTTTTTTTTTTTTTACATTTAACACATTAGCCGGATGATGGGACTACTACTGTCCCATCATTGGCTAATGTGTCAATCACTGTCATGGTAGCAGGCATCGCCCGATGGGACTTGTAGTCCCATCGGACGATGCCTGCACAGACCCCCGGAGCCTGCACAGCCCCCCGGCAGGCCGGCACAGCCCCCCGGCAGGCCGGCACAGCCCCCCGGAGCCTGCACAGACCACCGGCAGGCCGGCACAGCCCCCCGGCAGGCCGGCACAGCCCCCCGGAGCCTGCACAGACCACCGGCAGGCCGGCACAGACCACCGGAGCCTGCACAGACCCCCTGGCAGGCCGGCACAGCCCCCCGAAAGGCCCGTACAGACCCCAGAGAGGCTGTACAAGGGCAGGAAAGGGTTTTTCTTATTCCGATACCGGAAGTCCCATAGACTTGAATGGGACTTCCGGTATCGGAATCGGCGATACCGATACTTTTTTTAAAGATCGGCCGATACCATCCGATACGATACTTTGAAGTATCGGACGGTATCGCTCAACTCTAGTCAGCAGCATTATATCCAGTCCGTAACTCCACTCAGCCAGTCACAATCATCAGCCTCAGGTGTTTGACAATCAGGCTCACTACCTTTCTTTACCAGAAGAGGGAGTTCCTCGGGCCTCAGTAATGAAGGGGAAAATGAACTCACAACAGTACCTCCCCCTTGAGGAGGGGTCACCGAACCCTCAACTATGCCACCAGGGCGATCAGGGTGAGCCCGATGAAAGGCACGCACCAATCGTTTGGCATGAATATCAGAGGCGGAGACCCAGGAATTATCCTCCTGACCATAACCCTTCCACTTAACCAAATACTGGAGTCTCCGTCTAGCCAGACGGGAATCCAGTACTTTCTCTACCTCATACTCCATGTTACCTTCAACCAATACAGGGTCTGGAGGTGCCACCCCGGAACAACAGGTTCAACAAACCTCTTCAACAAAGATTTATGGAACACATTATGGATTTTAAATGTGACAGGAAGAGCCAAACGAAAAGAGACCGGATTAATAATCTCCACAATCTTGTAAGGTCCAATGAATCTAGGCTTAAACTTAGGAGAAGCCACCTTCATAGCAATATTTTTTGATGATAACCACACCATATCACCAACCTTAAACTGGGGACCAATGGTCCTATGTCGGTTTGAAAACCGCTGGGCCTTCTCCTGGGAGAGAGATAACTTATCCACCACTTGGTCCCAGATCTGGTGCATTCTCTCCACCACAATGTCAACACCTGGGCAGGCAGAGGGCTCCACCTGCCCTGAAGAAAATCGAGGATGAAACCCAAAGTTACAAAAAAAAGGTGACATCAAAGTGGCAGAACTAGCTCTATTATTCAAAGCAAATTCGGCCAAGGGCAAAAATGAAACCCAATCATCCTGATCAGCAGAAATAAAACATCTCAAATATGACTCCAAGGTCTGGTTTGTTCTCTCTGTCTGCCCATTGGTCTGAGGGTGAAAAGCAGAGGAGAAGGACAACTGAATTCCCAGCCTGGAACAGAAAGTTCTCCAAAATCTAGACACAAACTGCACTCCTCTGTCAGATACAATGTTTTCAGGAATCCCGTGCAAACGAACCACCTGTTGTAAAAACAGGGGCACCAACTCAGAGGAAGACGGCAACTTAGGGAGTGGTACAAGATGAACCATCTAGAGAACCTATCACAAATCACCCAAATGACAGTCATCCTCTGAGAGACAGGCATATCAGAGATGAAATCCATTGAAATATGGGTCCATGGCCTCTTGGGGACAGGCAAAGGCATCAACAACCCACTAGAGCGAGAACACGATTTAGACCGGGAGCACGTCCCACAGGACTGCACAAAATTCCTGACATCACAAGACAAGGAGGGCCACCAAAAAAAACGACTCACCAGATCTCTAGTACCAAAAATACCTGGATGACCAGCCAAAGCAGAGCAATGAACTTCAGACATCACTCTCTTCTTCCACTGGTCAGGAACATACAACTTTCCACTGGGACAACGCTCAGGTTTGTCCTCCTGGAACTCTTCCAGAGCAAGTCTCAAATCGGGCGAGATGGCAGAAAGAACTACCCCTTCGCCTAAGATGGTAGCAGGCTTGGTCACCACAGGAGAATCAGCAAGGAAGCTCCTAGAGAGGGCGTCTGCCTTGACATTCTTTGTTCCAGGAAGAAAAGAAACCACAAAATCAAAACGTGTGAAAAACAAGGCCCACCTAGCCTGTCTAGGGTTCAAGCGCTTAGCCGACTCTAGGTAAATCAAATTCTTGTGGTCAGTGAGGACCACGACTTGATGCTTAGCTCCCTCCAACCAATGTCTCCACTCCTCAAATGCCCATTTCATAGCCAACAGTTCCCTATTCCCCACATCATAGTTACGTTCAGATGGAGAGAACTTTCGGGAAAAGAAAGCACAGGGATTCATTTTAGATGTTACAGGATCCTTTTGGGACAAAACAGCTCCTGCACCAATCTCAGAAGCATCCACCTCTACCTGGAATGGAAGTGAGACATCAGGTTGCCGCAAAACCGGGGCGGAGGTGAATCTTCGCTTCAACTCCTGAAAGGAAGAAACAGCCTCCGGAGACCAATTTAACACATCAGCACCCTTTTTAGTCAAATCAGTCAATGGCTTGGGAATACTAGAAAATTTTGCTATAAATTTCCGATAAAAATTAGCAAAACCCAAAAACTTCTGGAGGGCCTTCAAAGAAGTGGGCTGAACCCAATCGTGAATGGCTTGTACCTTGGCCGGGTCCATTTGAATAGTTGACGGGGACAAAATAAATCCCAAAAAAGAAATCCTCTGTACTCCAAAAAGGCATTTAGATCCCTTGACATACAGGGAATTCTCCCTCAAGATCCGGAACACAGTCCGAATATGTTCCACATGAGAATCCCAATCCTTGGAGAAGATCAAAATATCATCCAGATAGATAATCAAAAATTTATCGACAAAATCTCAGAAAATATCGTTCATGAAGCACTGGAAGACAGAAGGGGCATTAGTGAGCCCAAAAGGCATCACCAGGTACTCAAAATGTCCCTCCGGAGTATTAAACGCCATCTTCCATTCATCCCCATGCTTAATGCGAATAAGATTATACGCCCCCTGAGGTCAAGCTTGGTAAACCAGCAAGCACCTTTAACTCTGGAGAATAGATCAGAAATCAAGGGTAACGGATACTGATATTTAACAGTAATTTTGTTGAGGGCACGATAATCAATACAAGGTCTTAATGATCCATCCTTTTTGGCTAAAAAAAAAAAACCGGCACCCAAGGGTGACGAGGATGGTCTAATATGACCCTTCTCCAACGCCTCCTTAATATAGGATCGCATAGCCTCGTGCTCGGGTACAGATAAATTGAAGAGCCGACCATTGGGAAATTTGCACCCCGGGCTCAGTTCAATTGCACAGTCATAACTCCTATGAGGAGGCAGAGATGCAGACTCATTCTCACTAAATACATCATAAAAGTCCGCCAAATAATCAGGAACATCATGCGACTGAGGAGAGGTGGAAAACACTGGAGCCTCACTAAAGGCACACCAACAACCCCAACTCACCACAGACACAGATTTCCAATCCCAAACTGGATTATGAATCTGTAACCAGGGAAACACCAGAACAACAGTATCATGCAGATTATGCAACACCAGAAATCTGCAATTTTCTTGATGGTCTGGGGCGACCCGCATTACCACCTGGGTCCAAAACTGGGGTTTATTTTTAGCCAAAGGAGTAGCATTAATTCCCCTCAAAGGGATAGGCGTCTGTAGAGGTGTCCTCGGAAATCCACAACGTTTAGCAAAATCCAAGTCCATTAGGTTTAGGGCTGCTCCCGAATCCACAAACGCCTTGGCGGAAAATGTGAACAGGGAGCAGATCAGAGTAATAGCCAGAAGAAACTTAGGTTGAACACCCCCAACAGAAAATGTGTGTGCAAAGCGTTTCTCTCGTTTGGGACAGACAGAAATAATATGCGAGGCATCTCCACAGAAAAAACACAACTTATTACGCCTTCTGAACTCCTGACGCTGCTCTCTGTAAAAAACTGTATCACATTGCATAGGTTCAGACATTTGTTCAACAGGTGGCAACACCTCTCGTGCAGCTTTGCGTTCGCGCAAACGCCGATCAACCTGAATGGCTAATGACATAGAATCGTCAAGACCAGAGGGAACAGGAAATCCCACCATAGTATCTTTTACGGCTTCTGACAACCCCTTCTGAAAGAGAGCAGCCAAGGCATTATCATTCCAGGTAGTAAGTACTGCCCACTTTCGGAATTTTTGACAGTACAATTCTGCAGAATCACGACCCTGGCTCAATGCCAGCAGGGTCTTTTCAGCCTGATCAATGGCATTAGGTTCGTCATACAACAACCCCAAAGCTTGAAAGAATGCGTTCACATTAGTCAGAATAGGATCATCTGGTTTCAAAGAAAACGCCCAATCCTGGGGATCGCCACGCAGCAAAGAGATGACAATTTTAACCTGCTGCGCGGAGCTCCCTGACGAGTTAGGCTTCAAGGCAAAAAATAATTTACAATTATTTTTGAAATTCAAAAATTTAGACCGATCCACAAAAAATACATCAGGTGTAGGAATCTTTGGTTCAGCATCATGTGAATGAGCAAGGTAGGTGGAAATTCCCCGCACTTCCGCAGCGAGCTGCTCCACACGATCAGACAATTGCTTTATCTCCATTGAGAGAAAAAAAAATTCCCCCTACGGCCTCAGAGATATAGAGGAAAAAATATACACACTTTTTTTTTTTCTTTTACAATTCTTTCCTGCTATTGAGTTTCCTAGAATCTGCGGTATGGCAGGTGATTCTGTTATGAATGAGTCACCGTAGGAGGCAAAAGCAGAAATACAAGTTAAGTCCAGAAAACCAGAGAAGTTGGCAACTATCAGATTGCAGACCCCTGAACCTATCAACATAACTAGCATTTGCCGTGGGGGGTTCCTACGATGCCCTAGACCCCTCGATCACAGCCGGAGAAATACATAGGCCTAAAGAAAGAAAGGGGAAATCTAAACTGCCCCAGAGCAGACCCCAAAGCAATAGGCAGCCCCCAACATATAATGACAGAGAAGCAAGATGAAAATACTAACACAGACAGAAAGATAGACTGAGCAAAGATGGGGCCCCAATACTACCTAGATAGGAAAGGAAAGGAAGGCTGCTGTCTGCAATCTGCCAAAACCCTATCAAAGACATAAGCCAACCAGCTGATATGAAAAAGGCCCTGAAGCAGCTAGGCTTCAAAAACTGAATCAGCACTCAGGTATTTTCAGAAGACAGAGCTAAATGAATTCAGCACACCCCAGCAGGGAATGGTAGAAATCCAGAAAAACAAAGCAAAAACAAAGTCAAAGCACAAAAGCAAAAGGCCGAGTAGCAAACTTAGCTTTGGAGGAGCAGGAATTCAGACTGGTCTCCAAGGATCCCACAGAGAAATCACCCGCAGGGCAGAAGGGCATCGGCAGCATTATATCCAGTCCGTAACTCCACTCAGCCTGTCACAATCATCAGCCTCAGGTGTTTGACAATCAGGCTCACTACCTTTCTTTTCCAGAAGAGGGAGTTCCTCAGGCCTCAGTAATGAAGGGGAAAATGAACTCACAACAATCCCGGATCTAGCGGGACAGTCCCGATTTTGAGATAGAGTCTGCCCCACTGCTCCGGCCAGGAGCTTACTTTTCCCGTGGACACAGGAGTACACAGCGGAGCCCCGAGGAGCACTTTAAAATTCACACATTCCACTGGAAGTGATGTGCTAGAAGCTGACCAGAAATTAGGTAATTTCAGGAGGAGATTGTGACAGAACCATGGAGGCACTTCAGGGAATGCTTCAGATCCATCACCGTGTCCTCCTCCGACAACACGGACAGCAGGATTGCCTTGGAATCAGGGATGCTGGCCATGTGAGCAGATTATGATATGTCCTGCACCAGGAGGCTCTGGTGGGCATTACAATGGGAGCTGGGCTTCTATAGTATCTTTATAGAATCTTTCTTTCTCTCTCCTTTTCTCTCTCTCTCTGTTCTTTCTTTGGCTCTTTGTTCTCATTCTTTCCCCTCTTTCTTCCTTTCTCTCTGTTCTGTCTTTCTTTCTCTCTCTCTGTTTTTTCTTTCTTTCCTCTCTCTGTTCTTTCTTTCTCTCTGTTCTTTCTCTCTGTGTTATTTCTTTTTCTTTCTCACTCTCTGTTCCTTCTTTCTCCCCCTTCTTTCTTTCACTCTCTATTCTTTCTTTCTCTCTCTATTCTTTCTTTCTTTCTTTCTTTCTTTCTTTCCCCTCTTTATTTCTTTCCCCTCTTTCTTTCTCTCTCCCTCTCTGTTATTTCTTTCCCCTCTTTCTTTTTTTCTCTCTCTGTTCTTTTTTATGTCCACTCTTTCTTTCTCTCTCTATTCTTTTTCTTTCTTTCTTTCTTTCTTCTTTCTCTCTGTTCTTTATTTCCCCTCTTTCTTTCTCTTTCTCTCTGTTCTTTCTTTTTCTTTCTTTCCCCTCTTTCTTTCTCTCTCTAATCTTTCTTTCTCTCTCTGTTCTTTCTTTCTCTCTGTTCTTTCTTTCTCTCTGAGTTTGATCTTTCTTTCTCTCTCTCTCTATTCTTCCTTTCTTTATCTCTGTTTTTTCTCTCTATCTATTCTCTTTCTTTCCTCTCTTTCTTTCACTTTTTTCTTTCTCTCTCTGTTCTTTCTCTTTCTTTCTGTCTTTCTTTCTGTTCTTTCTTTCCCCTCTTTCTTTCTCTCTGTTCTTTCTTTCCCCTCTTTCTTTCTTTCCCTCTGTTCTTTCTTTCCCCTCTTTCTTTTATTTTACTCTCTCTGTTCTTTCTTTCTCTCTGTTTCTTTCCCTCTATCTCTCTGTTCTTTCTTTCTTTCCCCTTTCTTTCTCTCCTGTTCTTTCTGTCCCTTCTTTCTTTCTTTCTTTTTCTGTCTGTTCTTCCTTTCCTTCCCCTCTTTCTCTCTCTCTGTTCTTTCTTTATTTCTCTGTTTCTTTCTTTCTCTCTGTTCTTTCCCCCTCTTGCTTTCTCTCTACCTCTCTGTTCTTTCTTTCCCCTCTTTCTTCTTCTTTCTCTCTGTTCTTTTTTCTGTCCCCTCTTTCTTTCTCTCTCTGTTCTTTCTTTCTCTCTCTTTGTCTTTCTTTCTATATCTCTGTTATTTCTTTCCCCTTTCTTTCTCTCTCTGTTCTTTCTTTCACCTCTTTCTCTTTCTTTCTTTCTCTTTCTGTTCATTCTTTCTCTGTTCTTTCTTTCTCCTCTTTCTTTCTATTTCTTTCTTTCTCTCTCTCTCTGTTCTTTCTTTTCCCTTTCTTTCTCTCTCCCTCTCTGTTCTTTTTTCTGTCCCCTCTTTCTTTCTCTCTCTGTTCTTTCTTTCTCTCTCTGTTTCTTTTTTTCTCCCTGTTCTTTCTTTCCTCTCTTTATTTCTTTCTCTCTTCTTTCTTTCTTCCCCTCTTTCTTTCTCTCTCTGTTTTCTTTCTCTCTCTCTGTTCTTTCTTTCTTTTCCTCAGTACCAGTGAGTGTGCCCACAGTACCAGTCACTGTGCCCATGACAGCCACTGTGCGCTCAGTACCACTCAGTGTGATCAGCAGTGCTAAATGGGTGTGGCTGGGGTGTGGACATGGATGTCATTAGTTGTGAAATGGGTGTGGTCAGGGGTGTGGCCTAAAATTTGCCCCTCTTTCCCTTCTTTAAAAGTTGGGAGGTATGCCCTCCTCCCACTTACGCCATTGTGAGACTTAGATCCCTATAGTCCCAATATAATGACAGATTCCCCACAGGAAACACCCTAAAACCCTGTCTCTTCTCTTCCCTTATATGCAGTATACTTACAACCAGGGGTTTCCACTGCTCTCTTTTGGCATTCTTGAATTATGCACATTCGCCACACCATTGCATCTAGCTTCAGCACCCCTCTAACTGGCAGTATCATCCTCTCTTCAGTATATGTGCATCCAGTTCTGCCCTTATGTGCAGGGCTACTCACAAAAGTCACCATCTGTAGATCTGCTCTTCATATTTTTTTGCTAATCCTGGTGTTAATGCACCAAGCTGACGACAGCCATAAACCACACAATATAAGCCCACCAGCCACATGTGGTTCCAAATCATAGGTTGGGGATTCCTGGTTTATATGTTTAAGTTTTTAAAGAAGAAACTTAGCAAAACTTTACAAAACATTACACAGATATGACAAAAATGAATATCCAATTTTCTTTAGTTATTATGCTGGAATGTGTGGTGATGGAGCAAATGACTGCGGGGTGAGTAACATTTAGAATTCTTTCTTATAACTTAAGAGTTTCCTTAAGTTCTTTCATTTGTTTGTTTGTTTTCTAAATTGAATGAGCTATAAATAATATGGATCATATTCTAATATTGATCAATAAATATGGGTCATATTACCAATGATCTATACAATTAATAAAATCACCATTAACAGTAACAAACATAGTAATACAGTATGTAATCCTGAAAAAAAGTCTATATAATTCAGCATATTCTATTGCAATGTGGATTCAGTGGAAGACAACCTCTCCTTCCTTCAATAAGACAGAAGAGATATTTTAGAGAAAAATTCCTTCCTGACTCTAAAATATCACAGAATCAGAATAAATCCTTGCATCAACAACCGATTTCTGCAATTTAGTGCATAAGATTTGTATTATTATTCTTCAAAAAAGCATTAATTCCATTTTTTAATTCTTTTGATTCATTCACGATGACAATATTCCTCTAGCAGAGAGTTCTAGTCTCATTGCTCTAACAGTATCACAGCAAAAGTTCTAAACTCCACTTTCCCCAAAAATCGAAATAATAAACATTACTGAGAGATGCCCGGTGTGCAACGCAAAGTGGTGGGGAAACTTCACAAGACGAGCACTGATAATAGGAAGAGGGAAATGATGGTGACCCCTAATCACTCACCTAATCGCTCTAAATGGGTCTTTCTCCCGTGTCCTGGCTGACCCTGGGCTTAACCCCAGATAGCGGGAAGGACAACAAGACAGTAGTCTTACTACTATGATAAGACAACTTCTGGAAAGAGACAGACAGGAGACAAACACACAAGCAAATGGAACTCCACAGGTTTGAAAAGGAACACAACGGCTTCTCCATGATAACTTACTCCAGAGAAGTAAGGCACAGGATAGAAACTCTATAGCTGGAATGGAAGGAAGTTAGGAGAGGGTTTAAATAATGAAATGGGAGTAGTCCCAATAAGCCGCTGCTGACACAGAAGCCAATGGAAAACTCAGCAGATTTTAAACAAGGAATTCATAAATACTTCCTTACCACAAGAAACCATAAACCTTAACTCATAAATGGCCACTCAAATACCAAAGAGGACAATAACAGAATGATACAGCTATATATTATAAACCAATCATATCTGACTCCGACTTGACTCTTCAAGATGGGCTGATTCCAATCATCGGAATGTTTAAGATGTCATTCACTAGATGCATACTTTATTCACATGATCTGGCAGTGTCCTATTACCACACAATATTGGAAGGAGGTGACGTAATTATTAACTTCCCTGGTACAAGCTCCTGTTCCCCTTGAGCCACTGGTTTGTTTGTTTGGGGTATGGGATGAGGAGACATGGGGTCACTATGCTGGGATCTTTTTGCAGGAGATGTCATTTATGGCATTAAAGGTACTGGCACTGCGGTGGATGGGGGGCTCATGTCCCTCCCTTAGGGTCTGGATTGATTTGGTGAATTCGGTTATTCCATATGAGCGTACACTGTATCAAAATAGAGGGTGCCCGGGTAAATTTGAGAAGATCTGGGTGAGGTGGAATTCCTCTCATCTTACTCTGTAGAGTATAATAAATAGTTGATTGTGTGGAACCAGGCTGCAAAATATTAGTTTTTGTAGTTATAGTTTTGGTTTAGGAAGTTAAATAGGTTCTATTACTTGAGCAATAATATAAATAAAGGCTTGTATAATTTAATTGATATTACATTTTACCCCGTATGTAAACCGGTATGCACATTCTGCTTTGCATCTAATACTGTGTGAAATATACACTCACTGGCCACTTTATTAGGTACACCTGTCCAACTGTGTGTTAAGACTTAATTTCTAATCAGCCAATCACATGGCGGCAACTCAGTGCATTTAGGCATGTAGACATGGTCAAGACAATCTCCTGCAGTTCAAACCGAGCATCAGTATGGGGAAGAAAGGTGATTTGAGTGCCTTTGAACGTGGCATGATTGTTGGTGCCAGAAGGGCTGGTCTGAGAATTTCAGAAACTGCTGATCTACTGGGATTTTCACGCACAACCATCTCTAGGGTTTACAGAGAATGGTCCGAAAAAGAAAAAAAATCCAGTGAGCGGCAGTTCTGTGGCCGGAAATGCCATGTTGATGCCAGAGGTCAGAGGAGAATGGGCAGACTGGTTCGAGCTGATAGAAAGGCAACAGTGACTCAAATTGCCACCCGTTACAACCAAGGTAGGCAGAAGAGCATCTCTGAACGCACAGTGCGTCGAACTTTGAGGCAGATGGGCTACAGCAGCAGAAGACCACACTGGGTACCACTCCTCTCAGCTAAGAACAGGAAACTGAGGCTACAATTTGCACAAGCTCATCGAAATTGGACAGTAGAAGATTGGAAAAACGTTGCCTGGTCTGATGAGTCTCGATTTCTGCTGCGACATTCAGATGGTAGGGTCAGAATTTGGCGTAAACAACATGAAAGCATGGATCCATCCTGCCTTGTATCAACGGTTCAGGCTGGTGGTGGTGGTGTCATGGTGTGGGGAATTTTTTCTGGGCACTCTTTGGGCCCCTTGGTACCAATTGAGCATCGTTGCAACGCCACAGCCTACCTGAGTATTGTTGCTGACCATGTCCATCCCTTTATGACCACAATGTACCCAACATCTGATGGCTACTTTCAGCAGGATAATGCGCCATGTCATAAAGCTCGAATCATCTCAGATTGGTTTCTTGAACATGACAATGAGTTTACTGTACTCAAATGGCCTCCTCAGTCACCAGATCTCAATCCAATAGAGCATCTTTGGGATGTGGTGGAACGGGAGATTCGCATCAGGGATGTGCAGCCGACAAATCTGCGCCAACTGTGTGATGCCATCATGTCAATATGGTCCAAAATCTCTGAGGAATGCTTCCAGCACCTTGTTGAATCTCTGCCACGAAGAATTGAGGCAGTTCTGAAGGCAAAAGGGGGTCCAACCCCTTACTAGCATGGTGTACCTAATAAAGTGGCCAGTGAGTGTATATATTCTATACAGTGCTTATCACCATATTAATAATAATAATAATACATTTTATTTTTATAGCGCCGACATATTCCGCAGCACTTTACATTTCAGAGGGGATTTGTACAGACAATAGACATTACAGCATAACAATAATCACATACAGTAGATTATAACAAATACCAAGAGGAAAGAGGGCCCTGCTCGCAAGCTTACAGTCTATGAGGAAAGAGGTAGACACGAAAGGTGGGTGGTAACAGTTGCCCTGATTGTATGGACCAGCCATAATGTTAAGTGTGTAACAGTACAAACACAGAGGGCTAATGGATGCATAAAGCATGTGGGAACATGATGCGGGAAATCTGGTTATGGTAAAACTTTTGTCTGTGCCACACAGGGATAGATTAGGTTAATGTGTTGAGGCGATAGGCCAGTCTGAATAAATGCATTTTCAGGGCACGCTTAAAATTGTGGGGATTGGGGACTAATCATATTGACCAGGGAAGTGCATTCCACAGAATTGGCGCGGCACGTGTAAAGTCTTGGAGACGGGAGTGGGAGGTTCTGACTATTGAGGATGCTAACCTCAGGTCATCAGTAGAACGGAGGGCGCGTGTAGGGTGGTATACTGAAACAAGGGAGGAGATATAAGATGGTGCTGAGCTATGGAGGGCTTTGTGGGTGAGGGTAATAAGTTTATACTGAATTCTTGAATGGATGGGTAGCCAGTGTAATGACTGGCACAAGGTAGAGGCATCGGTGTAACGATTGGTGAGGAATATGATCCTGGCTGCAGCATTCAAGACAGATTGGAGAGGGGAGAGTTTGGTAATAGGGAGACCGATTAGAAGAGAATTACAATAGTCGAGACGAGAATGAATAGGAGAAACAGTAAGAGTTTTTGCAGAGTCAAAAGTAAGAAAAGGTCGAATTCTAGAAATGTTTTTGAAGTGCAGATGACAAGAGCGAGCCAGTGATCGAATGTGGGGGCAAAGGAAACCTCGGAATCAAGTATGACCCCAAGACAGCGGGCCTGTTGCTGGGGAGTAATAGTGGAACTACACACAGAAATGGCAATGTCGGGTATAGGTACATTAGTAGAGGGAGGAAACACCAGGAGTTCAGTCTTTGACAGGTTCAGTTTCAGATATAGTGAGGACATGATATTAGACACAGCGTTTAGACAATCGCCGGTGTTTTCTGGAAAGGTTGGCATGATGTCAGGAGAAGAAGCGTATAATTGGGTGTCATCAGCATAGAGATGGTACTGGAAACCAAATCTACTGATTGTTTGACCAATAGGGGCAGTGTACAAGGAAAAGAGGAGGGGGCCTAGAACCGATCCTTGAGGGACCCCAACAGTAAGGGGAAGGTGAGAGGAGGAGGAACTGGCAAAAGATACAGTAAAGGAGCGGTCGGAGAGATAGGAGGAGAACCATGAGAGAACGGTGTCCTTGAGGCCAATGGAACGGAGCATAGTGAGGAGGAGCTGATGATCCACAGTGACGAATGCTGCAGAGAGATCCAAGAGAATTAGCATGGAGTAATGACCATTTGATTTAGCTGTTAGCAGAACATTAGAGACTTTAGTGAGGGCAGTTTCAGTGTAGTGTAAAGAGCAGAAACCAGATTGGAGAGGGTCGAGAACAGAGTTTTCAGAGAGACAGCGGATAAGACGGGAGAGGACAAGGCGTTCCAGGAGTTTAGAGATGAAGGGAAGATTAGAGACAGGTCTATAGTTAGCGGCACAGTTTTGGTCGAGGGATGGTTTTTTAAGTAGAGGATGTATGATGGCATGCTTAAATGAGGAGGGAAAAGTACCAGAAGAGAGAGAGAGGTTAAATATTTTAGTTAGGTGAGGGGTCACAGCAGGGGAAAGGGACTGGAGGAGATGTGACGGAAATTGGTCACTGGTGCAAGTGGTTGGGGGGGAATGCAAGGAGCCTGCTTACTTCTTCTTCTGTGAGTGGTTCAAAATCAGAGAGTGAGCTAGATGCAGTGGGGGAGGGAGGACAGTGCATGGTATGATGTGATTGGGAGATAATTTCCTGTCGAATCTGGTCAATTTTTTCTTTAAAGTAATTGGCCAGATCGTCAGCTTGGAGCTCTGTGGTTGGGGGCTGTACTCTTGGATTGAGTAGAGAATGAAAAGTGTCAAAGAGACGTTTAGGGTTATTGGACAGTGAGGTGATGAGGGTGTTGAAATAGGCTTGTTTGGAGAGGTGAAGGGCAGTGTTGTATGTTCCAAGCATAAACTTAAAATGGATGAAATCTTCGTGTAGATTGGATTTTCTCCACAGACGTTCGGCGCACCTGGAGCACCGCTGCAGGAAACCATATTCAAGTATGTATGCTGTATATTCTGTTTGTGGTTTAATAAACAAATTTAAAAAAAAATACCAAACAGGACTTGTGATCATCTAATTGCCATGATCTTCTAATCCCAGAAGCACCACAGGTCCCAGCAGGGTATGACACATTCATGAAAATCTACGAAATATCATGTAGAGCTTTCTTACATATATTTTACCTCACCATCTACATTGCTTAGGACTAGTGTTGAGCATTCCGATACCGCAAGTATCGGGTATCGGCCGATACTTGCTCTATCGGAATTCCGATACCGACTTCCGATATTTTTTCAATATCGGAATTCGGCATCGGAATCGGAAGTTCAAAGTTGATTGACGGCCTGACGTCATCATGATGCGCGGTGTGTGCGCATCATGATGCGCCGTCATTTCGGGCCTTCCGGGGGTCTCTGCCGGCCTGCCGGGGGGCTGTGTGGACTGCCCGGGGTCGGTACCGGCCTGCCGGGGGGCTGTGCCGGCCTGCCGGTGGTCTGTGCACCCTGTGGGGGTCTGTACCGGCCTGCCGGGGGGCTGTGCCGGCCTGCTGGTGGTCTGTGCACCCTGTGGGGGTCTGTACCGGCCTGCCGGGGGGCTGTGCCGGCCTGCCGGGGGGCTGTGCTGATGTCCGGGGGTCTGTGCAAGCATCGTCCGATGGGACTACAAGTCTCATCTGGCGATGCCTGCTACCATGACAGTGATTGACACATTAGCCAATGATGGGACAGTAGTAGTCCCATCATCCGGCTAATGTGTTAAATGTTAAAAAAAAAAAAAAAAAAAAAAATACTACATACATACTACATACATACTACATGATACATACATACTACATATATACTACATGCATGCTACATACATACTACATGCTACATACATACTACATATATACTACATGCATGCTACATACATACTACATGCTACATACATACTACATATATACTACATGCATGCTACATACATACTACATGCTACATACATACTACATATATACTACATGCATGCTACATACATACTACATGCTACATACATACTACATATATACTACATACTACATACATGCTACATACATACTGCATGCTACATACATACTACATACATACTACATACATACTACATGAATGCTACATACATACTACATACATACATACTACATGCATGCTACATACATACTACATGCATGATACATACATACTACATACTACATACATACTACATGCTACATACATACTACATATATACTACATGCATGCTACATACATACTACATGCATGCTACATGCATGCTACATACATACTACATGCATGCTACATGCATGCTACATACATACTACATGCTACATACATACCACATACATACTACATACATACTACATACATACTACATGCTACATACATACTACATATATACTACATGCATGCTACATACATACTACATGCTACATACATACCACATACATACTACATACATGCTACATGCTACATACATACTACATACATACTACATACATACTACATGCATGCTACATACATACTACATACATACTACATACATACTACATGCATGCTACATACATACTACATGCATGCTACATACATACTACATGCATGCTACATGCATGCTACATACATAGTACATGCTACATACATACCACATACATACTACATACATACTACATACATGCTACATGCTACATACATACTACATATATACTACATGCATGCTACATACATACTACATATATACTACATGCATGCTACATACTTCCTTCCTGGGAATTTCCCACGCAGCAATGGCATAAAGTGAGACTAGGGACTTTTTTTTTTTTAAGTGGCGGAGGAATACAGTGCGGAAGGATACCTACCTTCCGTCATTGGATTCCTGCAGCCTGTAGAGAACGGCAGCATCATCTGATGCTGCAGTTCTCTACCCAAGATCGTCGTGGGACACACTCGTGGACTGCTTCGGATCGTGGGTGAGTATTTTTGTGGTTTGTTATGTTAATATTTATTCCGGAAAAGACAATGGCTTCGGGGAACAATGTGACAAGTATTGGTAAGTATGTTACTCTATGTTATATGTACTGTATGTCTATGTATGTATTGTATGAATGTATTGTATGTATGTAGTACATATGTGGTATGTATGTAGCATGTAGTATGTATGTAGTATGTATGTAGCATGCATGTAGTATATATGTAGTATGTATGTAGCATGTAGCATGTATGTAGTATGTATGTGGTATGTATGTAGCATGTAGTATGTATGTAGCATGCATGTAGTATATATGTAGTATGTATGTAGCATGTAGTATGTATGTAGTATGTATGTGGTATGTATGTAGCATGTAGCATGCATGTAGCATGCATGCAGTATGTATGTAGCATGCATGTAGTATGTATGTAGTATGTATGTAGTATGTATGTAGCATGTATGTAGTATGTATGTAGCATGCATGTAGTATGTATGTAGTATGTATGTAGTATGTATGTGGTATGTATGTAGCATGTAGTATGTATGTAGCATGCATGTAGCATGTATGTAGCATGCATGTAGCATGCATGTAGTATGTATGTAGTATGTATGTAGTATGTATGTAGCATGCAGTATGTATGTAGCATGCATGTAGCATGCATGTAGTATGTATGTAGTATGTATGTAGCATGCAGTATGTATGTAGCATGTATGTAGCATGTATGTAGTATGTATGTAGTATATATGTAGTATGTATGTAGCATGTAGTATGTATGTAGCATGTAGTATGTATGTAGCATGTAGTATGTATGTAGCATGCATGTAGTATGTATGTAGTATTTTTTTTTTTTTTTAACATTTAACACATTAGCCGGATGATGGGACTACTACTGTCCCATCATTGGCTAATGTGTCAATCACTGTCATGGTAGCAGGCATCGCCCGATGGGACTTGTAGTCCCATCGGACGATGCCTGCACAGACCCCCGAAGCCTGCACAGACCACCGGCAGGCCAGCACAGCCCCCCGGAGCCTGCACAGACCACCGGCAGGCCGGCACAGCCCCCCGGCAGGCCGGCACAGCCCACCGGAGCCTGCACAGACCACCGGCAGGCCGGCACAGCCCCCCGGCAGGCCGGCACAGACCACCGGAGCCTGCACAGACCCCCTGGCAGGCCGGCACAGCCCCCCGAAAGGCCCGTACAGACCCCAGAGAGGCTGTACAAGGCAAAAACAGGGTTTTTCTTATTCCGATACCGGAAGTCCCATAGACTTGAATGGGACTTCCGGTATCGGAATCGGCGATACCGATACTTTTTTTAAAGATCGGCCGATCCATTCCGATCCGATACTTTGAAGTATCGGACGGTATCGCTCAACTCTACTTAGGACTTTATTATAATGATGTACCATATTTTTCACACTATAAGACTCACCAGACCATAAGATGCACCCCAAATTTTCAGAAGGAAAATAAGGAAAAAAAATATGTGTCAAATGGGGGTCCGTCTTACAGTCCGAATTCAGCTTACAGGGGGTCGGATCGGCAGTGCTGGTGGAGAGTGATCACAGGGGTGTTTGGTGGTCTGGTGATATGACTTCCATCCCAGGCTGGTGCTGCAGGTGCGGTGGCCGCCAGGAAATCCATCCCTGGCTGGTGCCGTAGATGCGGTTGTGGTGCTCTGTAGTGCGGTGATGCTCTGTGGTGCGGGGGGGTCTGTTGGCATTTTGTGAAAGCCCGGAGGCCCCCGCACATCCATTGTGCGATGCGGTGGCCTCAGGGAAAATGGCCACCGGAGGCAACACATGGTCAGATTGATCCCGAGATCATTGCTGAGATCTCAATCTGAGCATGCATCGCCCCCAGCGGCCATTTTCCCGGAGGCCACCACATTGCAGCAATGGATGTGTGTGGGCCCCCGGGCTTTCACAAAATGTTGGCGGAGCCCTCCCTGCACCACAGAGCACCACCGCTGAACCTGCCGCACCAGCCGTACCAGCCTGGGAAGGGAGTGTGATCATCGACCTGCAGCGTCGGACCGGGACCACTGCAGAATTGCCCGACTCCTACTGCCGCGACAGTATTTGTAAGTATATTCCAACTATAAGACAAACCCCCATTTCTCTATCGCTTCATTGAGGGACACAGAAACCATGGGGTGTATGCTGCTGCCACTAGGAGGCTGACACTATGCAGAAAAAAGTTAGCTCCTCCTCCGCAGTGTACACCCCACCAACAGGAAGTAGGATGTTCAGTTTAGCTTAGTGTCAGTAGGAGGTGGACACGGGTCTTTCATTAGACCCTTATCTACCTAATGTGCGTCGTTTCTTTTCAGGTTTACGGAAGAATACAGTGTGAATGGTCACTACTGTACTCCCACACAGAGACTATGAGTACGGCGTGTACTGCCACCCTGTATCCTCATATGTCTGGACGGCAAGACCCCAAAATCCCTAACACAGACGCGTGTTTAGGGGATCCGCAAGAGAAAGAATACCTGGTCCTGCCTACGTCTCCCACCCGCTCGCCCACCAGAGCCTGTCGGTCAAGGAGACACGGACGTCCTGCAACATGGATTCTGGACATCCGATTTTCGTGATTGAGGAGGTACTTTCCCTCTTTCCCCCCAGGTGCTGAAGAGGAGAAGAAAACGGGAAAGGTAGAAGAAGAAAGAGAGGAAAAAAAAAAAACCCTTTATTCAAAGAGAGTGTGGTTTGGGTGGCTAGCGCAGTTCATACCTTCCGGCTGGTTCCTGGGGCCTCTGCACTGCCTTGCAGATCCTTTGCGGAAGAGAGGGGTTTTGGCACACAGAGAATTCCTATTCTTTGTGCCCCCTTGCAGCCTGTCTAAGGGGCGTCATGGCGCTTTGTTTGCGCCACTTTTAGCACCCTGGCGCCACTGTAGGGACCCGTTTGGCGCTATTTTATGACCTCCGCTGGCCCCCCTCCCGCGCCGCCGGCCGCTGGCTGTAATCTAGGTCCCGGCTTCATCTTGGGCCTAGTTAGACTCCGCCCCCCTTCCTCTCGGCTCCGGGCGGGCTTTTTTCCCGCCTGTGTCTCCTTATCTCCTCTTCCTGTGTGGCATCAGGCTCCTCTGTGGGCTGGAGCCGCCGCCATATTGCTCCTCCGGGCCCCGCGTTTAGCTGAGAGCTGGCTTCCCGGTGTTCTGGCCGTCCTCACAGCGCGCGCGTTCTGCCCTGCATCTTCTAACAGACGCCATTTTCCGGCTGGGTTACAGAGAAGCCACATCCATCTATGGGACCTGCCTGTCTCTCTCTACAGCCATGATGTCTCCTATAGGACATCTGCCGTAAGTAGCTGCACTGCAGACTGACTCCCTCCTCGGCTCTCCTGTCCCCTAACCTTCTGGCAGCGCTTAGTGGGATTGTTCTCATGTGTAATTCCTCTTCCTCCACTGTAGTCCTCTCCCATCATCCAGGAGCCCCCAGTTGACCCAATCGTACAGTCTCTGGAGCCATACAGTCACTGACGTAATAGTACTCTAGAATCGTGTATTTTACTGGCGTAATTGTAATCTTCTGCCGCGCAGTCTCTAGTGCATCAGTATGTCTGGCGGAGATCTGATTTTTCACACGATTGTTGTGTTTTCGGCCATTACAGATAGGTGCCTTGATTTTCAGCAGAGCAGGTCTCAACCTTTGCTTCACATAATGACATTGGGGTCCTGACATAGCAACTGCTCCCATATCTACTGCTCACAGACTCTCGCCCTTCATTTTTCTGCAGCCCCCTCCGGACGCTGGATTAATACTGTTAGAAGCAGCTCCTCATTCTGCTTATATCTCTTCACGTCTCCAGGGTTGGGCCAGATTTCTAGCTAGATAGAAGTCCGTGTTACCTGGCAATTGTCTGCTGTGGCTCAGCGGATAAAGAACCTTACCACAACTCGCTGGTCCAGAAGTTGGAACCGTGGCGCACAACAGAAAGTAGTGTTTAGTCTCTTTCTGATCCGAGGCCTACTGTTCTACCGTCAGAAGAATTGACTGGTCAGAATCTACTTTACTACAGACTTCGTGGCACGGCTTACAACACGTGAAGCCATTATTCTATCTGACGTCGCCAGGTATCCAGACCTAGACCGCAACACAGAAGCCGTTATTCTGTCTAATGCTGTCAGGTATTCAGACCTAGACCGCAACACAGAAGCCATTATTCTGCCTAATGCCGTCAGGTACCCAAACCTAGACTGCAATACAGAAGCCGTTATTCTGCCTAATGCTGTCAGGTACCCAGACCTAGACCGCAACACAGAAGCCATTATTCTGCCTAATGCCGTCAGGTACCCAGACCTAGACTGCAACACAGAAGCCATTATTCTGCCTAATGCTGTCAGGTACCCAGACCTAGACAGCAGCACAGAAGCCGTTATTCTGCCTAATGCCGTCAGGTACCCAGACCTAGACCGCAGCACAGAAGCAGTTATTTGGCCTAATACCGTCAGGTATTCAGGCCTAGACCACAACACACAAGCCGTTATTCTGCCTAATGCCGTCAGGTACTCAGACCTAGACCGCAACACACAAGCCGTTATTCTGCCTAATGTCATCAGGTATCCAGGCCTAGACCGCTCCGCAACTCAGAAATGGCGGTCTCCTATACTCTTCTCCGGGTTTTCTCCACGCTGATTTGTTCACAGGATGCTTAGAGCCGATTGCAGCTGGGCTATATCTGCTATCCAGGCTGCAAACGCATCACCTACCAGGTACAGTAGTTCAATCGGCCGTATTACTGTGGAGATGTGTCTGGGGTTGACTGCTTCAGTGGTACTGGTGTTCTGTACCGTATTCAGGTGAGCCAGATGCTCTAGCCTTTGCCTAAGCTCCCACCTAATCGCCACTCGAGGTGAGGTACCGGCATTTATTGCTCATGGCGGGCTACAGCTGCGGTTAAAAGCCGCTTTCAGGTGAGTCAAAGACACCTCTCAGCTACATATGTCATTGTCAATAACACCTGTGGCTTGTTAACAATTAAACGTAAGCACTACCATGTCCAAACAGAACGGATCTCTGTCCCACAGAGCTGATCTTGGTAGCAACATAACTGGATACTCCACCTTCAGGTGGGTCAGACTCTCTTGTGTCAGGTACAGATGGTCGCGGTTTTACACTGTGTTCTAAATTATTATGCAAATGATATTTTTCTATGATTTTCCTAAATAGTCAGTACAAATGACAGTCAGTCTAATAAAAGTCATCACCCGTTAGAGTATACATCAAATTTTATTGAAGAAACCTCCCAATGATAACAGTATAATCTCCAAAATGAATAAAAACTCAAATTGCACTGTTCCAAATTATTAGGCACAGTAGAATTTCTAAACATTTGATCTGTTTTAAAGAACTGAAAATGTTCATTTGTGGAATTTGCAGCATTAGGAGGTCACATTCACTGAACAAAAAGCTATTTAACTCCAAAACATTCTAACAGGCCAAGTTACATGCTATCATAGGAACCCTGCTGTGACATCACCTTCACAATTCTTGCATCCATTGAACTTGGGAGTTTTTGGAGAGTTTCTGCTCGGATTTCTTTGCATGAAGTCGGAATAGCCTCCCAGAGTTGCTGTTTTGATGTGAACTGCCTCCCTCATAGATCTTTTGCTTGATGATACTCCAAAGGTTCTCAACAGGGTTGAGGTCAGGGGAAGATGGTGGCCACACCATGAGTTTATCTCCTTTTATGCCTATAGCAGTCAATGACTCAGAGGTATTCTTTGCAGCATGAGATGGTGCATTGTCATGCATGAAGAGGATTTTGCTCCTGAAGGCACATTTCTGCTTTTTATACCATGGAAGACAGCTGTCAGTCAGAAACTCTATATACAGTACTTTGCAGAGGTCATTTTCACACCTTCAGGAACCTTAAAGAGCCCTACCAGCTGTTTCCCCATGATTCCGGCCCAAAACATAACTCCTCCTCCTCCTTACTGAAGTCGCAGCCTTGTTGGGACATAGTGGCCTTCCACCAACCATCCATCTGGACCATCCAGGGTTGCTCAACACTCATCAGTAAACAAGACTGTATGAAAAATAGTCTTCATGTATGTCTGGACCCACTGCTACAATTTCTGCTTGTGAACACTTTTTAGGGGTGGCCGAATAGTAGGTTTATGCACCACAGCAAGCCTTTGAAGGATCCTACACCATGAGGTTCGAGGGACTCCAGAGGCACCAGCAGCATTAAATATCTGTTTGCTGGTTTGTAATGGCTTTTTAGCAGCTGCTCTCCTAATCCGATGAACTTGCCTGGCAGAAACCTTCCTTATTCTGCCTTTATCAGCACAAACATGTCTGTGCTCAGAATCAACCACAAATCTCTTAACAGTACGATGGACACGTTTAAATTTTTGGGAAATATCTAATGTTTTCATCTCTTGACCAAGGCATTGCACTATTTGATGCTTTTCAGCAGCAGAGAGGTCTTTTTTCTTTCCTAAATTCCTTGAAACCTGTGCCCTGCTTAATAATGTGGAACATCATTCTTAAGTAGCTTTCATTTAATTGGGCTCACCTGGTAAACTAATTATCACAGGAATTTGAGATTGATTTCACTGATCCAAAGAGCCCTGATACACAATGCCATCTATGAGTTTATTTGAAAAACAAAAAATTACATCTTTATGACACTTAAATCCAATTTGCATAATAATTTGGAACGCAGTGTAATGCGGCATGCTCTGTACCCTAAGTGTGAGTTGCTCCACAGGAGTTTTTTTGCCATCTTTTGATCAGTTTACTGTGCTGTCCAGAAGCTATCTTTACGGTCGGTGTGTTCTGCCTATCTTTAATGTTTGGCAAACAGTAGTTTATAACTTCTAGCCTGCCCTAACGGCCTTCGAGCTACCACAATACCAAAGCTCCTTATCTGTCGTAACTTACCTCTGCTTTCTTACAGTCGCCGAGTAAAGCTTCCAGCAGCTCAGACTTGTGACGTCTGACCGTGACCGGGAAAAGTATCCCACCTCAGACAGGAGTGGGATCTAACTCTGCGCAAGCATCGACCGGAGTAGAAGACTGCTCCAGTCTTGGATCCAAGGATGAGTGTGGTAATAACGTGTTTCTTCCTTCGGCTAGTATTGTATCTTTTCACTGTTATCCTGTTGTTTAAGACTTAGGCTAGCGGGTCTACACACCATAATCTCCTCCCTGCTCCAGAGGGTCCAGGATGGATTCGGTCGTTTACATCGTCATACAGATTGACCTGCCCTTCGTCAGCCTAGTTGTCTTCTGGTGTCTATTTGATTTACCTAGACCCAACTTTCCTTACAGTTGACATAATCCATGTTTTGCATGGACTTTCCTGGCTCAACTAATCACTTTTCTAAGTCCAGCTACACTATTTATTTCCATATCCACCTTCATCCCGGTATGCTGGGTTTATCTTCCTTTTGATCTCAAAGTCATCATGTAGTCTACGTTCTACCTCCTTAGTCGAGCAAATCAGTTGTCTTTCATAGCCATCCTGAACCTACATCGCGGCGATGCGATCCAGATTATCCCCTGGTTCCATTCAGTACCTTTTCAGTGTTCGGCTCTTTCACAGGTTCTCAGTGGCCTGTTCTCAGGTCTTGTCATTTTCTCACAGAACGGCATTCAGCCATTTCCAAACAAGAGGGCGCCTTAGTATATCACTTTCCTCCCGAGCCCTTCGTAAATTAGACTACTTCTGCGACTACGAACCCTCCGCTTCCAAGTCTCCCACTTCTACGGCCTTCCACTCCCAGAAGTGCATACCTCAGAGATTCCAACGGCAAATTCACACAGTAGTTGGCAAGGTCAACCTTGAAACCATCCGCCGCTATATCGTGTCCTGCCTTAATCTCCACCCATGCTACAAAGTTCTATAGACACGTGGTCTAGCTTGCTCAGCAGAGCATTCTTGCTGGGGACCGGTAGAAAAATTTGACCGTCCTCACTGTCCAAAATTTTCTCTTGCAGGAAACATGAGTTTTCGCCTCATCGTTCCCATCTAGGGGCTCATTTGGTTTTCTGTTTCACAAGCGAAATTCTTTCCAAAGAAGTCCCTCACCAGCTTCCCGTTCCTTCTGTGTGGCTCCAGTACGCTAAATTATTGGAGGTCACCGGAAGGACAAGCGCTCTCCTTCCTCAGGCTGAACCTCGTCGTTCTTCAGTGCTTTTTCCTCAACATGCCTTTTCGGGATCTAGGATTGATTCCATCCTTGTTCTCAGGAAAATATTCTTCTTAGGTCAGCATTTGCCTCCTGTGAATCGCATGATTTTTCCATGAAGCTCTTATCCAGGTCCTGATTTCTTCAGGACTTTGCCGATATCTGCTTTTGCAACGGACGGGTTCATTTTCCTTTTCAGTTGGTAGCCTTCCCTTTCAGGTTCTCCACCACTCCTAGGGCCTCACAGACTCTATTGCAGCTGTGGTACACTTCCTGTGGATCAAGGGTCCACTCTACATCACTCTAAATTCCCTTTCTTTCGTCCGCCTCGAACTTTTCCTTCGTGGCGCTCTCTCATCAGGCTACCTGGCCACAGCAACGGTACTTATCAAGCTCAGGCTTGAAGTATTGAGGTCCTCTGGCCTCCAGGTCAGCGTCTGCTCGCGGAATCTGGTCAACATTAGTAAGGTTGCCGGCTCAGGAACGACTGCGTTCCTTTCAGTACGACGCACACTGGCCAGGCAGTGTGTGTCCTCCTGGCGGTACTCTTTGGGCCTTCTTCTGGCACCTCTGCAGTGTGATCATATGTCCTCCACAGGTCCATGAGATTTTTCAGAGCCTATGCCTTGCTTCGGTAAGTGCCGGTCGGGGTGAAAAGACCTCGCAGGTGACCTTGCAGGTGACGAGGGTGACTTCCTCGTCCCGATTGGGGTTGTTGGCTGTTCCCTCCCCTTGAGGACTGCTTTGTGACGTCCCATGGTTTCTGTGCCCCCCAATGAAGCGATAGAGAAAACAGGATTTTTAGTTGCTTACGGTAAAATCTGTTTCACTGAGCCTTCATTGGGGGACACAGCACCCTCCCAAGTTGAACAGCACGGTTTACTGTATAATATTGTTACAGTATGGATATGTGTTTTCTGTGGTTTTTATCTCGTTTATAGATTGCTTCTCCTACTGCTTTCTAACTAACTGAACATCCTACTTCCTCTCGGTGGGGTGTACACTGCAGAGGAGGAGCTAACTTTTTTCTGCATAGTGTCAGCCTCCTAGTGGCAGCAGCATACACCCCATGGTTTCTGTGTCCCCCAATGAAGGCTCAGAGAAACAGATTTTACGGTAAGCAACTAAAAATCCTGTTTTTCCCCAAAAATTTTTGGGAAAAAAAGTGTGTCTTAGGCTGGTTTCACACTAGTGTTTTATCACGCAGTGTATCGGCGCTATCGGGCACACACGTAATGATCCCCTATATTCAACATGGCGGGCGCAGGGTCTGGCGCTTGCACACGCTCATCAGCGCTTTCGTGCTCTGCACATTTTACAGGTGTGCGCCCAGATGCGCAAGATGCTACATGTTGCATTTTTTGTTCCGCCCAACCTCGTTAAAAAATCGCATGCGCAAAAAAAATAACATTACAGTCTATGGAGTTGCATGCATGCGCATGGACGTGCGCACGTCAGCACATTTTGCGTGCACGCAATTTTAGAGTAAACAATGTCTAGACACTTGTTTAAACCACCCCCTACACAAGCAACATTGTTTGGGAGGAGTGTACATAAAAGATGGTGTCTGCAGTGCCAGACCACTACTCTTCAATCAGCCTGGAAGAGACCAGACAGCCTTTAAAATTACACAGCCCTTTGGATCCAAACTGCAGCAGCCAAAATGTGAGTATTCTTAAACCTAATGTCTGCCTGTCCTTTCAAATTTATTATGTACTAATGTTGATTTTTTTTTTAAATTGCAGCATGTCTTATGGATCAGAATACTCTCCATCCCAGCAAGAACTGGCCCAAGCAGAGCGTGAGGTGAGTAATCTTGCTGCCTTCGGGTAAGTATAGCTGCCTCTACAAATGTGTAATAATTTTTTTTCCTTTTACAGACATCATCATCGGACCCGGCAAGTGAGGCCGAACAGTGGGAGCAGCCTAGCCAAGTCCCGGCGAGGAGACGGAATGTTAGTATATAGTCTTTGAATGTCCCATTTTTTAATTTATTTTTCTCTTCCTTTTTTTCTGTCCTGTTTTTCATGTTCTATCTTGCTTCTTTTATTTCTATTTTTCTATCTTTTTCCTTCAAAAAAATTTCCAAGATTATAATGTATTTTATTTTTTTAGGTTCCACAACCAGACGATGACATCTATCTGGACAATGAGCACCTGATCCGCCTGGTCCAGGAGCGTGTCCCGTTGTGGGACAGTCATGACCAGCAGTACAAGGACACTGTGGTGACCCGGCAGTTCTGGAATGAGGTGGCCGCAGTGATGACGGATGGCTGGGACAGCGCCTCTCCAACTTCCAAAAATGCGTTTAGTAAGTATTTCAATGCTCTGTGATGCCACATTGACTCTTGCTCCTGATGATACTGTTGTGTTTCCTGCTAGATATATTCTAGCAGGAAACACAACAGTGTCATCAGGATCAACAGTGACTGCATTGTGTATTGTACTGCTGTATTGTTCCTGCTTTAACTCTTGCTCCTGATGACACTTGTGTTTCCTGCTAGAAAATATTCTGGCAGGAAACACAACAGTGTATCAGGATCAACAGTGACTACATTGTGTATTGTACTGCTGTATTGTTCCTGCTTTTACTCTTGCTCATGATGAGACTGTTGTGTTTGCTGCTAGACTATATTTTAGCAGGAAACACAACAGTCTCATCAGGATCAGCAGTGACTGCATTGTGTATAGTATTGCTGTATTATTCCTGCTTTGACTCTTGCTCCTGGTGATACTGTTGTGTTTCCTACTAGAATAAATTCTACTTGCTAGGATGCTATTGACAGTTGTCAGCATGTTAGCTATAGCAAATCAATGATTAATATACTTAATAGTAATATCAGCTGGCAACATGGAAGAATATGGACCTATCGCAAATATATAGCAACAGTGAGCAAAGCTCCAAACACATGACAAAAAAGGTCCAGAAAAGGATTGAATAAAATTCAAATTTATTAATGCACTGCAAAAAGACAGATGACAAGTGAGGGGAACGAATGGGAACAATGAAATGTGTCACATCCACAACTGCATGGGTACAGCAAAAAGAGTGCTGGACATGTTAAGGCCTAGGTGGCTGATATAGTATTGGGTATAATATAGTAAAGTAAATCATGTCCTCAGGTAAAAAAGTCTATATTATAGACATCCACTTAATCAACATCACATAGAGAAGGCATCACACATTAAATAGCCCTGTGTGGTCAGATGCAAGCGTCATAATGAAAGTGAAAGTAGAAATAGCTTATGCCTGAGAGACGGCAGCCAGAGGCTTCCCAGACACCCACCCTGACGTGTGATTTGGAGGGTCAGTCCTTCATCAGGGGGTGTTACAAGTGAGGGAATTAGTGCTGTATAAGTACCGGTAATACCGGAAGTGGATGCACCGCAAACCGGATGTGACGCATCTGCGATCCTAGCAACCGAGAAGCCGTGTGGCGTCGGCGTCATGCAACGTCGGAGCGTCATGGCAATGCCTGAAGCACGGAGACGCCAAAAACCGCCCAGCAGCAAGGGCGCAGGACGCAAATTTGCCACGGCAGCGGAACATCCAAAGTATAGGAGGAAAGTTAAGAGGATGCAAAAAATGCCAATATCAGCCCATCAATGGCGATGTATCCTATTAGTGCCAAATGAGTGGCAAAGTGCCCTAAAAATAGACGCATGCTCATGACTGCACGTTGGTATAGACAAATGTAAGGCATAATATTACGATGACATACTGTATATAATATACATAATATGAATAGAAAACCATATAGATTAAAGTTTACATGAAACATAAGACATATAGCTATATGAGGCATAGAGTATATGGCTATACAAAATGTAAACTGCAGCCTAGAAATATACAATTATACTAATGCATCAATTAATCACTTTAAATATCAAAAACACATATCATATATCAAGGGCGCAGAGATCATAATTCCAGATATCATATTCACATCATAATTTCAAATACAACCAATAACTGTGACTAATAATTTAGATGATTACTAATCATATGTATATTTTATGGTAT
The DNA here is from genome assembly GCF_039654945.1 of Dendrobates tinctorius. NCBI lineage: Eukaryota > Metazoa > Chordata > Amphibia > Anura > Dendrobatidae > Dendrobates > Dendrobates tinctorius. The sequence continues at coordinate 6,048,141 of NW_027361728.1, read as the reverse complement.
ACATCAGAAAAAGGGGGGGAAGGGAGGGAAGGGGGGGAGAGAAAAGGGAGGAAGGGGATTGTATAATTGACGGCATCCAAGTCATAAGGTTTTTTTGAATCCTCCAGGTGACCGGCACTATATAAGTGATACTGAGGTAAATGAAACTAAAAAAGGAATAAAAACAATTAATAAAAATACACAATTGGTTAAAGATGACTACACAAAAATGCAGCAAACCAAAGTGATCACAAAAAAGGGACAAAACTTAAGCTTTCATAAAGCCCACTTGGGTGGACCGTGTTTAACCTCCAGAAAGCCCTTGCTGCTGGGCAGTTTTCGGAGTCTCCATGCTTCAGGCTTTGCCATGATGCTCCCGTTACATGACGCTGATGCTTCGCAGCATCTCGGTTGCTAGGATCGTGGATGCGTCACATCCGGTTTGCGGCGCATCCACTTCCGGTATTACCGGTACTTATACAGCGCTAATTCCCTCACTTGTCACGCCCCCTGATGAAGGACTGGGTCAGGTGGGTGTCTGGACACTAGGAAGCCTTGGCTGCCGGCTCTCAGATATAAGCTATTTCTAATTTCACTTTCATTATGACACTTGCATCTGACCACACAGGGCTATTTAATGTGTGATGCTTTCTCTATGTGATGTTGATTAAGTGGATGTCTATTATAGAGACTATTTTACCTGAGGACATGATTTATTTTACTATATTATACCCATTACTATATCAGCCAGCTAGGCCTTAATAGGTCCAGCACGCTTTTTGCTGTACCCATGCGGTTGTGGATGTGACACATTTCATTGTTCCCATTCGTTCCCCTCACTTGCCATCTGTATTATTGCAGTGTATTAATAAATTTGAATTTTATTCAATCCCTTTCTGGACCTTTTTGCTCGTGTTTTTGGAGCTTTGCTCACTGTTAGAATATGTTCTAGCAGGAAACACAACAGTGTCATCAGGATCAACAGTGACTGCATTGTGAATTGTACTGCTGTATTGTTCCTGCTTTGACTTTAGCTCCTGATGATACTGTTGTGTTTCCGGTTTACACAGCAGTGTCATCAGGATCAACAGTGACTGCATTGTTTATAATATTGCTGTATTGTTCTTACTTTGACTCTTGCTCCTGATGATACTGTTGTGTTTCCTGCTAGATAAATTGAAGCAGTAAACACAACAGTGTCATCAGTATCAACAGTGACTGCATTGTGTATTGTATTGCCGTATTGTTCCTGCTTTGACTCTTGCTCCTGATGATACTGTTGTGTTTCCTGCTAGATATATTCTAGCAGTAAACACAACAGTGTCATCAGGATCAAAAGTGACTGCATTTTGTATTGTACTGCTGTATTGTTCCTGCTTTGACTCTTGCTCCTAATGATACTGTTGTGTTTCCTGCTAGAATATATTCTAGCAGGAAACACAACAGTGTCATCAGGATCAACAGTGACTGCATTGTGTATAGTATTGCTGTATTGTTCCTGCTTTGACTTTAGCTCCTGATGATACTGTTGTGTTTCCTGCTAGATATATTCTAGCAGTAAACACAACAGTGTCATCAGGATCAATAGTGACTGCATTGTGAATAGTATTGCTGTATTGTTCCTGCTTTGACTCTTGCTCCTGATGATACTGCTTTTTTTCCTGCTAGAATATATTCTAGCAGGAAACACAACAGTGTCATCGGGATCAACAGTGACTGCATTGTGTATAGTATTGCTGTATTGTTCCTGCTTTGACTCTAGCTCCTGATGATACTGTTGTGTTTCCTGCTAGATATATTCTAGCAGTAAACACAACAGTGTTATCAGGATCAACAGTGACTGCATTGTGAATAGTATTGCTGTATTGTTCCTGCTTTGACTCTTGCTCCTGATGATACTGCTTTTTTTCCTGCTAGAATATATTCTAGCAGGAAACACAACAGTGTCATCAGGATCAACAGTGACTGCATTGTCTATTGAATTCTTTTGTGATGCCGCATTGACTGTTTGCCAAGTTCACTCAGGTGTGTGTGATGATACCGATGTTTCCATCAGTGCATTGTATAACATTTTTTCTTTGTTTTTCCAACAGTGAACAAAGTCCGCACACGTTAGCGCTCGATGAAGGACCGCTTCAACACTGATGTTCATGCTGTGGGACAGGTTCGCAGTGGTTCAGCGGCAAGGACCAAAGCAAAATACCGCTATCATCTCGAGTTAGCGTTCCTAAGACCAGTCCTTGCCACCAGAGCGTAAGTATTTTATTTTATTTTTTTTTTAAACTGTGCTTTTCTATTCCACAGCTGATGCTTCTTGTAAATGCATGATAGTAATGTTTTTCTTTTCTTTACACAGCACCTGGAGCAGCACCTTGCAACCTGTCCCTGGAGCGGTCCTTCATCGGACGACCTCAGACACGTCCCAGCTATCTGACAGCCAGGAAGCAACTTGCAGGTCAGCAACACGGACACTGGTGACCAGGAAGCTGGTCAATCAGGTGTTCCCCTGTCCCAGGTCTCTGCCACTGGTTATGCGGGCACTTCCCGCCAGCAGCAGAGGGCCTCGGACAGGTCTGTCTTGTCCAAGTTCATGCACTTGAGCGAGGTCTTTTATGCCAGCCTCAAGTCGCTGTCAGACAGAGTGGAAAGCGTTTTTTTTACCCATGGAACGCGGTTTTACCCACATGGAACACCGCTTCTACTCTGTCGACCAGACCTTGACCGGCTGGAGGCCGACCTCAACAGAACAGCGCACCATTTTTTCAGTAAAATTGAACGGGGCATGGCGGAACACCTTAGTCCTGAGCAGCAGCTGAATGTGTTGCAGGTCTGCAACACTGCTTACTTGCAGGCTGTGCAGCAGAATCGGTACGTGCAGCAGTCAGTGGTGTCATTTCCAACTGTGCCACCACAGACTCGCTTCCGACTTCTGCTGCATACCACTGCATGGCCACCTGCATTCCAAGCCAAGTCGGACACCACTACACCACACCAATGCCGAGTGCTGCTGGATACTCCACCCCCGCCACCACCATGGCAAGCGCTACTCCTGTCTGGAGCACCACCACCGCCACCGGTCAACCATCTTGGAGCACTAGCACCACAGAATCTGCTTGGGCCACTGCCACCTATTATCCTGTTCGGAGCACCGCCACGACTTCTCCGTCTAGGAGCGCCGCCACCACTCATCATCAATATAGGAGCACTGCCACCACTTCTCCTTCTAGGACCACCGCCACCACTCCTCATCATTCTAGGAGCACCGCCACCACTCCTCTTCATTTTAGAAGCACCACCACCACTTCTCCTCCTAGGAGCACCGCCACCACTTCTCCTCCTAGGAGCACTACCACCACTTCTCCTTCTTGGAGCACAGCCATCACTTCTCCTTCTAGGAGCATCGCCACCGCCACCACCGAGCATCAGAGGGGTAACCAACATTACCTCTTTTACCCATCAAGACCACGGTCCAGCAGCTCACGGCGGTCGAGCAATGTAAGGCGGTCACACGGTGGAAGTCAGTCCAGGCAGGAGACTCCTGCCCCAAAGAAGCAAAAAAACAAAATAATTTGTCCCTCCCCCCTCTCCTCCTAATGTGTCTCACCCTGCCTCCAGTTCCATCCCTGATCTCCCTTCCCCCACTACTTTCGTCACCCCTTCCCCTAGAACCCCTTCCTCAACTTCCAGCCGTTCCTCGTCTCTCCAAACCCCCAAAGTATCCCAATCTTCCCCCAATTGTCTTTCACAATAAAAACTTTTTTTTAAAATAAATGTGCAATTCTGCTTTCACCTAATACGGTTTCATTAATGTGTCTTTCGCCGCCTACACACACTGCGCCGTACACACACTGCACCATACACTTTGCATTTTTGACACCACATAGCTCCATTACTGAAACATGTTTCTTGTGTCAGTCCTGGAGATATTTGTAGTCAAAAACACAAATCTATGACTTGTATTTTCACCACCAGTCTCTTCAGTCTGCTAATATGGCACAGACTGAATAGAGGATGGTGTTGAGTGCAAGGCATATCTATTGTTACCTTGCCAGGTATCATGAAAAGTTATTTGAGGATGGTGTGTTTTTACCATCATCATTTAACTATTTGTGAGACAAGGCAAGGGGATTCTAGATATACCTTGTAATTAACCACATCCTCTATTCAGTGTGTGTTGAATAAACTGAGGAGATGATGGGGAAAATACACGTCATTTGTACAATACCCTGGCCTTGTATCATAAATATCACACCTGGGCAGGTGAATACACATGAGTTTTTACCTGCAGCGTCACTTCAGTCTGCATATATTTCAAGCAGACTGTAGCGATACTGCAGTTTAACTCATATGTGTATTCTCCTGCCCATGTGTGATAGCATTCTGAAGTTAGGATGCGTTAGTTTGGGTGACCTCACTTCAGCATGACACCAGGCCTGGGGATTGTAGAAGTTGTATAACCTTTATTATCTCTACAGTCTGCGTTCAAACTCAAGCCACAGTGGTAATCATACAAATAATATTTATAGTCACATGGTCAGGTGTCATAAAGAGTGACGGGTGCTAGTGCACCCCCAAATCACTATTTGTAACATCAGGCCAGGTGACACAAATATTAGTTGTATTATCTCCACCATCGCTGCAAATTGAACACAAACTGTAGAGATGAGAAAGGTCATACTACTTGTGTGTGTGTGTGTGTGTGTGTGTGTGTATAGTCACATGGTCAGGAGTACTAGTAAATTCATGATGCGCAAAACACAGCATCATGAATTCACTGGTACACTTGGCCAGTTGATTATTGTATTGGAGTGTAAAAACACAGAGTGCACTCGGTACAGGTATCAAAACAGGTTTATTATTAACATACACACAAGAAAACATTTTTACACCATTCCACCCGTCCTACATCTGAGATGAAGTAAGCCACAAGTTGGTCCCTCATTTGGCCAACTTCAATGGATGACCTGAGAGGGTGCTGAGTGAATTCAGGCAATGGGTTAGGAGCTGCATCATCGAGTTCAAAGTTCGGGCGCTCTTTAGCCATCACAAAATTATGTAGAACCACACAGGCCTTCACCACCTCATCCACTGTTTCCAATTTCAGATTAATGGCTGTTCCGAGAATGCACCATCTGGAGACAAGTATACCAAAGGCACACTCTACAGTTCTTCTGGCCCTGGTCAGCCTGTAATTAAAAATTTTTTTGGTGTGGTCCAAGTTCTGGCTGCAATAGGGTTTGAGCAAGTTTTGGCATATCTGGAATGCCTCATCCCCAACCTTTACAAATGGCTGTGGTGGACCTTCTGTGTTGGGAAGAGGCCGTGGCATGGGGAAATTGAAATGGTTTCCATACAACCTCCGGCCCATGTACGAGTTCTTAAAAGCCTGGGAGTCATTCCCACGGCCAAAGGCCCCAATGTTCACTGCAACAAACATACAGTCTGCATCCGCAATGGCCATGAGTACTGTAGAAAAGTTCTTTTTATAGTTATAGTACTTAGATCCAGTTCTTTTTGGTTTCATAATCCGGATGTGTTTATATCAACCACTCCCAAACAGTTGGGGAAATTGCAGACTGTCCAGAATTTTTCTGCTATTTCCATCCACTTTTCGGCAGTGGCATAAATTCAGGACAGAGAACGTTCCGCAAAGCCCGGCAGGTGTCCGCAACAATTCCCGACAAGGTGGATATTCCAATAAGGTACTGGAAGTGGAGTGAAGAGAGGCTCTCTCCAGTAGCCAGGAATCTGGGAAAACTGAGGCAGAACCAAAATTAATATTTATGTATATTGATTTTTAAAACAAAAAAAAAAAAAAAAAATACATGGCATAAAAATAATTCTGCAGCCTTTTGTTTACTACATGGCATAAAAATAATACTGCAGCCTTTTGTTTACTACATTGCAGAACAAGAATTCTGCCAGCTTTGAAATAGTAGATGTCACAACAAAGAAAATTATGCAGGCATTGGTTTTGCAATATTACGTACCGTAATGTGACCAGGAGCCATTCCTCAGGAGGAATCGAACGACGGAGCTGTGTGTGCAGTCTCCGGATGGCTTCTTGGACACGACCAAGCAAATCCATGAAGCTTTGTTGGGACATCCAGTTATAATCAGTAAATTTCTCCGGGTTTGCCTGGAGCTTGCTGTAGAGGGTGAGGTATGCTCAACGGCTCTCCCAGAGTTCAATAATCTGATGCATCCACAAACGCCGCCGCTGCCGTCTTCGCTGTCTCTCTCGCTCCCTTTGTTGATGGCAAGCAACTGCATAAGCCTGAGCCATTCTGATGTCCAGATCCAAGTTGAAGTGAAAACTCTTCCAGCGCAGATCCGTTTCACAAAGGAAAATGCAAGCCAATGTGAAGAATTCAGCTGTAAACAGGGTCTATATAAAGAATTCCCATAACACATGTCCACTGCTGTCCCATTGGTGGAGTCTGTTGCAAGAATTTTTCAAGGATTTTCCTCCAGTGAAATGTGACACCTAGACAACCCATGAGCATAAAAAATGCAAAAACATGGAAAAACGCTTGAAAACGCATACAAACACTGCATTTTTTGTCGTAATGCGCACGATGAAGCGACGAAAAGTCGCAGCGTTTACAAGCGTTTTTGCATGCATTTCATGTGCGCTTGAAACGCTGCGCAAAATGGCGCAAGTGTGAAACTAGCCTCATAGTTCATAAAATACGGTACTCTGCTGCTGCTGGTTCTGTCTGTGTGCTAAGTAAGGAATGCAGATCTGTCTCTGTGCTGTTCTGTGTATGGGAGACATCATACCACCAGCTCAGCGTCAATTGCAAACTAGGAATAGTGTTGTTATTCTTCATGTACACATGTGGGACAGCTTATTTTGAAAAGTTACTTGTCAGTAAAGTTATTATTTAAAGGGGTTGTACAGATTTATCATGAAAGTGTGCCATATGTAAATATAGAGGCATTTATGGATTACTTCAAGAGAATTAGGGGGTGATGTATCAGTGCAACAATTACAGATTAAGAATAATTAAGAATAATTAAGCTGCCCTCAATATCAACTGACACAAACAGCATGTGAGAGGAATATGGCACAACCTAAATATTCTGTAATAATCATCTTTCTGAATTAAACTTTGTCGTGTTTTTTCAGGCCTTAAAGGTGGCTCATGCTGGAATCTCATTATCAGAACTGGAGGCCTCTGTAGCTTCACCATTTACTTCAAAAATCCCTAATATTGAATGTGTGCCAAAACTGATCAAGTGAGTTTTACTAAAGTGAAGGCATCTAATAACTATAGAAAGTACCATTATAACAAGGATCATCCCAAATTTTCTGTATTGAGTTTACAGCCACTGTTTTGTGCTATTAAAAAAATTTAAACAATAGGTGTTCAATTTTACAAACTTAGCACAAACACAGTATTAGGCTAGCCAGTTCATAAGTTTTCAAGTCTCATTGATATTATATATTTTTTTTTACTTTACCTCAACTTTAGTGTGCAAACTTTAGTTATTTTTTTAATTGAATCACAATGGAATGATTTTTTTCCTCACCATGACATGATATCATGTTTTTTAACCCCTTTCTGACATCATAAATTACTCCCATCAGCCTACCCCTGCTGCTGCTAATAACAGTGACAGCAGGAGCGGCTGATAGGGGTATTCATCAGCCGCTGCCTCTACTATAAATAAATAAATAAATGATAAAAACAGCATGAAGAATAGAGGGGTCCCCATGCTGTTTTTTTTTTAATTTATTTAAAAAAAAATTTAAAATAATGGCATGGGGTCACCCCTATTTTTGACAACCAGCCCTGCTAAAGCTCACAGCTGGGGGCTGGCATTCTTAGGCTGGTAAGGGGCCTGTCATGTCGGACGCTATTCACACCACAGCGTCCGGCAGGCAGCGGTAGTTCCATCTCCGTCCACTATAGCCTCAGTGGCGCCGGCTTGATTTTACTCAGGTTATCGGGGGTTAATCTAGCTGGAAATCAGGTGGGATGTTTGGTCACGCCCACGGTCTTTAAATAGTCATGCTGGCCTATGGGCGTCGCCGATTATAGCTTGTGTTTTATGCCAAGTGGTTCCGGTCTGGAGAGGAGGTGTTGGAGAGAGAAATTTGTATCTGGTGGCGTATGATCCGTTGTTACTTTTTCGCCTTCCTATATTTGTGTTTTGTTTTGCCCTGATCATATTACGGTATTGTACTGTGTGTATGCGGCGCTGTGCGGTTTAAGTTCTCCCTGTCTGTCATTACTGTGTGGGCTTTGGTGGTTTGACGACTCACCGGGTGGAGGGTTCAGCTTAGGGCTGAGCAGGAGATAAGGAAAGGTTGGAGGCTCAGGCATTTGCACCATTAGCAAAAACCCTGGGTTGAGGGTCAGACAGGGTTTTCCCTAGTTGGAGGGACTCCGCAGGGGCCCCGGGTATTTCAGCCTTCTTTTGACCTAAGCCCCGCGTAACATTATAAACGGCTCACAATATTTTGGTAGTCCATGGATTCCATGACTTCCATAAACCGTCAGTTGGCGGCGCTGTCCTTAAAGGTCACCGAGTTGAAGGGGGCAGTTCAGCAGCAGGGACTGGTTGTAGCTAATGTGCAAGCGGCTTCTGCAGGTGCAGAGCCGAAGATTCCGCTGCCTGAACGATTTGCTGGGGAACGCAGCAAATTTGTCATCTTTCGGGAGGCCTGCAAGTTATACTTTCGCAGGCGCCCTGTCTCCTCAGGTAATGAGGCTCAGCGGGTGGGTCTGGTGTTATCATTACTGAGTGGGGACCCCCAAGCATGGGCGTTTTCCTTACCAGCTGACTCTGCTACGTTTCATTCGGTTGAGAATGTTTTTTCAGCACTCGGGCTCATTTATAATGATCCTGACAGTTTGGCTCTAGCGGAATCTAAAATCTGCGCCCTCCGTCAGGGGGAACGTATGGTGGAAGACTATTGTTCAGAATTTTGCCGTTGGGCAGTAGACACACAGTGGAACGACCCAGCGCTGCAGAGTCAGTTTATTCATGGGGTTTCAGGAAGAGTTAAACAGGCCCTCCTGATGTATGAGACTCCTGCATCGTTAGAGTCTGCCATGAGTTTGGTTATTCGTATTGATTGCCGTTTGCGTCAGGGGGCGCAGGAGACGCTGCCCCTGGGGGAAAACAGGGGTGCAAGTGTGGTTGCTGCAGATGAGCCCACGGAACCTATGCAAATCGCTGGGGTATCACATGCTAAGCGTCGCGTTCCTGGGTTCAGGAAGCAAGGCGCATGTTTTTACTGTGGTAAAAGAGATCATTATGTAAATGCCTGTCCTGTGCTACCTAAGAAAGTCGCACCGGCGGAAAACTGGTAAGCTCAGAGGGTATGGAGGAGGCCCAACTGAGCGTATGCATATCATCCCTGATGGTATCTCAATGTATGCTCGCTGCCAGGGTTATTATTGCGGGCAGAGACCTACCAATATCAGTGTTTGTGGATAGCGGTTCCACCACCAATCTCATGGATGAGGAGTTTGCACGCACGGCCGGTTTTAAGATCGAAAAATTCCCTCATCCTATTCGCATGGTTACCATTAATGCCGCTCCCCTCCCACAGGGGGAGATTACTGAGTTTGTAGCTGAGGTTAAACTCCACATTGGGGTCCTACATTCTGAGTGGGTTACATGTAGGGTACTCAATAATCTCCCAGCACAAATGGTCCTGGGTTTCCCATGGTTGTCCAAGCACAACCCGGTGATTGACTGGAGAACCCAGGACATAGTCCAGTGGAGTGGTTTCTGCCAGGAAAATTGCTTGGCCACATGTGTGTCCGCCGTGAAGTCCAGCCTTCCGGAGGCATTGCTGGATTTTGCGGACGTATTCTCTGAGAGGGGTTGCTCAGAACTACCTCCACATCGTACCTATGACTATGTGATTAGGTTAAAACCCCGGGGCCAAATTGCCAAAGGCTAGGATGTTTAGTATTTCTGGTCCGGAGCGACAAGCTCTCAAAGACTACATCACGGAGAGTCTAAGTAAAGGGCACATCCGGCCTTCATCCTCGCCTGTAGCAGCGGGGTTTTTCTACATTAAGAAGAAAGATGGAGGGTTACGCCCTTGTCTGGATTTCCGGGAGTTAAACCAGATTACGGTCTGTGATCCCTACCCGATGCCTCTGATCCCTGATTTGTTCAACCAGGTGGCTGGTGTGAAGTGGTTTTCCAAACTTGACCTCAGGGGGGCGTACAACCTCATAAGGGTCCGTCAGGGGGATGAGTGGAAGACGGTGTTTAATACCACTGAGGGTCATTTTGAAAGCCTAGTTATGCCATTTGGGTTGACAACCACGCCTGCTGTTTTCCAACATTTCATAATTGATGTATTCGCTCATGTGCTGGGGAAATTTGTGATTGTGTACCTGGATGATATCCTCATTTATTCGAGCGACCGGGACACTCATTTAGACCATGTCAGGCAGGTGTTACAGTTGCTCCATGAGAATAAGCTCTATGCTAAGCTTGAAAAATGCGTATTTTTTGTTCAGGAGTTGCCTTTTTTGGGATATATTGTGTTCGCCGCATGGTTTAAAATGGACGCCGCGAAGGTGCAAGCGGTGCTGCGATGGGAACGGCCTGATAATCTAAAAGCGCTCCAGCGGTTCCTTGGGTTTGCCAACTATTATAGGAAGTTTATTAAGAATTTTTCTACTATAGCCAAACCGCTCACGGACATGACGAGAAAAGGTACCAATCTTGCTATCTGGTCTGAGGATGCGGTGCGTGCATTTGAGCTTCTGAAAAACCGTTTTGCTTCAGCCCCCATTCTGGTGCAACCGGACGTATCTAAACCTTTTACTGTGGAGGTCGATGCATCTGAGGTGGCAGTGGGGGCAGTACTGTCACAGGGCTCATCCTTGAGCAATATGCGTCCATGCGCCTACTTCTCCAAGAAGCTGTCGCCTGCCGAATGGAATTACGATATCGGCAACAGGGAGTTGCTGGCCATCAAATTGGCTTTTGAGGAATGGCGACACTTCTTGGAGGGGGCGGCCCACCAGGTCACAGTCATCACCGACCATAAAAACCTCCTCTATCTGGAGTCGGCCAAGCGTCTGTCACCCAGGCAGGCTCGCTGGGCATTGTTTTTTACACGATTTAATTTTCTGGTGACTTACCGTCCTGGGGCTAAAAAAACCAAGGCGGATGCCTTGTCCAGGTGTTTTCTGGGGGGAGAACCTCGGGAAGATCCGGTACCCATCCTCCAGGAAGGTGTAGTGGTTTCGGCTCTCACGACTGAGGTAGAGGCGGAGATTGCCGAGGCCCAGGAGGAGGTACCGCCAGGACTTCCCGCTAACAAGTCATTCGTACCCCTTCATCTTCATCTTAAGGTGTTGGGGGAACACCACGACTCTGTCCTGGCTGGTCATCCAGGGGTTAGGGGCACCTTGGAGCTGGTATCGCGCCGCTTCTGGTGGCCAAAAATCCGGCAGGACGTGGTCTCGTACGTGGCAGCTTGCATCACGTGCGCCAGGGCCAAGTCACCCAGATCCCGTCCTGCTGGCACTCTACAGCCTCTGGGGGTACCTAGTAGGCCATGGACAGAAATCTCCATGGACTTTATCACGGACTTGCCTGCCTCGGCGGGGAACACGGTCATCCTGGTGGTGGTTGATCGATTTTCAAAGATGGCGCATTTTGTGTCGTTGCCTTCCTTGCCCAACGCGAAGACGTTGGCTCAGGTTTTTGTGTAGGAGGTGGTCAGACTACACGGAGTTCCGTCGGACATAGTGTCTGATAGGGGTACCCAGTTTGTGGCGAAGTTTTGGAAAGCTTTTTGCTCACGATTGGGGATCAAGTTGTCTCATTCGTCGGCGTTTCATCCGCAGTCAAATGGTCAAACTGAGCGCATGAACCAAAATCTGGAGCAGTATTTGCGATGTTTTGTGTCTGACAACCAAGAGGAGTGGTCGACATTCCTTCCCTTGGCCGAGTTCGCGTTAAATAATCACCGCCAAGAATCATCGGGAGAGTCTCCGTTCTTTTGTGTTTACGGGCACCATCCTCAATTTTGTACCTTGCGTCAGGGTAGCTCTGGGGGCGTCCCGGAGGAGGACCAGCTAGGAGTTCAACTATCATCGGTCTGGAGGAGTGTGAAACAGCAATTGCTGAGCATGAGTGCAAGGTACAAACGAGTGGCTGACGCTAGACGCGTGCCAGGTCCGGACCTATGTGTGGGTGATTGGGTGTGGTTAGCTACTAAAAACATAAAACTCAAAATTCCATCATTGAAATTGGGTCCAAGGTTTATTGGCCCTTTTAAGATTGCTGCCATCATTAACCCGGTTGCTTATCGGTTGGAACTTCCTGCAGTATACAAGATACACAACGTGTTTCACAGGGCTTTATTGAAAAAGGTGGTAGGCTCTGTGGACACGACGCCGATGCCACCTCCATTCATGGTGGATGGCGATTTAGAGTTTGAAGTCTCCAAGGTGGTGAACTCTCGAGTACTGCGCCATACTCTTCAGTATTTGGTACACTGGCGGGGGTATGGTCCGGAGGAGAAGTCTTGGGTACCAGCCACGGACATACATGCGGATCGGCTGGTCAGTTCGTTTCACCGCCGTCATCCGGACAAGCCGAGTCCTATGAGTCTTGAGGGCCCTTCACACCACAGCGTCCGGCAGGCAGCGGTAGTTCCATCTCCGTCCACTACAGCCTCAGTGGCGCCGGCTTGATTTTACTCAGGTTATCGGGGGTTAATCTAGCTGGAAATCAGGTGGGATGTTTGGTCACGCCCACAGTCTTTAAATAGTCGTGCTGGCCTATGGGCGTCGCTGATTATAGCTTGTGTTTTATGCCAAGTGGTTCCGGTCTGGAGAGGAGGTGTTGGAGAGAGAAATTCGTATCTGGTGGCGTATGATCTGTTGTTACTTTTTTGCCTTCCTATATTTGTGTTTTGTTTTGCCCTGTTCACATTACGGTATTGTCCTGTGTGTATGCAGCGCGGTGCGGTTTAAGTTCTCCCTGTCTGTCATTACTGTGTGGGCTTTGGTGGTTTGACGACTCACCGGGTGGAGGGTGGAGGGTTCAGCTTAGGGCTGAGCAGGAGATAAGGAAAGGTTGGAGGCTCAGGCATTTGCACCATTAGCAAAAACCCTGGGTTGAGGGTCAGACAGAGTTTTCCCTAGTTGGAGGGACTCCGCAGGGGCCCCGGGTATTTCAGCCTTCTTTTGACCTAAGCCCCGCGTAACAGGGCCATGGATATTGACCCCCCAGCCTAAAAATAGCAGCCTGCAGCTGCCCTGAAAAGGCACATCTATTAGATGTGCCAATTCTGGCTCTTTGCCCGGCACTTCCCACTAGCACTGTAGCGGTGGTAAGTGGGGTTCATATTCATGGGGTTGTATTATGAGAGCCGGCGCCGGGGAACAGTGCTTACTGTAACGTCTCTTCTTTTCCAGCGCCAATGTGTGTCACATGGATGACATCCATGTGTGTTATGCATATGCACGTATGCGTGACATTTTGTAGCCCGTTCAACATTAACCTCTTTACCCCCAGGGTGGTTTGCACGTTCATGACCGGGCCCATTTTTACAATTCTGACCACTGTCCCTTTATGAGGTAATAACTCTGAAATGCTTCCACGGATCCCACTGATTCTGACATTGTTTTCTCGTGACATATTGTACTTCATGTTAAATTTAACACAATCCAACATATTTACGAACATAAATTCATTTTCCAACCCGAAAATGAAATGTTCAATTATACCATGGAAATAGGACAACTCCCATGTAACTAACATAATCCTGCAGAGAGTAAGCAGAGTATAACGCTCAAATTCAAATCCGAAAAAGTAAATTGTGATGAAAAAATACAATCTTTATTGATGCATATATATAAAAAAGTCAAAGTGCATTAAAAGTACAATAGTTTGATCAGGAAGCGGTAATGACACAGAAGGAAAATGACAGCAGCATGAACAAAGTATTGCACATTGGTACACAAAGTGACCAACAATTCCCAGCAGAACAATGGCTCACTGAATTAATTGTGCCACAATAAATTTCAATCTTAGAATAAATGTGTGAGAAATAGAATGCAAAAACAGAATTCTAGCTAATAGGTAATACAGAGGGCACAGGGAGACATGTATTGCAAAAAGTAAAGTGCTTAGTGCAAGGATAAATGGAAAGTGCTTTAGTGACCATGCTTACCCATGTGGGGCATAAATCTGCTGCGTGTCAGGTCCCTAGCCCCAACACATGTTTCGCGCTGGGCTTCGTCAAGGGGCTTGTGTGTATTGCTGCATAATACACGGGGTTTAAAACCCCATATCTCAGCTGGCTGTAATTACCGCTGGCCAAAGGGCACATGAGAGGCAGATCCAGGGTTACAGGTTCGTCACGTCTGGCTGTCTCAGTCTGTGGGAGGGTCAAGAAGAAACGCTGTTCTCCTGACGTCACTGACACACCCCAGACTGTGATGACGCCTTCCTGAATGCCCACAAGACCACGAGTCTACCACGCATGAGTCTACCAGGAGAGGGGTAAGGGTGACCACAAAGGAAATAGATCGAATATACAAATCTAAAGGTTGCCCCGCAGTAAATCATGTAAACCGCCATATCAGCTTTAAGTTCATTGCTCATATCTGCATAGCGGTGGCCATTTTAGCTACCGGCACTAGTGTGGGCAAGAAGGGGAAAATGGGTAGGTAAGGGGATATATGTAACTTTTACAAAAACAAAACACCATTAAGTATACATTCCCCTAAGTCCGTCCTTATAAGAAGAATATATATATACAGCTTGTTCCACTTCCTGAAACGAGGGCATATGTTCTCATAATTTGTTTTTCCACATCAATGTCCATAATAAGTTGCCCACACAGATCCAGATGATATGTATAGGTCCCGAGTGATAGATGAATCCCCGTAGTGCACATCCAAAACATATTGTATTGATTAAAAATCTAAAAATAATAAAATAAAAATAGCAATAAATTAAAAACTAGATGTGTATTTCCTGAAGGAAGTACAGATAGTGCTTTGAAATGGTGCCTGGGCTTCCCCTTTAAGAGAGACTTGCCTGCTGCCCCTGCAAGACTTTTAACTCAGGATCTGTTTTAAGTGTGGGTGCCTCCAAGGAGTCACTTTGGCCTGTGGGGCCCCTCAGGGTCTGATTTGGTGGGTGGGGCCCCTCAGGGTCCGATTTGGTGGGCGGGGCCCCTCAGGGTCCAATTTGGTGGGTGGGGCCACTCTGGGTTCGATTTGGTGGGCGGGGCCCCTCAGGGTCCGATTTGGTGGGCGGGGCCCCTCATGTTCCGATTTGGTGGGCGGGGCCACTCTGGGTCCAATTTGGTGGGCGGGGCCACTCTGAGTCTGATTTGGTGGGCGGGGCCACTCTGCGTCCGATTTGGCGGGCGGGCCCCTCATGGTCCGATTTGGTGGACGGGCCACTCTGGGTCCGATTTGGTGGGTGGGGCCACTCTGGATCCGATTTGATGGGCGGGGCCACTCTGGGTTCGATTTGGAGGCCAGGGTGGCTCAGCCTCCGATTTGTAGACCAGGGTCGATCAGCCTCCGATTTGGAGGCCTGGGTGGCTTAGCCTCCGATTTGGAGGCCGTGTGCAATCAGCCTACGATTTGGAGCCTGGGGTCACTCAGCTTTCGATTTGGCGCGCCGGCCCTTTAACCCCTTTCCAACAATGGACGTACTATTCCGTCCATGTGACCAGGGACCTAAGTCCCAAGGACGGAATAGTACGTCTAGTGTGATCAGCGGCGCCCACGTGGTGAGCGCCGCTGATCGCGGCCGGGTGTCAGCTGATTATCACAGCTGACACCCGGCACACGTTAACCCCTTGCACACCGCGATCAAACATGATGGCGGTGTACCGGGGGTTAAAGGGAAGCATCGGCAGGGAGGGGGCTCCCTCCGTGCTTCCCTGAGCCCCCCACAGCAGCGCAATGTGCAGCGCTGCTGCGGGGGGCTCTTTCCCTGCAGGTCCACGGATCCAAGATGGTGACGGGGACCTTCGGGGCCTGCAGGGAGCTGGCTTCCTCAGTGCCTGCAAAGCGCAGGCATGAGGAAGTCTGCAGCAGTGCCTGTGACAGATCGCTGATCTGTGATGTGACAGATCAGCGATCTGTAACAGGACAGTGATGTCCCCCCTGGGACAACCTAATAAAGTTAAAAAAAAAAGTGTTAAAATAATTAAAAAAAAATAAAAAAAAAAATTCCCTAATAAATTTTTTGGAAATAAAAAAAAACAATAAAAGTGCACATATTTGGTATCGCCGCGTCCATAACGACCTGCCCTATAAAACTGTCCCATTAGTTAACCCCTTTAGCAAACCCCTTAAAAAATAAAAATAAAAAACGAAGCAAAAAATAATGATTTATTATCATACTGCCGAACAAAAAGTGCAATAACACGCGATCAAAAAGACACATATGAATATCCATGGTACCGCTGAAAACCTCATCTTGTCCCGCAAAAAACGAGACCTGACACAGCATCATCAGCAAATAGATAAAAAAGTTATAGCTCGCAGAATAAAGCAATGCAAAAATAATTATTTTTTATATAAAAATGTTTTTGTTGCATAAAACAGCCAAAACATAAAAAAATACATAAATTAGGTATCACTGTAACTGTATTGACCCGAAGAATAAAACCGCTTTATCAAGTTTACCACACGCAGAACGGTGTAAACGCACCCCCCAAAAGAAATTCATGAAACGCTGGTTTTTGTTCATTCTGCATCCTAAAAATCGGAATAAAGAATAAAAAGCGATCAAAAGATGTCACGTGCCCGAAAATGGTACCAATAAAAGCGATACGGAAAAATTATAGCTCTCAATATGTGGTGTGGGTCTTTTAGCGTGTGACAGCTGCCAAACATAAAAATCTGCTATAAATAGTAAATCAAACCCCCCGTTATTACCCCCTTAGTTAGGGAAAAATAATAAAATTAAAAGAAAATGTATTTATTTCCATTTTCCCATTAGGGTTAGGGTAAGGGTTAGGGCTAGGGTTAGGGCTGAGATTAGGGTTTGGGGTGTGTTGGGGTTAGGGTTGGAGTTAGAATTGGGGGTTTTCCACTGTTTGGGCACATCAGGTGCTCTCGAAACGCAACATGGCGTCTGATCTCAATTCCAGCCAATTCTGCGTTGAAAAAGTCAAATGGTGCTCCTTCCCTTCCAAGCTCTACCATGTGCCCAAACATTGTTTTACCCCCACATATGGGGTATCAGCCTACTCAGGACAAATTGCAAAACAACTTTTGGGGTCCAATTTCTCCTGTTGCCCTTAAGAAAATAAAAAATTGGGGAAAAAATATCATTTTAGTGGAAAAAAATATGATTTTTTATTTTCACGCCCGGGCATTATAAACTTCTGTGAAGCCCTTTGGGGTTCAAAGTGCTCACCAAACATCTAGATAAGTTCCTTAGGGGGTCTAGTTTCCAAAATGATGTCATTTGTGGGGGGTTTCCACTGTTTAGGTACATCAGGAGCTCTCCAAAGGCAACATGACACCCGCAGACCATTCCATCAAAGTCTGCACTCCAAAACGTCACTCCTTCCCTTCCGAGCCCCGACGTGTGCCCATACAGTAGTTTTCTCCCACATATGAGGTATCAGTGTACTCAGGACAAATTGGACAACAACTTTTGGGGTCCAATTTCTCCTGGTTCCCTTGGGAAAATAAAAAAATTGGGGACTAAATGATCATGTTTGTGGAAAAAATACGATTTTTTTATTTTCACGCCCGGGCATTATAAACTTTTGTGAAGCACTAGGGGCTTCAAAGTGCTCACCACACATCTAGATAAGTTCCATGGGGGGTCTAGTTTCCAAAATGGTGTCATTTGTGGGGGTTTCCACTGTTTTGGTACATCAGGGTGTTATGAACTCATTTTCTGCTCCACCAGTTGAGAGTTCTCCTTCCGTTCTCCCTCTGTTGGTGACAGGAGGTAGTGAGGTTGGTTTAAGTGGTGGTGATCTGCCACCTGATAAGGAGGATAACGATTGGATCTCTGGAGTATCAGACTGGATATAAGACAGTCAACGCCCTGTCCTGGTGCTGGTGATTCAGTCTGCTTCTCAGGTCTTGGACTTCAGCTCTCTTCCAGTCTTCTCAAGTTAAGTTTGTTTTTTGCTAATGTTCACACTTGCGCTTGTTGGTCAATTCAGTTTCTTGTGTGATCAACCTGCCTCTGCTGGGGCTATGCTGAATTTCCACTCCTATTTACCTGTATTTGCCAATCTAACTTTTTTGTCCCTTATTAGATTGTCCTCTTTTTGCTCTGTCTCAGAATATTTCAGAGTGCTGATATAGTGGGAGAAGTCTAGTGACTTCAGGGTTAATTTTGCTATCAGAAGTGTTGGACATTATTTTGGTAGGGTTTTTTGGTAGATTGCAGACAGTGTCTTTCCTTTCCTGTCCTTTCTAGTTAGTCGGGCCCCATCGTTTGCTCAGCCTATTTTCCTGCCTTTGTTTGTATTTTCATCTTGTTTCACCGTCAATACATGTGGGGGACTGTCTTTCCTTTGGGGTCTGCTCTGGGGCAGTTAGTTTTCCTCTTTTCCTGCTTTAGGCTTATGTAGCTCTCCGGTTGTGACGAGGCGTCTAGGACCATCGTAGGAACGCTCCACGACTGCTGCTAGTTGTGTGGTTAAGATCATGGATCTGCATTCTGCATAGTTACCAACCTCTCTGGTTTTCTGAGACTTAGCTTGTTGTTTTTTTTCCTCCTCGGTGACCCATTCATAACAGAATCACCAGCCATAAAGCAGATTCTAGAGTACTCAAAAGCAGGAAAGAATTGTTAATGAAAAAGAAAAAAAAAAGTGTCAGAATTTTTTTTTACTTATATTGTTTCCTCTTTTTCTCTGGGGCCATAGGAGGATTTTTTTTTTCCTTTCCTAATGGAGATTAAGCAACTGTCTGATCGTGTGGAGCAATTTGCTGCTGAAGTACAGGGAATTTCCACTTACTTTATTCAGTCACATGCTGCTGAACCAAAGATTCCTACTCCTGATGTGTTTTCTGGGGATCGGTCTAAATTTCTGAATTTTAAGAATAATTGTAAATTATTTCTTGCTTTGAAGCCTAACTCATCGGGGAGCTCTGTGCAGCAGGTTAAATTGTCATCTCCTTGCTGCGCGGCAATCCCCAAGATTGGGCTTTTTCTCTGACACCGGAAAATCCTATTCTGGCTAATGTGCATGCATTTTTTAAGGCCTTGGGGTTGTTTTATGATGAACCTAATGCCGTTGATCAAGCTGAGAGAACCCTGTTGGCATTAGACCAGGGTCAGGATCCTGCAGAGTTGTACTGTCAAAAATTCCGAAAGTGGGCGGTCCTTACTACATGGAATGATAGTGCACTGGCAGCTCTCTTTCGGAAAGGTTTGTCAGAGACCGTAAAAGATGTTATGGTGGGATTTCCTGTTCCCTCTGGTCTGGATGACTCTATTTAATTAACCATTCAAGTTGATTGACGTTTACGTGAACGTAAAACTACACGGGAGGCGCTGCCACCTTTTGAACAAATGTCTGAACCTATGCAATGTGATGGGGTTTTGTCTAGGGCGCAACGTCAGGAGTTTAGAAGGTGTAATAAGCAGTGTTTTTTCTGTGGAGATGCCTCTCATACTATTTCTGTCTGCCCTAAAAGAGACAAATGTTTTGCGCACACATTTGCTGTGGGCAGTATACAAAATAAGTTCCTTTTGGCAATTACTCTGATCTGCTCCTTGTCCGCATTTTCCACTAAGGCTTTTGTGGATTCAGGAGCAGCTCTGAATCTGATGGATTTGGACTTTGCTAAACGTTGTGGTTTGTCCATGACGCCTCTGCAGATGCCTATTCCTTTGAGGGGTATTGATGCCACTCCTTTGGAGGAGAATAAACCTCAGTTTTGGACCCAGATGATAATGCGAGTTGCCCCAGACCACCAAGAAAATTGTAAATTTTTGGTGCTGCATAATTTACATGATACTATTGTTCTGGGGTTCCCCTGGTTGCAAACTCATAACCCAGTTTTGAATTGGAAATCTGTGTCTGTGGTGAGTTGGGGTTGTCAGTGTGTTCTTAGGGACGCTCCTGTTTTCTCCACCTCTCCTCAGTCTCATGATATTCCTGATTATCTGGCTAATTTCTCTGATGTATTTAGTGAGAGTAAGTCTGCGTCTTTGCCTCCTCATAGGAGTTATGACTATGCAATTGAGTTGATGCCTGGGTGTAAATTTCCCAAGGGTCGACTTTACAACTTATCTGTACCTGAAAATGATGCTATGCGATCCTATATTAAGGAGTCGTTGGAGAAGGGTCATATTAGACCATCCTCATCACCTTTAGGCGCTGTTTTTTTTGTGGCCAAGAAAGATGGTTCATTATGACCGTGTATTGATTATCGTTCCCTTAACAAGATGACGGTTAAATATCAGTACCCGTTACCTCTGATGTCTGATTTATTCTCCAGAGTTAAGAATGCCTGCTGATTTGCTAAGCTTGACCTCAGGGGGGCGTATAATCTTATTCGCATCAAGCACGGGGATGAATGGAAGACGGCGTTTAATACTCCGGAGGGACATTTTGAGTACCTGGTGATGCCTTTTGGGCTCTCTAATGCCCCTTCTGTCTTCCAGTCCTTTATGAATGATATTTTCCGAGACTTTGTGGATAAGTTTTTGATCATCTATCTGGATGATATTTTGATCTTTTCTAGTGATTGGGATTCCCATGTGGAACATGTCCGGACTGTGTTCCGGATTTTGAGGGAGAATTCCCTGTTTGTTAAAGGATCGAAGTGCCTCTTTGGTGTACAGAGGATTTCATTTTTGGGATTTATCTTGTCTCCATCGACTATTGAAATGGACCCGGCAAAGGTACAGGCCATTTATAATTGGGTTCAGCCTGCTTCTTTGAAGGCTCTCCAGAAGTTTTTGGGTTTTTCTAATTTCTATCGTAAATTTATAGGTAATTTTTCTAGTACTGTCAAACCACTGACTGATCTGACCAAGAAGGGAGCTGATGTTCTGAATTGGTCTCCTGAGGCTGTCTCAGCATTTCAGGAGCTTAAGCGGAGATTTACTTCAGCTCCAGTTTTACGGCAACCTGATGTCTCACTTCCATTTCAAGTGGAGGTAGACGCTTCTGAGATTGGTGCAGGAGCTGTTTTGTCCCAAAAAGACCCTGTGACTTCTAAGATGAATCCCTGTGCCTTCTTTTCTCGAAAGTCTTCCCCATCTGAACGCAACTATGACGTGGGGAATCGGGAATTGTTGGCCATGAAATGGGCATTTGAGGAGTGGAGACATTGGTTGGAGGGAGCTAGACATCAATTTGTGGTCCTCACCGATCACAAGAATCTGATTTATCTGGAGTCGGCCAAACGCTTGCATCCTAGACAGGCTTGATGGGCCTTGTTTTTCACGCGTTTTAATTTTGTGGTCTCTTTTCTTCCAGGCACTAAGAATGTTAAGGCAGACACCCTTTCTAGGAGTTTCTTTGCTGATTTTCTTAATGTGACCGAGCCTACTACTATCCTAGGTGAGGGGGTAGTTCTTTCTGCCATTTCGCCCGATTTGAGACGCGCCCTGGAGGAATTTCAGGAGGATAAACCTGAGCGCTGCCCTATGGGAAGATTGTATGTTCCTGACCAGTGGAGTAAGAGCAAAAACCAAGGAGAAAGCAGTCAAAAGATCCATAAAATGTAATATTTTATTAAATAATGTTTAGGAAGACATATATATATATATTTTTATTATGGACATACAGTGTATTGATAGGGAGGAACAGAAGTTACGGACATAAAGTGGTCATAAGACCAGCCACACTGCAATGGTAGTTACAAAATACTGATAGTAAGTCAGAGACACATAGAAAAATAATGATTTTATAGCAAGGAGTGTTGTAGAAACATCACCATGTAGCAAGTGCTACTGCCCTTACATAGATTACAAAAGTTCCCTGATAGTTAAACATACATTGTAACCCAAGCGATGCACAAAGAGCAACGCAAATAAAGTAGCTCATAGCTACATGCATGTACCTGGAAACAGTGGTGGCAGTGGGGTCGTTCCAGTCCCCGACGCGCGTTTCGGAGCCAAAGGACTCCTGCTCTCGTTCTAGTGGGTTGCTGATGCCCCTGCCGGTGCCCAAGAGGCCATGGACCCATATCTCAATGGATTTTATTTCTGATCTTCCTGTCTCTCAGAGATTGACTGTTATCTGGGTGATTTGTGATAGATTTTCGAAGATGGTCCATCTTGTACCACTCCCAAAATTGCCATCTTCTGAGTTGGTACCCTTGTTTTTACAACACGTGGTTCAGTTGCACTGGATTCCTGAGGACATTGTGTCCGATAGAGGGGTCCAGTTTGTTTCCAGATTCTGGAAAGCCTTTTGTTCCAATCTGGGAATTCAGTTATCCTTCTCCTCTGCGTTTTATTCCCAGACCAATGGGCAGACTGAGAGAACAAACCAGACCCTTGAGTCTTATTTAAGATGTTTTATATCTGCTGATCAAGATGATTGGGTCTCATTTTTGCCCTTGGCAGAATTTGCGCTGAACAATAGAGCTCGTTCTGCCACTTTGATGTCACCCTTTTTCTGTAATTTTGGATTTCATCCTTGATTCTCTTCAGGGCAAGTGGAATCTTTGTCCTGCCCAGGTGTGGACACTGTGGTTGTGAGAATGCAGCAGATATGGGACCAAGTCGTGGATAAGTTGTCACTCTCTCTGGAAAAGGCCCAGCATTTTTCCAACCGGCACAGGACCATTGGTCCCAGGTTTAAAGTGGGTGATATGGTTTGGTTGTCGTCTAAGAATATTCCTATGAAGGTTGCATCTCCAAAATTTAAGCCAAGATTTATTGGACCTTATAAGATTGTGAAGATTCTTAATCCTGTTTCTTTTCGATTGGCTTTTCCAGTTACATTCAAACTTCATAACGTATTTCACAAGTCACTGTTGAAGAGGTTTGTTGAGCCAGTAGTTCCTGTGGCGGCACCTCCTGACCCTGTATTGGTTAAAGGCAATGTGGAATATGAGGTAGAGAAAATATTTGATTCACGTTTGGTTAGACGGAGACTCCAGTATTCAGTCAAATGGAAGGGTTATGGCCAGGAGGATAATTCTTGGGTCTCCGCCTCTGATATTCATGACAATAAATTGGTTTGTGCTTTTCACCGGGCCCATCCTGATTGGCCTGGTGGCGTGGATGAGGGTTCGGTGACCGCTCCTCAAGGGGGGGTACTGTTATGAATTCATTTTCTGCTCCACCAGTTGAGAGTTCTCCTTCCGTTCTCCCTCTGGTGGTGACAGGAGGTAGTGAGGTTGGTTTAAGTGGTGGTGATCTGCCACCTGATGAGGAGGATAACGATTGGATCTCTGGAGTATCAGACTGGATATAAGACAGCCGACGCCCTATCCTGGTGCTGGTGATTCAGTCTGCTTCTCAGGTCTTGGACTTCAGCTCTCTTCCCGTCTTCTCAAGTTAAGTTTGTTTTTTGCTAATGTTCACACTTGCGCTTGTTGGTCAATTCAGTTTCTTGTGTGATCAGCCTGCCCCTGCTGGGGCTATGCTGAATTTCCACTTCTATTTATCTGTATTTGCCAATCTGCCTTTTTTGTCCTTTATTAGATTGGCCTCTTTTTGCTCTGTCTCAGAATATTTCAGAGTGCTGATATAGTGGGAGAAATCTAGTGACTTCAGGGTTAATTTTGCTATCAGAAGAGTTGGACATTATTTTTGTAGTTTATTTTTGGCAGATTGCAGACAGTGTCTTTCCTTTCCTGTCCTTTCTAGTTAGTCGGGCCCCATCATTTGTTCAGCCTATTTTCCTGCCTTTGTTTGTATTTTCATCTTGTTTCACCGTCAATACATGTGGGGGGCTGTCTTTCCTTTGGGGTCTGCTCTGGGGCAGTTAGTTTTCCTCTTTTCCTGCTTTAGGCTTATGTAGCTCTCCGGTTGTGACGAGGCATCTAGGACCATCGTAGGAGCGCTCCACGACTGCTGCTAGTTGTGTGGTTAAGATCAGGGAGCTGCAATCTGCATAGTTACCAACTTCTCTGGTTTTCTGAGACTTAGCTTGTTGTTTTTTTTCCTCCTCGGTGACCCATTCATAACATCAGGGGCTTTTCAAACGCGACATGGTGTCCGATCTCAATTCCAGCCAAAAACGTCAAATGGTACTGCTTCCCTTCCGAGCTCTGCCATGTGCCCAAATAGTTGTTTACACCCACATATGAGGTATCAGCGTACTCAGGACAAATTGCACAATAACTTTTAGGGTCCTGTTACCCTTGGAAAAATAAGAATTGAGGGTGAATAGATAATTTTTGTGGACAAAATATGATTTTTTAATTGTACGGCTGTACGTTATAAACTTCTGTGAATCCCTTGGGGTTCAAAGTTCTCACCACACATCTAGATAAGTTCATTGGGGGGGTCTAGTTTCCAAAATGGTGTTATTTGTGGGGGTTTTCCACTGTTTTGGTACTTCAGGGGCTTTCCAAGCGCGACATGGTGTCCGATCTCAATTCCAGCCAAAAACGTCAAATGGCGCTGCTTCCCTTCCGAGCTTTGCCATGCGCCCAAATAGTCATTTACACCTACATATGGGGTATCAGCGTAATCAGGACAAATTGCACAATAACTTTTAGGGTCCTGTTACCCTTGGAAAATAAGAATTGAGGGTGAAAAGATAATTTTTGTTGAAAAAATATGATTTTTTAATTGTACGGCTGTACGTTATAAACTTCTGTGAAGCCCTTGGGGGTTCAAAGTTCTCACCACACATCTAGATAAGTTCCTTGGGGGGTCTAGTTTCCAAAATGGTGTCATTTGTGGGGGGTTTCCACTGTTTTGGTACATCAGGGGCTTTCCAAACGCAACATGGTGGGCGGGGCCATTCTGGGCCCGATTTGGTGGGCGAGGCCACTCTGGTTCCGATTTGGAGGCCAGGGTGGCTCAGCCTCCGATTTGTAGGCCAGGGTCGATCAGCCTCCGATTTGGAGGCCTGGGTGGCTTAGCCTCCGATTTGGAGGCTGGGGTCAATCAGCCTCCAATTTGGAGCCTGGGGTCATTCAGCTTCGATTTGGCGCGCCTGCCCTTTAAGACTCATTTCGGTTCACCGGCCCTTTTAGAATCACTTTGGCGCGTCTGCCCTTTAAGAGCCAGTTTGGCTCACTGGGCTTCTAAATCCACTTTGGCGCACATTCTCTCTCAGGGGCATGCGTCATGTGATGAAACTAGATTTGCATTCGTGCTGTGGGTTTCGCTTTAAGAGCTGAAATTATCTGGCAGAAACTGTGTCCTGCTGGGGTCATGTGAAGTTCGTAGGCGTTTGCATAGTAACTGGGTCTGCCTGCACATATCAATGAGCTTAAATGCCATTTGAATCGCCTCAGTGCATGTTTTTCCTGTGGCAACATTTTCCCATTGAAATGCATTGAGACAGTGCATTCCAATGACGGGAAAAAAAATTTCAAACGCAAATTGCGCAAAAACTACAAATCCGATTGACACGAAAAATACTTAGCACACGACTCGTGGACGCTGGCTTCAAATTGACACCTCAACGGAGTCTGTGCGTGTAGCTGTTTGGGCCACATTAATTGTGGAAATCAACTGAATAAGATGTGTATTTCCTGAAGGAAGTACAGATAGTGCTTTGAAATGGTGCCCGGGCTGCCCCTTTAAGAGAGACTTGCCTGCAGCCCCTGAAAGACTTTCAACTCAGGATCCGTTTTAACTGTGGGTGCCTCTCAGGGGTCACTTTGGCCTGTGGGGCCCCTCAGGGTCTGATTTGGTGGGCGGAGCCTTTCAGGGTCCGATTTGGTGGGCGGGGCCCCTTAGGGTTCGATTTGGTGGATGGGGCCCCTCAGGGTCCTATTTTGTGGCCGGGCCCCTCAGGGTGCGATTTTGTTAGGCGGGGCCCCTCAGGGTCTGATTTGGTGGGCGGGGCCACTCTGGGTCCGATTTGGTGAGCGGGGCCACTCTAGGTCCGATTTGGTGGGGGGGCCACTCTGGGTCTAATTTGGTGGGCGGGGCCATTCAGGGTCCGATTTGGTGGGCGGGCCCACTCTGGGTCTGATTTGGTGGGCAGGGCCACACTGGGTCCGATTTGGAGGCCAGGGTGGCTCAACCTCCGATTTGTAGGCCAGGGTCGATCAGCCTCCGATTTGGAGCCTGGGGTCACTCAGCTTTCAATTTGGTGCACCTGCCCTTTAAGAATCACTTAGGCGCATCCGCCATTTAAGAGCCAGTTTGGCGTACTGGGCTTCTAAATCCACTTTGGCGCACATTCTCTCTCAGGGGCATGCGTCATGTGATGAAGCTAGATTTGCATTTGTGCTGTGGGTTTCGCTTTAAGAGCTGATATTATCTGCCAGAAACTCTGTCCTGGAGGGGTCATGAAAAGTTCGTAGGTGTTGGCATAGTAACTGGGTGTGCCTGCGCATATCAATGAGCTTAACTGCCATTTGAATCGCCTCAGGGCATGTTTTCCCTATGGCAACATTTTCCCATTGAAATGCATTGAGGAAAATGTTTTTTCAAAAGCAAATTGTGCAAAAACTACAAATCCGATCGACACGAAAATTACTTAGCACACCACTCGTGGACGCTGGCTTCGAAACCACACCTCTACGGAGTCTGTGCATGTATCGGCTCGGGCTGCATTAATTGCGAAAAATCAACTGAATAATAATAATAAGAAGAAGCAGAAGAAGAATAAGTTAGCAGCGTTCGGATTACAAGATAGTGCTTTCTTCAAAGCACTATAACAAGAGAAACACAAAGAATGGGGTGTGTCAGTGACGTCAGGAGAACAGCGTTTCTCCTTGACCCTCCCACAGACTGAGACAGCCGGACGAAGCCCAGCGCAAAATGTACTTTGGGGCTAGGGACCTGACACACAGCAGATTTATGCCCCACATGGGTAAGCATGGTCACTACAGGACTTTCCATTTATCCTTGCACTAAGCACTTTATTTTTTACAATACATGTCTCCCTGTGCCCTGTATATTACCTATGAGCTAGAATGCTATTTTTGCATTCTATTTCTCACACATTTATTCTAAGATTGAAATTTATTGTGGCACAATTAATTCAGTGAGCCATTATTCTGCTGGGAATTGTTGGTCACTTTGTGTACCAATGCGCAATACTTTGTTCATGCTGCTGTCAATTTCCTTCTGTGTCATTACCGCTTCCTGATCATACTATTGTGCTTTTAATGCACTTTGACTTTTTTTTATATATATGCATCAATAAAGATTGTATTTTTTCACCACAATTTACTTTTTCGGATTTGAATTTGGGCATTATACTCCTCATGTTCTCTGTAGGATTATATTATGTACTTCATATTAGTGGTAAAATTTCATTCAATTAACTTGCGTTTATTTGTGAGAAAAACGGAAATTTGGCAAAAATTTTGCAATTTTCCAACTTTGAATTTTTATGCCCTAAATCACAGATATATGGCACACTAAAACTTAATAAGTAACATTTCACATATGTTTACTTTACAACAGCACAATTTGGGAACCAAAATTTTTTTTTCTCAGGAAGTTATAAGGGTTAAAAGTTGACCAGCGATTTCTCATTTTTGCAACACCATTTTATTTTTACGGACCACATCACATTTGAAGTCACTTTGAGGGGTCTAGATGATAGAAAATACCCAAAAGTGACACCATTCTAAAAATGGTGGGACAATACACATGATTGGAATACAAGACTAGAAGGTTACAACTTATTTGCAAGAAACAGACTTGATAAACGAGGAGGGGGTGTCGCATTGTATGTTCGAAACGCGTATATCTGCACAGAGATTGAAGCTTCAGAGACTGGGAGTTCTGTGGAAACTGTTTGGGTAAGAATACAAGGACAGAACAATGGAAAGGACACCATTGTAGGCATTTACTACAGGCCGCCTGTGCAAGCCGAATATATAGATGAACTCTTTATGCATCAGATGGGCCAAGTTCTCCAAAAAATATGACATAGTTGTCATGGGAGATTTCAACTATCCAGACATTTGTTGGGAATCTCTCTCAGGCAAAACTAACAGGTCAAGGAAATTCTTATCCTCTCTTGCTGACAACTTTATCTTCCAAAAGGTAAGGGAGAAAACAAGGGGAACTGCTACGTTGGATCTAATCCTTATAAACAGGGAGGAAATGGTTGAGGAGGTAAAAGTGGCTGGGACCCTAGGAGGTAGCGACCATGCTATTTTAGAATTTTGGATTACTAGAGGTGGAAGACCTGTGAAGACTCAGACGTCAAGGTTAGATTTCAGAAAGGCAGATTTTAAGGGATTCAGAAAGAGAATTGGAGGGATCCAATGGCTGGATATCCTTAAAGACAAAAATGTCCAGGAAGGATGGGAAATCTTGAAAAATGAAATTCTCAAAGCACAGTTGTTAACAATTCCGAAAAGAGGGAAGAATAGGAAGCATTTAAGGAAACCAGGATGGATGAACACAGAACTTAAGCACATGCTAAAAAGGAAGAAAAAAATGTTTATAAAATGGAAAGAGGGAGGCATATCTAAAGAAGAATATAATGCTGTCTGCAGAACCTGCAGGGCACAAATCAGATTAGCTAAAGCTGAAAATGAACTGAGGCTTGCAAGAGATGTCAAAAGCAATAATAAAGGATTTTGGGGATATGTCAAAAGTAAAAGAAAAGTCAAAGATGCTATAGGATTTTTACAGGATGAAAATGATGAAATGGTAAGACAGGATGTTGAGAAGGCTGAACTTTTAAATTCCTATTTTGCATCTGTTTTCTCTCAGAAAGGAAATGCAACATCAACTGTTATTCACTGTCCTATTAAGGGAATAGAAGAATCCAGGATATCTATAAACAGAAAGATAGTGAGGAAACACTTAGCTAACCTAAATGAATTCAAGTCTCCAGGTCCAGATGAATTACACCCTAGAGTACTGAAGGAGATAGCAGAAGAAATTTTTGAACCCCTCTCCATAATCTTTGAAAATTCTTGGAGAACAGGAGAAGTGCCAGAAGACTGGAGAAGAGCAAATGTTGTTCCTATCTTCAAAAAGGGGAAGAAGGTGGACCCAGGCAACTATAGGCCGGTGAGTCTGACTTCTATACCAGGAAAGATCTTTGAACAAATTATTAAACAACATGTATGTCAATACCTGGATAAGAATGAAGTGATTAAACAGAGTCAGCATGGGTTTCTAACTAATAAGTCATGTCAGACTAACTTAATTTCCTTCTATGACGGTATCACTGATTGGGTGGATCAAGGAAATGCTGTAGATATAGTATATCTTGACTTCAGCAAAGCATTTGACAAAGTCTCTCATACAATCCTTATTGAAAAAATGACTAAGTATGGAATGGACAAGGCAACTGTTAGGTGGATTCATAACTGGCTTAGTGATCGGACCCAAAGAGTGGTCGTAAATGGCTGCACATCCAGTTGGAAGAATGTCTCAAGTGGGGTACCACAGGGCTCTGTCCTGGGCCCTGTATTGTTCAACATCTTTATCAACGATTTAGATGAAGGAATTGAGGGTAAACTGATTAAATTTGCTGATGACACAAAGCTAGGAGGGATAGCTAATACTAGAGAAGAGAGAGAGAGGATTCAAAAAGATTTAAATAAACTGGAGAAGTGGGCAGCAACTAACAGAATGGTTTTTAACAGGGAGAAATGCAAAGTACTACATCTGGGCAATAAAAATGAAAAAAGCATATATAGAATGGGAGGAATAGGGCTAAGTGACAGCACATGTGAAAAAGACTTGGGTATACTAATAGATCACAGACTGAATATGAGTCAACAGTGTGATGCAGCAGCAAAAAAGGCAAATGCAATTCTAGGATGTATTAACAGAAGCATACAGTCTAGATCACGTGAAGTCATTATTTCCCTCTACTCCTCTTTGGTCAGACCTCATCTGGAATATTGTGTCCAGTTTTGGGCACCACATTTTAAAAAAGACATCAACAAACTGGAGCAAGTTCAGAAAAGAGCGACCAGAATGGTGACCGGTCTGCAAACCCTGTCTTATGAGGAAAGGTTGCAGGATTTGGGAATGTTTAGTTTGCAAAAGAGAAGACTGAGAGGAGACTTAATAGCTGTCTACAAATATCTAAAGGGCTGTCACATTGTAGAAGGATCAACTTTATTCTCATTTGCACAAGGAAAGACTAGAAGCAATGGGATGAAACTGAATGGGAAGAGACACAGATTAGATATTAGAAAAAACTTTTTGACAGTTAGAGTGATCAATGAGTGGAACAGGCTGCCACGAGAAGTGGTGAGTTCTCCTTCAATGGAAGTCTTCAAACAGAGGCTGGACAGACATCTGACTGGGATGATTTAGCGAATCCTGCTTTGAGCAGGGGGTTGGACCAGATGGCCCAGGAGGTCCCTTCCAACTCTACGATTCTATGATTCTAACTGCACTCCTCAAGGTGCTCAAAACCACATTCACAAAGTTTATTAACCCTTCAGGTGCTTCACAGGAATTTTTTGAATGTTTAAAAAAAAATGAAGATTTAACTTTTTTTCACAAAAAATTACTTCAGGTCCATTTTTTTTTTATTTTACCAAGGGTAACAGGAGAAATTGCACTGCAAAAGTTATTGTGCAATTTATCCTGAGTACGCTGATACCTGATATGGGGGGAACCACTGTTTCGGCGCATGGAAGAGCTCAGAAGGGAAGGAGCGCCGTTTGACTTTTTCAAAGCAAAATTGGCTGGAATTCAGATCCGATGCCATGTCACGTTTGGAGAGCCCCTGATGTGCCTAAACAGTGGAAACCCCCCACAAGTGACCCCATTTTGGAAACTAGACCCCCAAAGGAACTTATCTAGATGTGTGGTGAGAACATTGAACCTTCCAGGGCTTCACAGAAGTTTCTAACATACAGTCGTAAAATTAAAAAAATCACATTTTTTTCCACAAAAATGATCTTTTCACCCCAATTTTTATTTTCCTAAGGATAACAGGACCATTAAAGTTATTGTGTAATTTGTTTTGAGTACGCTGATACCCCACATGTGGGGGTAAACCACTATTTGGGTGCATGGCAGAGCTCGGAAGGGAAGCAGCTCCATTTGACTTTTTTAGCTGGAATTGGGATTGGATGCCATGCTGTGTTTGGAGAGCCCCTGATGTGCCTAAACAGTGGAACTCCCCCTCAAATGACACCATTTTGGAAACTAGACCCCCCATGGAACTTATCTAGATGTGTGGTGAGCACTTTGAACCCCCAAGGGCTTCATAGAAGTTTTTAACGCCCGGGCGTGAATATAAAAACATAATATTTTTTCCACAAACATGATCTTTTAGTCCCCAATTTTTTTATTTTCCCAAGGATAACAGGAGAAATTGGACCACAAAAGTTGTTGTCCAATTTGTCCTGAGTACGCTGATACCACATATGTGGGAGAAAACTACTGTATGGGCACACGTCGGGGCTCGGAACGGAAGAAGTGACGTTTTGGAATGCTGACTTTGATGGAATGGTCTGCGGGTGTCATGTCGCATTTAGAGAGCCTCTGATGTGCTTAAACTGTTTAAACTCCCCATTTTGGAAACTGGATCCCCCACAGAACTTATCTAGATGTGTGGTGAGCACTTTGAACCCCCAAGTGCTTCACAGAAGTCTATAACGCCCAAGCATGAAAATAAAAAAATCATATTTTTTCCACAAAAATGATATTTTTGCCCCCAATTTTTTATTTTCCTAAGGGTAACAGGAGAAATTCGACCCCAAAAGTTGTTTTGCAATTTTGTCCTGAGTAGACTGATACCCCATATATGGGGCTTAAACACTGTTTGTGCGCATGGCAGAGCTTGGAAGGGAAGGAGCACCATTTGACTTTTTCAATGCATAATTGGCTGGAATTGAGATCAGATGCCATGTTGCATTTGGAGAGCACCTGATGTGCACAAGCAGTGGAAACCCCCCAAATTCTAACTCCAACCCTAACCCGAACACACCCCTAATCCTAATCTCAGCCCTAACCCTAGCCCTAACCCTAGCCCTAACCCTAACCCTAGCGCCCTAGCCCTAACCTTATCCCTAACCCTAATGGGAAAATGGAAATAAATACATTTTTTAAATTTTATTATTTTTCCCTAACTAAGGGGGTGATAAAGGGGGGTTTGATTTACTATTTATAGCGGATTTTTTATGTTTGGCAGCTGTCGCACGCTAAAAGATGCTTTTTATTGTAAAAATAGTTTTTGCATCACCACATTTTGAGAGCTATAATTTTTCTATATTTTGACTCATCGAGTCATGTGAGGTCTTATTTTTTGCGGGACGAGTTGATATTTTTATTGGTACCATTTTCGAGCATGTGACATTTTTTGATCGCTTTTTATTCCGATTTTTGTGACGCCGAATGAGCAAAAACCAGCGTTTCAAGAATTTCTTTTGGGGTGTGCGTTTATACCGTTCCGTGTGTGGTAAAATTGATAAGGCGGTTTTATTCTTCGGGTCAGTACGATTACAGCGATACCTCATTTATGTTTTTTTTATGTTTTGTCACTTTTATGCAATGAAAACTATTTTATATAAAAAATAATTATTTTTGCATTGCTTTATTCTGCGAGCTATAACGTTTTTAATTTTTCACTGATGATGCTGTGTTGCAGCTTGTTTTTTGCAGGACAAGATGACGTTTTCAGCAGTACCATGGCTATTTATATCCGTCTTTTTGATTGCGCATTATTGCACTTTATTTTTTGCAGTATAATGATAAAGCATTATTTTTTGCTTTGTTTTTTATTTTTATTTTTTAAGGGGTTCACTAAAGGGGTTAACTAATGGGACAGTTTTATAGGGTAGGTCGTTATGGACGCGGTGATACTAAATATGTGTACTTTTATTTTTTTTTATTTTTATTTATTTCCAAAAAATGAATTTATTAGAGAATATTTTTTTTTATTTATTTAGCGATTTTTTAATAAATTATTTTCACACTTTTTATTTTACTTTATTACACTGTCCCAGGGGGGACATCACTGTCATGTGAGAGATCGCTGATCTGGCACATCACAGATCGCTGTGACAGATCAGCAATCTGACACAGGCACTGCAGAAGGCTTCCTCATGCCTGATCTTGGCAGGCACTGAGCAAGCCGGTTCCCTGCAGGCCCCCGCCGCCATATTGGATCTGGGAACCTGCAGGGAAGGAGGCCCTTGCAGCAGCGGGGGTCTCAGGGAAGCACAGAGGGAGCCCCCTCCCTGCCGATGCTTCCCTAACCCCCCGGTACACTGCGATCGTGTTTGATCACAGTGTACCAGGGGTTACCGTGCCGGGGGCAGTCCATGACAGCCCCTGACACATAGTGCCGAGAGCATCGCTGATCGCTATGACGTACTATCCCGTCCATGGGCATAGGGGCCCGGGTCCCATGGACGGGATAGTACGTCAGATGTCAGAAAGGGGTTAAAAAATGGACATGTCAGCATGTTTTGCCCACGGACACATGGTCCATGGAAACACACTGACGTGCATAGACCCATTCACTTGAATAGGCAAATAACGCTCAGTTCCTCCCGAGTCTCTCTGTATGGCTAAGTAGTACTGTAGAACCACATATGGGGCATTGCCACGTTCAGTAGAAATTGTGGGGTAAATTTTGGTGCCATTTTAAAACTCTTCCTATGTGAAAATGGAAAATCTTTGGCACAAAGATTGCACTATTTGATCATATATAAATTAGCAACTATTGTCTACAATACACATTTCATTCTGGCAAAACACCATTAGTTATCTTCAAGATAAAAATGTGTATTACCTTCAAAATAAAAGTATGGCAGTTATTTATTTGGTAAATAAAAACTAATACATTATGCCGCTTATTTCTATTTAGTTAAATATTTATTTTTCTTTTCAGAGAAGGAAGAAACTGCCTTGTAACATCATTCTGCATGTTCAAGTATATAGCAATGTATGCTATCATTGAATTCATATGTATGCTGATTCTATTTTGGGTATGATCATATATTTTAATATGTTAAATTGATGTCATCTTTGTTAGTTGTACATTAAAGCTACGTTCACACGTAGTGGAACTCTCGCGGAAGTTACCGCGACAATTCCGGATTCCATTCCGCGGGAAAATCGCATTTTAAATTTCCACCATTTTCCCGTGGAAAAACTAGTGATTTGCAAGCGTAATTAGCTTGCAAAATGCTAGTGTTTTCCAAGCGATCTGGAGCATCGCTTGGAGATCTGATTGACAGGTTGGTCACACTCGACAAACATAGTGTTTGACGAGTAAGACCAACTTTTTACTACTGATGCTGCCTATGCAGCATCAGTAGTAAAAGATAGGATGTAAAAAATAATTAAAAAAATAAAAAATATTGTTATTCTTACCTTCCGACGTCCCTCGCAGCCCTCCCGCCTCTCTCCTTGCTCCCGGTCCCAGTAATCCTTTGCGAGAATGACCGCGATGGCATCCGTTCTCGTGGGATCGCGACGTCTCGCGGTCATTCGCGATGACGTCGCGCTCCGACGTCATCGCGAATGACCGCAAGACCTCGCGATCCCGCAAGAACGGACGCCATCGTGGTCATTCTCGCAAAGGATTACTGGGACCGGGAGCGTGGAGAACGGCGGGAAAGCTGCGCGAGACATCGGAAGGTAAGTGTTATGAACTCATTTCCTCCACCAGTTGAGAGTTCTCCTTCCGTTCTCCCTCTGGTGGTGACAGGAGGTAGTGAGGTTGGTTTAAGTGGTAGTGATCTGCCACCTGATGAGGAGGATAATGATTGGATCTCTGGAGTATCAGACTGGATATAAGACAGCCGACGCCCTATCCTGGTGCTGGTGATTCAGTCTGCTTCTCAGGTCTTGGACTTCAGCTCTCTTCCAGTCATCTCAAGTTAAGTTTGTTTTTTGCCTTTGTTTGTATTTTCATCTTCTTTCACCGTCAATACATGTGGGGGGCTGTCTTTCCTTTGGGGTCTGCTCTGGGGCAGTTAGTGTTTCTCTTTTCCTGCTTTAGGCTTATGTAGCTCTCCGGTTGTGACGAGGCATCTAGGACCATCGTAGGAATGCTCCACGACTGCTGCTAGTTGTGTGGTTAAGATCAGGGGTCTGCAATCTGCATAGTTACCAACCTCTCTGGTTTTCTGAGACTTAGCTTGTTGTTTTTTTCTTCCTCGGTGACCCATTCATAACAGTAAGAAAAACAATTTTTTTTATTTTAATTCTATTTTTTACAGGGATATGGTACCCAGAGCCTGGAGGACAGTCTCCTCTCCTCCGGACCATCGGTACCATCCGCAAGTGTTCTGCTTACTTTTCGCATGGTGTGCACAGCCACAAGTGGAAAGTAAGCAGAACAATGCATTCCTATGGGTGCGGGATCGCCGCGATTCCGCTAAATTAATGAGCATGCTGCGTTTTTTTACCGCGAAGCGATTCCGCCACGGAAAAAAACGCAGCATTAGCACAGCATTGCTGAATCCCATAGGAATGCATAGGATGCTTATTTTTTGCATTTCGCGGCAAAATCGTGTGTTTAAAACTGCCACGGAAGCGCAAAAAAAAGCTACGTGTGAACTCAGCGTAATATAGCCCTTTCCAAATTTGTCTTTAAATGCCTAGTGTTTTGTAACACCTGCTAATGATTTCATATCGTTCTTGTGATGCTGTCATCATTACAACTGCTTTACTATTACGGTTTCTACTTTTCCAGTATTTACAAGCACGTGCTACATCTTTGGCATAAAATTTAGTAGAAGCTACAAAACAGTGTTTTATAAAAGACAGATTATGCTTGGTGCAATTTCACCACTTTGAACAAAATGTCATACCTGCAGCCAATCAGTGACAGCTGATTGGCTGCAGTGGTCATGTAACAACCCCCATTGGAAGAGAAATTGAGGAGACAGGAGGTAGAAAAATGAGAAGATATAGCAGGAGTATTTTTTTTCTTTCTTCTTTTTATAAGCCTACTATGTCAATGCTCCATTTATTCTCTGTGGGATTGTTGGCAATAGCTGAGAAGATTTTGGCCTTTCCCAACAGTCCCATTAAAAATAAAGAGTGATCGGAGCAGTGGACAAGTGATCATTTTCAATATAGTGAATAAGCCTTTAACATTTCTGCTACTTTTCTAACTAGAAAATTATCGGAAAACAACACTAGGCCCCTATATGAGAGCTTCAGCAATAGGGCATGCACACTAGGCATGTTACACCTAAAAACTAACATTGTAGATGTGTAACATACATTGTAGAGTTCTGCATAATAATATTACAGGTTGCATAATAATCTTGCTCCCAAATTTTCGGTTTTCTTCTTTGCTCTCATTTTGCATAAAAAGTTTATACCTTTTACTTTTTCTTTTTATGTAGAAGCAAAAGTTTATTGGAGTCCATCTTTATATGATGCAAGATGTGGCTATAACCATTGCCGTCACTTTAACAAGTAAGTATGCTGAAGGAAATCCATGAAAAATGAGTACTGTATATGCACATGAACAATTATAATTTTGTTGTACTTTATGCTAAAGCTGTGTTCTCACCTTAATAAAATAATGTATAGTAGCTATGAACATATGTTCACATTCATCTTTTTCACATAAATTTTATATCTTTATTGTATATCTAGATATCTTAACCCCTTTCTGACATATGATGTACTATCCTGTCCATGTGCCCTGGGCCTTAATGCCCATGGACGGTATAGTACATCATAAGCGATTAGCCGTGCTCACGGCGAAAGTGTGGATGATCGTGGCCGGGTGTCAGCTGATTCTCACAGCTGACACCCGGCACTAAGTGCCAGGAGTGGTCACGGTACTTTAACCCCTAGAACACTGCGATCAAACATGAACTGTGACAGCCCCTCTGCCTTTGGATCAGAGATCCTGTGGCATAATGCAGGGTCCCGATCACTGCCATGGAGACCCAATGTCGTCATGGAGACATCCTGGTCTCTAGGCCTGAGAGACTTCCCATCATGCACAATGCATGTCAGGAAGTCTCACAGGCCAGTGCACAGAAGCTGCAGCCCTGACATCTTCTATAGCATTCAGCTATGCATTATACTGTATAGAAGCGATCAGGCTGCAAAAAATGAGTGTCCCATAGTGGGACAAGGTGTAAAACTAAGAATTAAATGAAACATTTTTTTTTTAATAATTGTAAAAATATTTTAAAAAAATAATAAAAACAATAATAAAAAAATCAATATTTATTCCAGCAATAAATTAATATTTAAATAAAAAAAAATCTAAACAATAAAAGTACACATATTTAGTATCGCTGCGTCCGTAACGACCCGACCTATAAAACTGTCCCACTAGTTAGCCCCTTTAGTGAACACCGTTAAAAAAAAACAAGGCAAAAAAACAATGCTTTATCATACCGCCGAACAAAAAGTAGAATAACATGCGATCAAAAAGATGGATATAAATAAACGTCCTACCACTGAAAATGTCATGCTGTCCTGCAAAAAACAAGCCACCATATATCTCAATGACCAGAAAAATTATAGCTCTCAGAATAAAGCGATGCAAAAATAATTGTTTATTATATAAAAAAGTTTTTATTGTATAAAAGCTCCAAACATAAAAAAAATGATATAAGTGAGGTAACCCGAAGAATAAAACTGCTTTATCAATTTTACCACACGCGGATCTGTATAAAGGCCCCCCAAAAGAAATTCATGAATTGCTGATTTTTGTTCATTCTGCCTCCCAAAAATAGGAAGAAAAAGCGATCAAAAAATGTCATGTACCCGAAGATGGTGTGAATAAAACATCAACTCGTCCCGCAAAAAACAAGACCTCACATGACTCTGTGGGCCAAAATATGGAAAAATTATAGCTCTCAAAATGTGGTGATGAGAAAACTATTTTTTGCAATAAAAAGTGTCTTTTAGTGTGTGACATCCTGCCAAACATAAAAACCCGCAATAAAGCCCCACTATAAATAGTAAATGAAACCACCCTTTACCACCCCCTTAGTTAGGGAAAAATAATCAAATTTAAAAAGATGTATTTATTTCCATTTTCTCATTAGGGTTAGGGTTGGGGGTGGAGCTAAAGTTAGGGTTGGGGTTAGGGTTAGGGATTAGGATTAGTGGGGTGTTAGGGTTAGGTTTGTGGTGAGGGTTATGGTTAGTGTTGGGATTAGGGTTAGGTGTGTGTTGGGGTTAGGGTTGGAGTTAGAATTGGGGGGTTTTCATTGTTTAGGCAGGGGCTCTCCAAACATGACATGGCATCTGATCTCAATTCCAGCCAATTTTGCATTGAAAAGTCAAATGGCACTCCTTCCCTTCCAAGCTCTGCCATGCGCCCAAACAGTGGTTTACCCCCACATATAGGGTATCAGCATGCTCAGGACAAATTGCACAACAACGTTTTGGTCCAATTTCTCCTGTTACCCTTGGGAAAATAAAAAATTGGGGACGAAAAGATCATTTTTGGGAAAAAAATATGATTTTTTATTTTTAAGGCTCTACATTATAAAACTTCTGTGAAGCATTTGGGGAGTTCAAAGTGCTCACCACACATCAAGGTAAGTTCCTTAGGGGGTCTACTTTCCAAAATGGTGTCATTTGGGGGTTTCCACTGTTTAGGCACATCAGGAGCTCTCCAAACGCGACATGGTGTGCGATCTCTTTTCCAGCCAATTTTGCATTGAAAAGTCAAATGGCGCTCTTTCCCTTCCGAGCTCTGTCATGCACCCAAACAGTGGTGTACCTGCAAATATGGGGTATCGGTGTACTCAGGACAAATTGTTCAATAACGTTTGGGGTCCAATTTCTCCTGTTACCCTTGGTAAAGTAAAACAAATTGGATCTGAAGTAAATTTTTTGTGAAAAAAGGTAAATGTTCATTTTTTTAAAACATTCCAAAAATTCCTGTGAAGCACCTGAAGGGTTAATAAGCTTCTTGAATGTGGTTTTGAGCACCTTGAGGGGTGCAGTTTTTAGAATGATGTCACTTTTGGGTATTTTCTATCATATAGACCCGTCAAAGTGACTTCAAATGTGATTTGGTCCCTAAAAAAATGGTTTGGTAAATTTTGTTCTAAGGCTGGTTTCACACTTGCGTTTTTTGTGCTGTATTTTAGCGCTAAAAATTGCATGCGTTTTTTTCCTATATTTTGCATGGGATGCGCTTATGTGCGCAAACACAAGCGTTTGTATGCGTTTTTACGCGCATGCTTTTTTGTGGTGTGCGCTCGGGCGCACAAAATGCATCCTGTTGCATTTTTTGGGCATCCGACTTGCCTCAAAAAAACGCATGGGCGCAGTGCGTTTTTTGCAGCAAGACACCCATTGTAAGTCTATGGGTGCGCATACGTGCGCATTTGCATGCTCATGTATGCGTTGTTTTGCGCATGCGTTTTTTTGTTGACCATTGGTTAGACAATGGAAAATAGGGGTTTGGGTTAGAGTTAGGGTTAGTTAAGGGGGTTTAGGGTTAGGGGTTAGGGTTAGGGTTTGGGTTAGGGTTAGTATGGTTTGGTTAAGGGTTAGGGTTTAGGGTTAGTTAGGGTTTAGGGTTGGGGTTTGGGTTAGGGTTAGTAGGGTTTGGTTAAGGGTTAGGGTTAGAGTTAGGGTTAGTATGGTTTGGTTAAGGGTTAGGGTTAGGGTTAGTATGGTTTGGTTAAGGGTTAGGGTTAGGGTTAGTAAAGTCATGGTTTGGGTTAGTGTTAATCCTAACCCTATCTTGATTTTCTTGGTGAGGCCAACTAATGTTGGAAAGAAATGCAAACGCGGTAAAAACGCACTAAAAACGCATACAAACGCATAAAAACGCTGCGTTTTTTTCATGCATGCACATAAAAATGCTTGAAAAAAACGCAGCGTTTGTATGCGTTTTTTCCATGAGTTTTTTTGCGGGAAAAACGCGCTGCAAAAAAAGGCAAGTGTAAAGGTAGCCTAAAAATGAGAAATCGCACGTCTACTTTTAACCCTTATAACTTCCTAACAAAAAAAGTTTGGTTGCACGATTGTGCTCATGTAAAGTAGACATGTGGGAAATGTTACTTATTAAGTATTTTGGAAAATTACAACATTTTTAAAATTTTCGCCAATTTTCCAATTTTTTCACAAATAAACGCATCAAAGCAAATAATTTTTACCCCTATCATGAAGTACAATATGTCACAAGAAAACAGTGTCAGAATCACCGGGATCCATGGAAGCTTTCCAGAGTTATTACCTCATAAACGGACAGTGGTCAGAATTGTAAAAATTGGCCTGGTCATTAACATGCAAACCACCCTTGGGGGTAAAGGGGTTAATTTCTGGGGAAAAAAGTGATTTTTTTAAAATAAAGAAATATGATATTAGTAATTATTGTGAACAAATCTGCCTAAATTAGATTAGATGTGAAAACAAATGTTTATAATTGTCTGAGGTCACTGGGACAAAAGCACATA
This sequence comes from Dendrobates tinctorius, assembly GCF_039654945.1. Lineage (NCBI taxonomy): Eukaryota > Metazoa > Chordata > Amphibia > Anura > Dendrobatidae > Dendrobates > Dendrobates tinctorius. Next base: position 6,007,762 of record NW_027361728.1, on the reverse strand, counting down.
ATAGACATAAGGTTAAAAGAAAACTAGCACAATACTTACCTCTTCTTGGCCTTCCCTTGTCCCAGTACACAATGTTTTTTGCTCCAGTCACTCATCAGGGCTTTTGGACTCTGGCACTGATCAGGCCTCATGACATATTGATGTTGCATGATGCCAAGTCAAAGAGTTGAGGTCTAATCAGGGCCGTAGTTGCAGAAGAGTCTTGAAGAGTGACTAGAACCAGAGGGAGCTGCACAGCAGGACAGATGAAGGGCAGAAAAAGGTATTATATTTATTTTTTTTATCCATTCCTAACCCTACAACTAATCAAACAAAAGGGCGGCCAACTGCCACTGGATTCAAGAAAATTAAAAAATGCTTCTGAAACTAAATCCAATACCATTTTTTAATCAATTCTTTCATCTTTATTTTGAATTTTCTGTATGCCTCAAAAGTAAGCCAATTTCTTCTACACTATATCACAGTAGATGGTTGATGGAAATTTGTGGGTTACTAATTAAATTGTGCTCTCATTTACTTATGGGATAATATTCTTTTTCAGTGAGTCTTACTGGCCCCGCTCTGAAACTGGCTCCTTATCGGCCTTCTGGACAGCTCATTTCTCCACCTTTGTTATTGTCAATGGTTCTGCACACCATCTTTAGTTTGATTGTGCAAACAATTGCTTTCACAGTGGTTCAGACGCAGCCGTTTTATGATGACTATGATGTTTTCAGGTAAATTTATATTATCTCTGTCTATAGATGGAGATAAAGGATGGTGCTGGTTGTGTTAACATTTATTATATGCTGAATTAAAATGACACCAGAACAAGCTGGACATTAATTCTGTAGAAGGGTTTAATCTTTCATTAACAATTATGCAAAATTGATGTTCTCCACAATGAATAATACATTTCTTTAGTTCAGGGTAGGTGGCTACCCTGTAAATCAATGGAACATGAAACATAACCCCTGCAAGCCGAGATTGTCTAATACCTTCTAAAAAGATAAAAAAAATATGAAACAACATTTAGACTACTACTATACACACCATATCATAATATTGCTAGCAAGTAAGAATAATTAGGGGTGCACTCTGTGTCAATGGGATGGGGGTGCAAGCAGATCAGAATGGTTCCCATGACACATATAAGTCACTTCACTGCACATTCCCAAAATTATGCAAATAAATGGATCTTTATTTCTTAATACCACAGGGTGAATGAAAAATAATTCCGTTACACGTGACTAGTAGTGTTGAGCGATACCGTTCGATATCCAAAAATATCGTATCGGATGGTATTGCCCGATACGATAAAAATATCGGGTATCGCCGATTCCGATACCGGAAGTCCCATTCAAGTCAATGGGACTTCCGGTATCGGAATTAAAAAAAGCCCTTTATTTCCTTGTTGGCTAATTCTACATAATTGAAAACAAATAAGAATCATGTAGAATGTATTGTGGGAGGTGGAGGAGACATTAAAAGCATAGTGGTTTATTCAAATCACATGGCATAGCATTAATTCAATTTTTTTTTTCAGTACGTTCGGAGTTAAAAAGATATTGACTATATTAACCTTTTTTATATTTTGTCAGATATGTATGTTTCACAACTTCCATGCTCTTCACGTTCTTTTGTACTTCTCCCACACTTTCTCCTTCATGATCCGCAGCAGTAGCATTTTTTTTATCAACTTTTTCTTCACCTTATTCATCTTCTTCTTCTTCATCTTCTTCCCATTAATTTTTTTTTCCATTCTTCATATTCTTCTTATTCAGCTATTATCAATTTTAATATGCTATTTCTTCATCTTCTTCCTATTCTTCTTTGTCTTCATTTTCTTATGGTGACAGGCATTCCTGTAGTACTTATCTATAAAAGTTATAAGATTACACCTTACGTTCTGCCTGTCACAAAAGATTTACAACAGGATTTGTCCGCGTTCAGTTTGGCCTGCAACAGCAGGCATTTTCCAGGGGCACCACGAGGAGGAACGGACTCACCCCCATTTACTGCTTAGTCTTCTTCTGCTTATAATTTTGATTTCTTCTATGCTGATTTTTAGTCTTATGCTTAATGTTCTTCTGCTTTCTGTTCTTCTGCTTTTGCTTCTTCTGCTTCTTGTTCTTCTGTCTTTTGTTCTGTATCTTGGTGGTTGTCTTCATGTTCTTTGTCCTCTTGGTCTTATTATTTAGGGTCATATTTCTGGTCTTCTTTGGTGTGGTCTTCAGGGTCGTCGTCATCAGGGTCGTCGTCATGGAGATCAATAAGGATTACCAAAGACAATTTCAAAAAGCTTGATCTTGGAAATGTAGCAGAAGGTACAAGAAGGCTGAGAAACTGGCGAGAACCAGCACACAGTGCTGGCACCTGGATGGGTAGCAGAAGGAACAAGAGCCAATGGCACTTCTGAGGACCAACTGACGGTGCTGGACCACGGTTACTAAGCAGAAGGTACCTGTGCTAAAAAGCACTACCAAGGACCAGCTGACGGTGCTGGACCTCGGATACCGAGATGGAGGCACCTAGGCCAAAGGCTGTGGCGAGAACCAGCAGACAGTGCTGGCACCCGGATGGGTTGCAGAAGGAACAAGAGCCAATGGCACTACCGAGGACCAACTGACGGTGCTGGACCATGGTTACTAAGCAGAAGGTACCTGTGCTAAAAAGCACTACCAAGGACCAGCTGACAGTGCTGGACCTCGGATACCGAGATGGAGGCACCTAGGCCAAAGGCTGTGGCGAGAACCAGCAGACAGTGCTGGAACTCGGGTGGGTAGCAGAAGGAACAAGAGCCAATGGCACTTCTGAGGACCAACTGACGGTGCTGGACCACGGTTACTAAGCAGAAGGTACCTGTGCTAAAAAGCACTACCAAGGACCAGCTGACGGTGCTGGACCTCGGATACCGAGATGGAGGCACCTAGGCCAAAGGCTGTGGCGAGAACCAGCAGACAGTGCTGGCACCCGGATGGGTAGCAGAAGGAACAAGAGCCAATGGCACTACCGAGGACCAACTGACGGTGCTGGACCACGGTTACTAAGCAGAAGGTACCTGTGCTAAAAAGCACTACCAAGGACCAGCTGACGGTGCTGGACCTTGGATACCGAGATGGAGGCACCTAGGCCAAAGGCTGTGGCGAGAACCAGCAGACAGTGCTGGAACCCGGGTGGGTAGCAGAAGGTACCCATTCAAAGCAAAGTAGCCAGGCCGCAAGCCAGCCGCAGTTACCGAAACACACAGTCCTACAGGGGGTCCATGTCCCATTGGCACTACGGATCCAGCCTTCAGTGCCAGTTCCCGCAGCCCACATAGGAGTCACCTAAACTGCAGGCACCGTAGAGTCGGCTAACCCGGCCGCAAGACGACAGGACAACGGATTGGTGGCATAGTGACCTTGACACTACCCGGAAACAGCAGGCGTGCTGGAACCAGGCTGGGCAACAGGGAGTACCCGTGCCAAAGACACTGCCGAGAACCAGCTGACGGTGCTGGAACCCAGATGGGTAGCAAAAGCTACAAGAGCCAATGGCACTACCGAGGAACAGCTGACGGTGCTGGACCACGGTTACTAGGCAGGAGGTACCTGTGCTAGAAAGCACTACCAAGGACCTGCTGACGGTGCTGGACCTCGGATACCGAGATGGAGGCACCTAGGCCAAAGGCTCTGGCGAGAACCAGCAGACAGTGCTGGAACCCGGGTGGGTAGCAGAAGGTACCCATTCAAAGCAAAGTAGCCAGGCCACAAGCCGGCCGCAGTTACTGAAACCCACAGTCCTACAGGGGGTCCATGTCCCATTGGCACCCTGGATCCAGCCTTCAGTGCCAGTTCCCGCAGCCCACATAGGAGTCACCTAAACTGCAGGCACCGTAGAGTCGGCTAACCCGGCCGCAAGACGACAGGACAACGGATTGGTGGCATAGTGACCTTGACACTACCCGGAAACAGCAGGCGTGCTGGAATCAGGCTGGGCAACAGGGAGTACCCGTGCCAAAGACACTGCCGAGAACCAGCTGACGGTGCTGGAACCCAGATGGGTAGCAAAAGATACAAAAGCCAATGGCACTACCGAGGAACAGCTGACGGTGCTGGACCACGGTTACTAGGCAGGAGGTACCTGTGCTAGAAAGCACTACCAAGGACCAGCTGACTGTGCTGGACCTCGGATACCGAGATGGAGGCACCTAGGCCAAAGGCTGTGGCGAGAACCAGCAGACAGTGCTGGAACCCGGGTGGGTAGCAGAAGGTACCCATTCAAAGCAAAGTAGCCAGGCCGCAAGCCGGCCGCAGTTACCGAAACCCACAGTCCTACAGGGGGTCCATGTCCCATTGGCACTACGGATCCAGCCTTCAGTGCCAGTTCCCGCAGCCCACATAGGAGTCACCTAAACTGCAGGCACCGTAGAGTCGGCTAACCCGGCCGCAAGACGACAGGACAACGGATTGGTGGCATAGTGACCTTGACACTACCCGGAAACAGCAGGCGTGCAGGAACCAGGCTGGGCAACAGGGAGTACCCTGCCAAAGACACTGCCGAGCACCAACTGGCGTTGTTGGAGCCCAGGGACAATCATGGTGTAGGCCGAGGCCTACTTGGTGGTAGTTTTAGATTGTTTGTAGGCTACAACAGACTGACAACATGCTCCAATTAGGCATCTGTCTCCACTCTGTTTCCAGGATTTCACGTGACCACCAACACCGCCAGTTTATGCGTACAGCAGCCGTCTGCCCAATCCACACGTGTTCCTGTGTTACTGGGATTCTGTAATGTCAGCAGATCCCCTGATGTGTGTCTGCCACTGTCTCCTGCTCTGTCAACCTTCCCACCGCTTGCAGTGGGAAGGTGGACAGCGCAGGAGACAGTGGCGGACACACATTGGGGGATCTGCTGACGTTACAGAACCCCAGTAACACAGGAACACATGTGGAATGCGTGGACGGCAACTGTGAGCAGGAACTGGCGGTGTTGGAGGTCAGGGGAAATACTAGAGACAGAGTGGAGACAGAGGCCAAATCAGAGAATGTTTAAATCTGAAGTAGTTACAATTTGGAGGCAGCAGCAGTTTGCCCTCCACACAGCAGGGGATCAGCTGACGTTACCGAACCCCACTTTCACATGAATGAGTGTGTTTTTCTGTGTGGACAGCACTTCCGAGCACCAACTGGCGTTGTTGGAGCCCAGGGACAATCATGGTGCAGGCCGAGGCCTACTAGGAGCCAGATGTAAAGCTGAGGTATTTTGACTTTGGAGGGAGCAGGACACTTTGCCCTCCACACAGCAAGGGATCAGCCGACGTTACCGAACCCCACTTTCACATGAACGAGTGTGTTTTTCTGTATGGACGGCACTTCCGAGCAACAACTGACAATGTTGGAGCCCAGGGATAGTCATTTTGTAGGCTGAGGCCTACTTGGAGACAGTTTAAGATAAGACGTTGTTTGAATTTGGAGGCAGCAGCAGTTTGCCCTCCACACAGCAGGGGATCAGCTGACATTACTGACCCCCACTTTCACATGAACGAGTGTGTTTTTCTGTGTGGACAGCACTTCTGAGCACCAACTAGCGTTGTTGGAGCCCAGGGAGAACCAGGGTGCAGGCCGAGGCCTACTTGGTGGCAGTTTTAGATTGTTTGTAGGCTACAACAGACTGTCAACGTGCTCCAATTAGGCATCAGTCTCCACTCTGATTCCAGGATTTCACGTGACCACCAACACCGCCAGTTTATGCGTACAGTAGCCGTCTGCCCAATCCACACGTGTTCCTGTGTTACTGGTGTTCTGTAATGTCAGCAGATCCCCTGATGTTTGTCTGCCACTGTCTCCTGCTCTGTCCACATTCCCACCGCTTGCAGTGGGAAGGTGGACAGCGCAGGAGACAGTGCCGGACACACATTGGGGGATCAGCTCACGTTACAGAACACCAGGAACACAGGAACAAGTGTGGAATGCGTGGACGGCAACTGTGAGCAGGAACTGGCAGTGTTGGAGGTCAGGGGAAATACTAGAGACAGAGTGGAGACAGAGGCCAAATCAGTGAATGTTTAAATCTGAAGTAGTTACAATTTGGAGGCAGCAGCAGTTTGCCGTACACACAGCAGGGGATCAGCTGACGTTACCGAACCCCACTTACACATGAGCGAGTGTTTTGTCTGTGCAGACAGCACTTCTGAGCACCAACTGGCGGTGTCGGAGCCCAGGGAAAATCAGGTAGTAGGCCGAGGCCTACTTGGAGCCAGGTGTAAATCTGAGGTTGTTTGACTGTGGAGGGAGCAGGACACTTTGCCATAAACACAGCAGGGGATCAGCTGACGTTACCGAACCCCACTTACACATGAGCGAGTGTTTTGTCTGTGCGGACAGCACTTCTGAGCACCAACTGGCGGTGTCGGAGCCCAGGGAAAATCAGGTAGTAGGCCGAGGCCTACTTGGTGGCAGTTTGCGATTGTTTCTAGACTACTACTAACTGTCAACGTACTCCAATTAGGCCTCTGTCTTCACTCTGTTTCGAGTATTTCCTCTGGCTTCCAACCACGCCTGTTGCTGCTCTGAAATGCCATCTGCACAACCCACACTTGTTCCTGTGTTACTGGGGTTCTGTAACAGCAGCTTCTCCCTAGAGGTGAGTCAGGCAATGTCTCCTGCTCTGTCCACATTTCCACTACAAGTAGTGGGAATGTAGACAAAGCAGGAGACATTGCCGTGCTCAACTCTGGAGATGATCAGATGTTACAGGACCCAGGTACCACAGGAACAAGTGTGGATTGTGCAGACGGCACTTGAGAGCAGAAACAGGCGGTGTTGTAGGCCGGAGGAAATACTCATAACAGAGTGGAGATAGAGGGCAAATCAGAGAACATATTAAATCAGATGTAGTCAGAAGTTGTAGGCAGCAGGAGAGTTTGCCGTACATACAGCAGGGGATCAGCTGACGTTACCGAACCCCACTTACACATGAGCGAGTGTTCAGGTGAGATCCAGGCCTTGTTCATTTTCACAAAAGTAAGCCGGTCAACATTATCGGTCGATAGTCGCGTGTGACGGTCTGTTACCACACCACCTGCAGCACTAAAGACACGTTCCGATAATACACTGGCAGCAGGGCAAGCCAGCACCTCCAATGCATACTGGCTAAGCTCTGGCCATGTATCCAGCTTAGAGACCCAATACTTGAATGGGGAAGAGCCGTCTGGGAGAACACTAACAGGGCACGACAAGTAGTCTGTCACCATCTGACGGAAACGTTGCCTCCTGCTGACTGGAGCCGTCTGTGATGGTGTAGCCGTTTGTGGCGGTCCCACAAAACTTTTCCACATTTGGGCCATACTGGCCTTGCCTTGTCCTGTGGCACTGCCTCTGCTACCTCTTTGTGCAGAGCTTCCTCCACTGCCTCTACCCACATGGCTGCTTTGAAAAGCACTACCAGCAACACTTGTGGGGGGAATGGAGAACATGATGGCCTGCACAAGTGTTTCTTGGTACTCCCGCATTTTTCGCTCCCGGTTCAACTGTGGTATGAGGCTTTGTAAGTTGTCCCGGTAGCAAGGATCTAGGAGGGTGTACACCCAATAATCAGCCGTGTGGAGAATGTTGGCGATGCGGCGGTCATTTAACAAGCACTGCAGCATGAAATCAACCATGTGCTGCAGACTGCCAACTGGACCGGAAACGCTGTCCCCAGCTTGAGGCAGCATCTCTGCCTGCTCAGCATCACCCCACCCTCGCTGTACACACTGACTACTAGAGCCTTGTGTACCTCCCTCCTCTGGAGAGATGTGTTCCTCCTCCTCCATTGACTCCTCGTCATCCTCCTCACTAAGTGTCCCCTGCCTGGGCCTTTGTGTGGAAGCACGTTGCACAGACTTGCCAGAAGCTGATGGCATTTCTGACTGCTCATCCTCGACCTCTTCAAAAACCTCCTCACTTAGTGCTTTTAAGGTTTTTTGAAGCAGACAGATGAGGGGGACAGTCATGCTGATTAGTGCATCATCTGCACTGGCCATCCGCGTGGAGTCATCGAAGGCACGCAAAACTTGGCAGATGTCCCTCATAGTGGCCCACTCAGTGGTGGTGAAGTGTGTCGGCGCACAGTGCGACTTGTTTGCGCCTGATGCAGCTGGTACTCCATTACTGCTGCCTGCTGCTCACACAACCGCTCCAACATATGTAACGTTGAATTCCACCTGGTGGGGAGGTCACATATGATGCGATGTTCTGGCAGGCGGAATCGGCGTTGCAGAGATGCAATGCGCGATCTTGCCATGCTGGAACGCCGCAAGTGAGCACACTCTAGGCGAACCTTGTGCAGCAGTGCATCAAGATCCGGATAGTCCCTCAGAAAGCTCTGCACGACCAAATTGAGCACGTGTGCCAGACATGGTATGTGAGTGAGGTTGCCTAGGCCCAGAGCTGCCACTAGATTTCGGCCATTGTCACTCACTATCAAACCTGGCTGGAGATTCGCTGGCACAAACCAAACATCGCTCTCCTGCTTGATGGCATTCCAGAGCTCCTGTGCTGTGTGGCTCCGATTCCCCAAAGAAATTAACTTAAGGACGGCCTGTTGACGTTTGGCCACACCTGTGCTCATATCTGGCCTAACATGCTCACGCAGTGCTGATTCCGAGGAACTAGAGTAGGAGGAGGACTCAATATGTACAGACTGCATTCCTGCAATCCTTGGAGTTGGCAGAATACGTACAGAGCCACTCTCCAGATCTGTACCCGGCTCCACAACTTTCACCCAATGGGCAGTGAGGGAAAGGTATCGTCCCTGTCCATGGCTACTGGTCCACGCATCGGTGGTCAGGTGGACCTTGCTACTGACGGCATTTAGTAGCGCATTTTTAATTTTTCCCTCCACATGCTTTTGCAGGGCAGGGACAGCTTGCCTGCTGAAATAAAAGCGGCTGGGCACATTGTATTGTGGAACTGCCAATGACATAAAGTTCCGGAAGGTGTCAGTCTCCACCAGCCTGAATGACAGCATCTCAAGGGCCAGTAGTTTGGCAATGCCGGCATTCAGAGCCAGTGCTCGGGGATGGTTTGCCGAGTATGGCCGCTTTTTCTCCCATGCCTGTGCTACCGATTGCTGGTGAGTGGCCTGGGAGTGTGCTGATGACTGCGAACGTGGTTCAGTGGGTGGAATTTCACTGGGTCTCTGGACAACAGTGGCAGTGGTTCTTCCATGGCGTTCCAGGGAGGAAGCCGAACCAGCTGTGTGTGAGCTGGAGGAAGAGGCCCCAACACGAGCTGAAGAGGTGGTAGGTGCTGCTGAAGGTTGGCCTACATCTTCAGTGTGTCTGTGTAACTCCACCTCGTGCTTGGTACGCACATGTTTCCACATATTTGTGGTATTGAGGTTGGTCACATTTTTCCCTCGTTTCACTTTCTGATGACACAGCTTGCATTTGACAAAGCAAACGTCATCTGCAACTGTGTCAAAAAAAGACCACGCACTGCAAGTCCTGGGAGCGCCCGTTTTGTGTTTTGGAAGAGGATTGCTCCTCACGGGTGCCAAAGTGGAGGCTACAGGCAACCAAGTCTGCCCCCGCCATCTCCCTCCTCTTTTGGCCGTTCGGGGAATCTCTTCCTCAGAGCTGCTCCCACCACCTTCCTGTGGCTGACGCCATGATGGGTCAAGGACCTCATCATCTCCACTCCCCTCTTCAAGCACCGGCTGGTCCTGGGTTGTCTCGCCAGCACCGTACGCACCAGAAATTGGCAACTGATTCTCATCATCATCAGATGAGCACTGAGGTGTGCTGACAATAGGCACTGGCCCACCCGCCTCTTCAGATTCAGAGGGACAAAGCAGTTGCGCATCACTGCATACTCCCTCTTCTTCATGCTCTAGAATGCTGCTTGGCTGGCCACCTTTTTCCAAGCCAACAGATTCTGAGAACAGAAGTAAAGATTGAGATGGCTCCTGTCCAGGGCTCTCAGACTGCCTGGGCAATTTGGCAGGTGGTGAAGAGACAGATGGTTGCTCTTCAGTGCTCTGGCCTTGGGAGGATGCGGAAGTCATTGAAGTGGATGCGTTAGCTGCCATCCATCCGATAACGGCTTCAATTTGTTCGTCACGCAGCAGTGGGGTACGGCGAGGTCCTACAAAGCTGCGCATGAAGGACTGTTGCCTGGTAAAAGTGGGGGATGCCGGGTCACTGGTGGCCGCAGCAGACACCGAATCCCCACGTCCTCTCCCTGCTGAATCCCCCCGTCCTCTCCCTGCTGAAACTCCACGGCCACGACCACGTGCCTTACTCCCTGCCTTCTTCATCTTGGTAGACTGATAAAGATAGGCAGAAAAGTAAAAAAGGGGTGGCTTAGTGTTCTTATTCCTGAACACCTGCTAACCAGTATAAGAAACACTAATTTGGCTAAGAGTGTGTGTACTACACTTTAATATGATCTAATGTGGCCTAGACAACTGTAAAGTGGAGTGTTTGGTGAACTTTATTTCCTTTTTTTTGGGTGGGGGGAAAGGAAAGGATGTGACCAAAGTTTGAAAGCTATAGTGTCACAAACTTTTTGGAGCGATTACAATGCAGGAAGCTAACCTACAATGCAATTGATGAGGCTCCAAAAAATAGGGTGATACTAGCCTGGCTGGCCCTGAAGGGCACAAGCCAGCAAAAAGGCTCCTCTATCTAATCCTATATAGTGTTTGCAACCAACCAATGACAATGGATGTGGTTGGAAGCACACTAATATAGGAGCAAAAATCTGGCTAAATTAGCTGCAAAAAATGGACTATGTATGAGGCAGTGACGCACGCTGAGCGGACTACAGCTACCGGTGGCTGTAGAACACACTGCAATGTGAGCTGCACTCACACACAGAGAGACCTATCAGACAGCCAAAAACAGTGCAGAGAAATGGGCTATAGCACTGAAAGGCTGCTGAAAGGCTCCGCTGTCCACTCCTTTAGTGTTTGCAACCAACGTATATGGATACATATGGAAGCACACTATACAGGAGAAAAAAAAAGCAGCAATAAAAGAAAAATGTGTATGAGGCAGAGACACACGCTGGGCAGCCTACAAGCAGACGTGCCTGCAGGACACACTACACAGCGTGGGTCTGCACTCACACAGCCCTTGCAGACAGCTGTGAAAACAGCGCTGCTAGGGAAAAGCAAGCTACAGTGATGGTTTATGTAGCCTGGGTTAAGCACTATATGTTTTGTGGAATCGCTATTTCTAACTGTCCCTCACAGTCTTCAACAGCAGCCTGTCCCTAACTGAATTCACAGCAGAGTGACCAGAAATGGCGGCTGCAGCGCTTTTTATAGTGCATCATGACATCATTTCAGCAGCCAATCACAGCCATGCCAGTAGTTAACATGCCTACATGCCTAACAGGATGTGCCCACACTTCTGAGGATCCCCATTGGCTGAATCAAATCGAGCGGGCTCCTAGCATTATGGGAACTTCCGATTCCGGTATTCGATATGAAAAAAGTATCGGAACTAAGTATCGGAATTCCGATACAGCTAATATCGGCCGATACCCGATACTTGCGGTATCGGAATGCTCAACACTAGTGACTAGTTAAGATTTTGAGTCTCCCAACACTGCACAACGTCTCTCTTTTCACATCAGAGAAGCCACATACAACTACAAGTTTCTTCAATTCCAAAAATGCAACATCGTAACAAAGATTCAGGAGAGTGGAAACATCATACAGTACTGAATTAATTTTCAAAAACCCTGTGGAGTTACAAAATAAAGATCTTTTTAGTTGCATTATTTTGGGAGTGTGCAGTGAAGTTACTTTTACAATTTAGCCAGCATACATTGTTAATTAAATTATTTACTGCACTTGTCAAAAGTTTGGACACAACTGCTCATCCAGTGGTTTTCTACATTCTTAATTGAAATGTGCACATTGTAGATACAGACTGAAGGCTTCACAGTGGGCCACATAGATGTAGAAACCATCTGCTCACCGTTTCTACATCTCACAAAGACATGCCAGTTGGTATCAAAAATCTCAAATTTTGACAGATCATACCACAGTACAAATTTACATTCATCTAATGTCTAGTTTTGGTGTGGCTTGTCTCTTCTTGATTGTGGTCCTCAGTCGTGATGTTCGTGATCGGCGGGTTCACCCGAGATTTTTTGTAAAGTTCGAGCTCGGGGCCGGAGATGACGCGAACTTGAGTCCGATCCCCGATCTTTGACTTCACAGATATGGAATGGGGTGGGGGGCTGTAAAAATGCATAAAATTGATAATAAACATTATAATTAGACTTACCAGTCCAGCGACGTGTCTTCCCGTCTCACTGTCTCCCGGCCTCATCTACTTCCGGGGCCACTCATTTACTTCTGGGTTATTCACTCCACTGCTCGATGCTCGGCAATTTTTGGCCGACGTTGGTAGTGTTCGTGTGGTGACCTCAGGGTGCAGTGAACACTGTCGGAAGTTAATGAGCGGCCCCGAAGCAGATGCGGCTCGGAGACAGCGGGACGAGAGAACACGTCGCTGGATAATTTTTATTATTAATTTTATGTTTTTTTTATAGGTCCTGGACCCGAACTGGACCCGAATTGTAACACGGGTTTCCCATGGAAACCCGTGTTCGTCACCTTGTGACCAGATCTTTACAGTTCAGGTTCGCCCATCCCTAGTCTTCAGTAGTTGTTTCTTTGCAGCCTTCTTCTCACAGACACCTCTGGACAGTTGATGTTGATAAGTGTATGCTACTTGATATCTGTGCATCATTTATATAAAGTGCTGTTAATTTGCATTTTCTGAGTCTGGAAACTCTGATGAACTTATCTGCCGGAGCAAAGGTAATTCTTGGTCTTCCAGTGACTGTCTTTCCGCAGTCTCCAATGTCATGTCCGTTTTCTATCTGAAACTTAACCTCTCAAAAACTGAACTTCTTCTGCTCCCGCCATCTACTAACCTCCCTAAATCTGACATTTCCCTCTCTGTGGGTGGCACCATAATAACACCCCGGCAGCAGGCACGCTGTCTGGGTATTATGTTTGACACCAACCTCTCCTTCACATCCCATATACAATGTCTTGCGCGCTCTTGCCGCCTACACGTAAAGAACATCTCCAGAATTCGCCCTTTTCTCACCATGGAAACAACAAAAACCCTCACTGTAGCATTGATCCACTCCCACCTCGATTACTGCAACGCTCTATTAATTGGCCTCCCCGCTACTCGACTCTTCCCTCTCCAGTCTATACTTAATGCAGCAGCCAGGGTCATCTACCTGGCTAATCGGTACTCAGACGCGTCCGCTCTTCGCCAGTCCTTACATTGGCTGCCCATTCCTTATAGGGTCCAATTAAAAGTACTTGTTCTCACCCACAAAGCTCTCCACAGTGCAGCACCCCCCTACATCTCCTCCCTCATTTCTGTCTATCGGCCTAGCCGACCGCTACACTCTGCAAAAGACTTTCGACTAACCTCTGCACTAATCCGCACCTCCCACTGCCGACTCCAAGACTTTTCCCACGCTGCGCCAATCCTCTGGAATGCTCTACCCCAAGAACTTAGGACTATCCACAATTTGCACAGTTTTAGGCGCTCTCTCAAAACACATCTATTCAGAGCAGCCTATCACGTTCACTAGTCACTCATTTTATGTGCAAGTGTGAGTATGTAGCCCATTCACTATCTCTGTCCCCCACCTTCTCAAGATGGCTGGACCATCATTGTAAATACATCACTGTAAATACACACCTGTACTTTGTATCTCCCCCACCTCATTGTAGATTGTAAGCTCTCACTAGCAGGGTTGTCTTATTTTACTTTAATTACTGTATTGTTAACGTTGTTACTTATGACTTGTGTTTTGAAACTGTTAAATTGTAAAGCGCTGCGGAATATGTTGACGCTATATAAATAAAGATTATTATTATTATTATTATTCCTGTCATGATCCCAGTGCAGGTTTTTGACCTGCACGTCAAGGGTTAATATCTTGAGCTCAGTACAGGCTTTTACCTGCACGCCTGGGGTTAATTATTATGGCCTCTCTTTGGTTCAGGGAGAGCTTTTAATAGCCCTGAGAAACTCCAATCCCTGTCAGTTATACTTTTGCCTTTGGCCGAGTGTTTTGACCCCTGTGTGCCTGTTCATTGTCTTATAGCTTGCTTATATGGTTCTGATCCAGTTCTGTCCCCCGTTGTGAGTTTGCCTGTTGATTCTGTACTGTATATCTGCTTCTCTGGTTTCTGACTTCTTGGCTGCGTCTTGACTATCCATTCTGTCTTGCCCTTTGGTAATTGTCATGCTATCTCGTGCTTTGACCCCGGCCTGATCTGGTTTATGTCCCTGTTTATGCCAATTAGTAACTTTGTTCCATAGTTACCATTCTAGGAGTTTTCCTGCAGCTCCTAGCTCTCTGGAGTTTAGGCCATGCCCCTAGCAGTCACATGTTTCAGGTCCTGTTGGTCTGAAGCATGCATCTTCTCTGCTGCTGCTCGCTCCACAGGTATCTCTGAGCACAGTTTGTCTTACTCAGGACACGTGCAGTGGCTCAGTGAGCAAGTGCAGTGCGGTGTTCCTGACATTTTAACTGACCTTGAACTTTTTTTTTTCTCTCACTTCTGCAGCATGGACCCAATGCATGCCTTATCTGAGCAGGTGAAATGCTTGACTCAGTCGCTGCAGAAGCTAAGTTTGGAACACCAAACTCTGGCCCAGTCCCAATGGCAGGTTGCGGACTCAGTTCAGAGGGCGCTTTCCGCAGGCTTTCAGCAGGTGGGGAATAGAGATGTCATTTTAGTCCAACCCGAATCCCCGGCTAAGTTACCAGATACATTTGCTGGTGACAAAAATGAATTTAGAGCTTTTAAAGAGGGCTGTACACTCTTTTTCTCCTTGAGACCCCGTTCCCTGTGGATGAGAAACAGAGGGTGGGGGTGGCATTTTCTCTTTCCTCTTCTGCCCCGGAGAGAATGACTGTGGATGCATTTTTTGAGGCCTTAGGGCTTATTTACGTTGAGCCAGATAGAGTGCGTTTGGCTGAGGACAAGGTGATGAGTGTCTGTCAGGAGAAGCACTCGGCTGAGTGGTTCTGTTCTGAATTTAGACGTTGGGCAGCCGAGATTTCTTGGAGTGATTCCGCCCTTCGGGGGCTGTTCCATAGAGGCCTGTGTGAACGTCTGAAGGATGCCCTGGCAATCCATCCTCCACCTGACTCCCTGGAGGATGCCATGACCCAAGCACTTCGCATGGATCGCAGACTGCGGACAAGAGGTGTTGTGCAAATTGAAACATCATTATTCTCCTGTGGAGTTGAGACCCGGACTCCTCCAGTGGCTATGGAGGTGAGCGCTGTCACCTGTGATGAGAAGGAAAGAAGACGCCACCAGGAGAAGCAGTTGTGCTTCTATTGTGGGGAATCTGGACATTGGAAGAAGGACTGCCCCTCCTGTCCGTCAACCTCCAAGGTGGCGGGAAACGACTAGGTCTGGGTAGTAGTCAAGGAGGCTACCCAGACCTTCAGGTACCTATTTCCTCACTTGCAAAAATTGTGCTTCGGGTGGAACTGGAGCTTAGTGATGGTCCTGTTCAGACTACCGCCTTTGTTAACTGTGGCTCTGCTGTTAACTTGATTGATGCCCGGATTATGACTCTTAATAAGGTAGGGACAGTCAGGCTTCAGGAACCTGTTAAACTTGTGGCAATTAACTCATCCTCTCTTACCTGGTACGGTATCTGTTTCAGGTCTGAACTTTTTCTCTGAAAGTGGGTTCCACTCATGTGGAAAAATTAACTTGTCTTGTGCTAGATAACTTGCCTGCAGGACTGGTACTGGGGATGCCTTGGCTACAACGCCATAATCCTACCATTGATTGGGTGACGGGAGAGATGACTCAGTGGGGATGTAAAGATAAATGTTGTAACCTGGGGCCTCTTGTTAATTCTGTTAAAACCGTATCTGTGTTGTCTGTCGGTCTGGAAGGTATTCTGGAGTACCTGAAGGATTTCGAAGACGTATTTTCCGAAAGTGAGGCTGAGGTGCTGCCACCACATAGACCCCACGATTGTACCAGTGATTTA
Source organism: Dendrobates tinctorius (assembly GCF_039654945.1). Lineage (NCBI taxonomy): Eukaryota > Metazoa > Chordata > Amphibia > Anura > Dendrobatidae > Dendrobates > Dendrobates tinctorius. The sequence continues at coordinate 5,991,741 of NW_027361728.1, read as the reverse complement.
GTACCCGGAGCCAAGTTACCTAAGGCTCGTTTGTTCAATTTGTCCGGGTCTGAGCGCCAAGCCATGAAGGAGTACATAGCTGAGAGTCTCCGCAAAGGGCATATCAGGCCGTCTGTGTCATCCGTGGCAGCAGGATTCTTCTTTGTGAAGAAGAAAGATGGTGGTTTGCAGCCGTGCCTAGACTTTCGGGAACTTAACAAGATAATGGTTAGGAACACTTATTCACTTCCCCTCATCCCAGACCTATGTAACCAGTTATCTGGGGCCCAATGGTTTTCCAAATTAGATCTCCGGGGGGCCTACAACCTGATAAGGGTTCGGGAAGGGGACAAGTGGAAAAGTGCATTCCTCACATCAGAGGGACTCTTTGAAAACCTAGTTATGCCCTTTGGGTTAACTAATGCCCCCGCTATTTTCCAGAACTTTATCAATGTTGTGTTTTCTGACCTGATAGGCCGTTTTGTTGTCATTTATTTGGATGACATTTTGGTGTATTCCCCAGACAGTCAGTCTCACTTAACATCTACAGACAGTTCTCCAGAGACTCAGGGAGAACCACTTGTTTGCTAAATTGGAAAAATGTTCATTTTTCATACAGGAACTGTCTTTTTTGGGGCTGATTGCATCTTATGAGGGGTTTCGTATGGACCCTAAGAAGGTGCTGGCGATCGCAGACTGGGTTCAGCCTCGTGATCTCAAGGGGCTCCAGCGCATCTTGGGATTTGCAAACAATTATGGGAGATTCATTAAAGGTTTCTCTCAAGTGGTTAAACCACTCACAGATCTTACCCAGAAGGGGGCTGATGTAAAAAATTGGTCGGAACTCACTAAGGAGTCCTTCTCAGCTCTTAAGAAATGTTTCACGTCTGCCCCGGTGTTGGTCTAGCCAGACTTGTCCAAACCATTTATTGTGGAGGTGGATGCTTCTGAAGTAGGGGTGGGGGCAGTGTTGGCCCAGGGTCCGGCCACCCTTTCTAATCTCAAACCCTGTGCCTTCTCCAAGAAGTTCTCTTCCACCAAGAGAAACTATGATGTAGGCAACAGAGAACTTCTTGCAGTCAAGCTGGCATTCGAAGAATGGAGGCACTTTTTGGATGGGGCAGCTCACTCTATCACTGTTATCACTGATAACAAAAATTTGGCATACCTTTAATCTGCTAAGAGGCTTACTCCTAGACAAGCCCGTTGGTCACTTTTTTTTTCATGCTTTCAGTTCTCCATTACTTTTCGACCAGGGTCCAAAAATTTTAAAGCGGTTGCCCTGTCCAGAAGTTTTGACCCAGTGTCTCCCCCCAAGCCGCCATCCTCCATTCTTCCCCCAGGGGTGGTAGTGGCGGGAGTCTCATCAGAGTTGGAACAAGAAATTTTGAGGGCTCAGGCCCTAGCTCCGACGACCAGGCCAGGGGATAAATTGTTTGTTCCAGATTTATTGCGGCCTAGACTTCTGCAGGAGTTTCATGAGTCTAGGCTGAGTGCTCATCCCGGTATCATGGCCACTAGAGAGGCAGTAGCCAGGGGTTTTTGGTGGCTTTCAATGGGGTCCGATGTCAAGAAATTCATTGCTGCTTGTGGAGTTTGTGCCCGTTCCAAAAGCTCGCATAACCGGCTGGCTGGGGAACTCATACCTTTACCGGTTCCTGATAGGCCATGGACTCATCTCTCCATGGATTTTATTACCGGTCTTCCACGTTCCAGGGGCAATACTATGATCTGGGTGGTGGTGGATAGGTTTTCAAAACAGGCCGATTTCATTCCCTTGGCAGCACTACCCTCAGCAGAAACATTGTCAAGGTTGTTTGTGCAGCATGTGGACCAATTGCATGGGGTACCTCTGAATATGGTGTCTGACAGAGGTGTGCAGTTTGTAGCCAAATTTTGGAGGGCATTCTGTATGAAATTGGGCATCTCACTCTCCTTCTCGTCGGCATATCACCCGGAGAGTAATGGTCAGACGGAACGCACCAATCAATCCCTGGAACAAATTCTCAGATGTCTGACCTCCGCGAGACAGGAGGATTGGTGTGATGCGTTACCGTTGGCGGAATTCACTTTTAACAACCGGGTGAGTCAGTCCACCAACGTGTCCCCATTCCTAATAAATTATGGGTTTAATCCTCATTTTGGGGAGTTTTCACGGGTGGATTCCTGTTGTCCAGGGGCAGAGGGGTCCGTCCAATGGTTAAAAAACCTCTGGGCTGAAGTCCAGCATAATATCTATCGGGCCCAGGGGAGGTACAAATATTTTGCTGACAAAAAGAGGGCCCGGGACACCTGTTTCAGGTGGGGGAGAAGGTTTGGCTTTCCACACATAACATCAGCTTGAAGGTACCGTCAGCTAAATTGGGACCAAAGTTCATTGGTCCGTACGAGATTGTGGAGATAGTCAACCCGGTGGCATATAGGTTGCGTCTCCCCGTCTCCTTAAAGATATCCAATTTGTTCAATAAATCTCTGTTGAAACCCGTGGGGTCTGTCAAGGAGGACTCCTAGTCTGTTGTTCCTCCAGTGTTGGTGGAGGGTCACTTCGAGTATGAGGTCAAACATACTGTGGACTTTTGGCGGGTGCGCCGCTCTTTGCAGTACCTGGTCCACTGGAAGGGATATGGACCGGAGGATCGCTCATGGGTCCCTTCTCACTCTGTACATGCAGATCGCCTGGTTCGGGCTTTCCATGCCAAGTACCCTGGGAAGCCTGGGGGTCCAGAGGCCCCCCGTTGAGAGGGGGGTACTGTCATGATCCTAGTGCAGGTTTTTGACCTGCACGTCAGGGGTTAACGTCTTGAGCTCAGTGCAGGCTTTGACCTGCATGCCTGGGGTTAATAATTACGGCCTCTCTTTGGTTCAGGAAGAGCTTTTTATAGCCCTGAGAAACTCCAATCCCTGTCAGTTATACTTTTGCCTTTGGCCGAGTGTTTTGACCCCTGGTTGCCTGTTCGCTGTCTTATAGCTTGCTTATATAGTTCTGATCCAGTTCTGTCCCCCGTTGTGAGTTTGCCTGTTGATTCTGTACTGTATATCTGCTTCTCTGGTTTCTGACATCTTGGCTACGTCTTGACTATCCGTTCTGTCTAGCCCTTTGGTAATTGTCGTGCTATCTCGTGCTTTGACCCCGGCCTGATCTGGTTTATGTCCCTGTTTATGCCAATTAGTAACTTTTTTCCATAGTTACCATTCTAGGAGTTTTCTTGCAGCTCCTAGCTCTCTGGAGTATAGGCCATGCCCCCAGCAGTCACGTGCTTCAGGTCCTGCGGGTCTGAAGCACGCATCTTCTCTGCTGCTGCCCGCTCCACAGGTATCTCTGAGCACAGTTTGTCTTACTCAGGACATGCGCACTGGCTCAGTGAGCAAGTGCAGTGCGGTGTTCCTTACACTTCCTCTGTGGTTTTACTGCGTTCAGGCTAAATCTACAGTGTGCACATTACAATAAGAATAAGGAAAACCATTGCATGAAGAGATGCCTCCAAACTATTGACTACTATTTTATTTGTAAAATTTGCTGTGGAAAAAATGTAGACAAGTGTCATTAGGAACAATCGCTAGTGTAAATAAGAACAAGGAGTTCTGAAAGTGATGGCATGGCCCTTACAGAGCTCTGATCTCAAAATCATAAAGTCTGTATTTATTACATGAAGAGACAGAAGGATTTGCTCAAGCCTCAGTTGACAAAAGATCTGTGGTTAGTTCACCAAGATATCTAGAACAACCTCTCTGCCGAGTTCCTTCAATAATTTAGTGAGAGTAAACCTAGAAGAATTGATGCTTTTATGCTGTTTTTAAGGGAAAGTGCAGTTGCGCCAAATATTGATTTGATTTAGATTTCTGTTTTGTTAATTCACTTTGCATTTTGTTAAATGATGAAAGCAAAGTTTTAAAACTTTTAATTTTATGAGTTTCTACTATGCAGCATTTCTTTCATACCTGCCTAAAACTTTTGCACTGTGGTATTTTTACTTATTTTGGGATCCATTCTCTTTTGCAGTGGATGTCTTCCTTCGAATCAGAGTGCACTGAACAATACTGTAGATGAGGCTGTCTTGGTTAGTCAAAATTTTATAACGACCACTATGTGGTTCATAAGCGGAATGAATCTCATTATTGTAGAATTCGTATTTTGCAAAGGAAGACCTTTCAGAAAGCCAATCTACACTAACTGTAAGTATAAAATGTGACAATTAAATCAATTATTTTGTAATATTTGTGCACTGGACATTCCATTGTAATCCTGTGTTTCCCCATAATTAAGACAGGGTCTTGTATGACTTTTGCTCTGAAAAATGGGTTAAGGTTTATTTTCAGGGAATGTCTTATTTTTTTCCATGACCAACATCCACATTTATTCTTGAACAAAAATATCTATATTTATTCAAACACAGTTTAATCATGTCATTCATCACACACACTGTACATACACATATACTGTATATATACTCAACCTGTACATGCACATTTATATACTTACACTGCACATACACATGTATGTACCCACAATGCACATACACATGTATATACACACAAACACTGCACATGCAAATGTTTATACACACACTGCACTTACATACCGGCCTATCTCCTGTTCAGTTCCTTTAGACTCTTGGAATAAAAAGACCTTTGGTGACATCATGGTCACATGACCATGATATCATCAAAGATCCTTAAGTAGTTTTAACCTCGGAACAGAAATGCTGGGCCCTCCTAAGAAAGTGAGGACCTTGAGCAATTTTCATGTTTGTAGCCCTCTTATGCCTGCCATGACTGTAACTAGGGTTTATTTTCTGAACAGGTCTTATATTTTAAACATACTCCAAACATCCTATAAAATCACACTAGGGCTTATTTTCGAGGTAGGTCTTATTTTTGGAGAAACACATGCATGTGTATAAGAGCCCATCAACCTCCTCAACAGAAAGAGAAATTATTGATCACCTGGCATCCGAGATGTACTACCCTCAAAATTAATCATATAGTAGTAGCATTATTTAGATTTATATATGGCTGGTAATGGAATACTTTATGACTGGCGTTATTAGGAGTTATGTAGTTAATCCTTAATGGTATTTACTTAGGCACTGTACAATATAGTACTGTATTAAAGGTATTAGATTTTGTTATTTTTACATATTGAGTAATGTTTTCCTTGTAATCCTTTTTATATCTATTGATTTTTTCGTTACAATATTCTAAGCAGGAGGTACATTTTATTTTCTTATTTTTCAGGTCAATGATGCCACAGTTGTTCTAGACTGAAATCTAAAGTACTAATCTCCATGCTAACATTTCAATGTTTTATGTTTCCATTTTTCATTTGTAGATGTGTTTACCATAATAATGATTGCACAACTGATTGCCTTTTTATTTACCTATTTTGCGAATATTGAATCCGTGTATCAGAATATGGAGGTGAGAACCACTTTTACATTTGTGTATATTATAAAGAGTGTAATGAGCCTATTTGTGTTTTTTGCTTATTCCACTAACTTACAGTAACGAATATTAGAGATTTTTTCTTGGCTGTCCACTACCTCCTAAATGTTGGGGATTTCAAACACTGGTGTGACAGCGGTATTGGTTCCTGAACCACCTGTCTCTTCTTCTGTCCCCGGGCGGTGCTGTGCTCACACTGTGTGCAACATGGGCAACAACTTTAGCTCTGTGTCTTCTGGGATTTATAGTTCCACTCTGGCTGGCAGTTTGAAAAAGTTCAAGAGATAACTTCTGTCAGTGTTTGCTCTCTGCTATGTTGCCTAGGCTGATTTGAGCTCCTGAAATTTTGCTTTCCATTGACAGTTTTAATTTGGAGGACGCCTGTGTGCTCTACTTGTATTTTCAATGGATATTCCTAATTCTGACCTTGCCTTGTTTACTGATTATTCTCTTGCCTTATGATTTTGTCCCTGCACATTTGTCAGCCCTGGGATCTGGTAAATAGAGTGGCTTAGCCTCCATGGTATCTATTTTTTGAAAAATGCATTATGTTCTTTAGATCTGCAGCTATATTTTCAAATATATACATATGTACATATGTTTATGCATGATATACATGTGTATATGTGTGTGTGTATATATATATATATATATATATATATATATATAGTGTAACTACATATTGTAAGGTAGCGCTTGTCATTCAGGTAGGGGATACTCGCTAGGCAGCCGATAAATCAGGTCTGGCAGAGGTTTCTCAACATAAACTCAGTCCATTTGGTTTATTATGCAGCATAAACCATCAAACAGCAACAGAAAGTTCATATCACATCAGCATAGTGTCCATGTCAGAACTCTGCTCTGTTATCCTGTGGTCACACAGGCTCTCGTTATGTCCAGTACACAGGCTCTCTAGCCTCACAGTTATATCCCCTCTCTGGGTTAGCTTCTCATAGCTGCTTCTCAGTCCTGATGTTCATTCCCCCTCCTGGAAACTCTCAGACACATGCAGACATTATACACAGCCTCTCCACGTGCAGTCAGGAAGGCAGCCACGTCAGCCAGACGAGACCTTCCATATGGACCAATCGGGTCCCAGCATTCACTCAGGTGACCTACCCTGACCACCTTATATGGTCCGTAGCCACGCCCACCGGATCACATGGCTATGACCTCATCACAGGTCCTTCAATCATTCACACACATATACTTTACTATGGCATTCTATACACGCGCCCCTAGGTGGGTTTGTAGGTGATTGATCCCACCCATCTCACCAATCACCTGAAGGCTTCTCACTAACACATTGAAACGGAACATCAGCTCTGCTGATCATGACATAATCAAGCCTTCATCCCAAGGCCACCCACCTTGGGATACATAACGGTCATTTAGGACCCTGCTCCTGTTACCACTCTGGACATGGCTATCCTACATCCTGGGACACCAACACAGCACCCCCTAGCGGACACAGTGGTCACTACACCACAGTATATATACTTGTCATTAGGTTCTGATCAACTTGCTACTATACAGAGGCTATTCTGCTTTGTATTGTCTATCTGACTTCTACTAACAAAGTATTATTATGTTTTTTACTGCTGTATAATCTTATTGTTGGAGCCTAAGTAGGCCAGCAAATGACAGAAGTGACAATTGTATTAGTTGCTGAAAAATGAAGCATAATATTAGTCTTGTTTATTTTCCTACTCAGCTTGTCTGCACACCATATTACTGGAGGTGGAATACCATAATAATGGTGGCTGCTCTTTTTGTGGTTTCATATCTAGTCGAGGTAATATTTCTTATTTTATCTATTTAGCACAATGTAACTATGCAATTATCATTGTTATTTTTGTTGCTATTATTATTGTTGGTCTTTAATGGACATAGTTTGTCAGGGACATACATGTAAATCATTGTGACGTCCATCTGGTGCAAGTCTGGACTGCAATTGAGACAGCACTCCGAGCAACCATGAGACCCTTTACCCCTATACAGGGATCTGGAATTACAGCAGAGCCCAGGAGGTAGCTGTCTGTGTAAGAACAACGGACTAGAACAGGACGGTCACCAGAAAGGGATAAATTAACTGAACTGAATGAGTAGTCAGGAGTCCAAGTCTAAACCAGGCGGGCGGCAGAGGTACAGAATCGGCAGACAGTAGCAGAGTCAAAATCCAGGCCAAGGTCAGAGTCTTAAACCAGGAGGGCAACAGAGGTACACAATCTGCAGGCAGTAGCAGAGTCAAAATCCAGGCCAAGGTCAGAGTCTCAAACCAGGAGGCCAACAGAGGTACAAAATTGGCAGGCAGTAGCAGAGTCAAGGTCAGAGTCGGCAATAACAAATAACACACTAGCATGCTGGGGAAACCAAGACTATATCTGGTGGCCTGCAAGACAGGCCCCAAGGTATTTGAAGGATCAGGCTATCCCTCACAGGCTCACAGTCTGATGATGTCATTTGGACTGCCCACAGGACCAGGCCAGATGGCGATGCACCAACCCCTTCATGACTGACAGTGGAGCGGAGCCTGCGCCCACCAGATGCCTGTGCAGGAGCTCCTTCTCTGTCACCACCACCCATGGGCAAACCACGGCGCCTCCTAATGGCCGAGGCAGGAACAGCCATCCCGAGTCTGACAGCGATGTGACAGTCCGGTGCTTCCCAGTGGCCGAGACCGGAACAGCAGTCCTCGAGTCTGACGACAATGTGACAGTCCGGTGCCTCCGAGTGGCCGAGGCAGGAACAGCAGTCCCTGTGTCTGACGGCGACGTGACAATACCCCCCCTTCTAAGAAGAGCCTCCGGACCCTCAAAACCTGGTTTGTTATGGTGAAGGAGGTGAAATTTCCTGATCAACCCCTTGGCGTGAATGTCACCGGCAGGTACCCAGGACCTCTCCTCCAGACCGTAGCCATTCCAGTGCACCAGATACTGCATGGACCCTCTCACTAAGCAGGAGTCAAGGATACCCTGGACTTCATATTCCACAACACCCCCAACCAAAACTGGAGGAGGAGGGGACTGGACAGGATGAATTCGAGAGCGGTTCAATTTGAGGAGAGACTTGTGGAAAACATTTGGCAGTTTGGATGACTGAGGGAGTTTCAGACAAAAAGCTACTGGGTTAATCACCTCAATAATTTCGTACGGACCAATGAACCTGGGACCTAGTTTGGCAGATGGCATTTTAAGCCTAATATTCCTGGTAGAATGCCAGACTTTGTCTCCAACTCTCTGATGCGGCCCTTTGGACCGCCGTCTGTTAGCAGCCGAAGCTTGTCTAACCTGAGTCCCTTTCAAGTTTGTGTTCACTTGTGACCAAATCGTCTTTAACTGATGTATAGATCTTTCTACCCCAGGGAGCTCTGACATCTTAGCAGAGAATGAACCAAAGCGTGGATGCAGCCCAAGATTACAGAAAAAAGGGGTAGTCTTAATGTACTCCTGGTACTGATTATTCAGGGCGAACTCTGCTAGCGGCAGATGTTCCACCCAATCGGACAGATGCTCAGACACATAACAACGGAGATATTGTTCTAGAGCTTTGTTGGTGCGCTCAGTTTGACCATTGGTTTCAGGGTGATAGGCAGAGGAGAAGGACAATTCTGTGCCAATGCGTTAACAGAACGCCCTCAAAAATTTCGAAACAAACTGGGTACCCCTGTCGGACACAATATTCACAGGAGTGACATGCAGTCGTACAACATGAATAATGAACAGTTTGCTTAGGGTTTCGGAATTAGGTAGTCCAGACAGAGGAACAAAATGACACTGCTTACTGAACCTATCCACCACCACCTAGATACACGTCTTCCCTTCTGAGGTCGGTAGGTCAGTAATAAAGTCCATGGAGATGTGGGTCCATGGACCCTCAGAGGTAGGCAAGGACTGGAGCCAGCCGGCAGGGCGATTATGGGGAGACTAAGCGCGAGCACAGATTTCACAAGCCAGTACATAATCCTTACAATCCTTTACTACAGTTGGCCACCAAAAATTCCTGGTCACCAGTCTGATGGTATTATTGATACCTGGATGCCCTGCAAGGACAGAATCATGTGATTCCTTCAGAACTTGCAGGCGGAATGTGGCCGGAACAAACAATTTTTGGGGAGGCGTAGTGTCAGGGGCTTGTTCTGGGGGTCTATGGAACTCCTCCAGAAGATCCAAAGACACAGCCGAAACAACAATCCTGTTGGCCAATATTGGAGCAGGTTCAGAGTCCTTAGCCTGTGAGGGGCAAAAACTTCAAGAGAGGGCATCAGCCCTTACATTTTTAGTACCTGGTTGAAAAGTGATCACAAAATCAAATCTCGAGAAGAACAAGGCCCACATTGCCTGTCTAGGATTCAGTTTTTTGGATGACTCCAAGTAGGTCAGGTTCTTGTGATCCGTGATCACGGTGATCTTATGTTTCGCACCTTCAAGGAAGTGGCGCCATTCTTTGAAGGCTCATTTTATTGCCAACAATTCCCGATTCCCTATATCATAATTCCTCTCAGAGGAAGAGAATTTTCAGGAAAAGAAGGCACATGGACGAAGTTGAGTGAGGGATGCCGTGCCTTGCAATAGCACTGCTCCTACTCCAACCTCAGAGGCATCAACCTCTACAGCAAAGGGGCGGTCTAGATCAGGCTGAATCAATATCGGGTTAGAAGCAAAACATTTTTTTAAAACAGAAAATGCCTGAAGTGCCTCAGGCTTCCAATGAACCACATCCGCCCCTTTCCGGGTCAAATCCGTGAGTGGTTTGGCGATCTCCGAAAAACCTTTAGTAAATTTGCGATAATAGTTAGCGAACCCTAAGAATCGCTGCAGCACTTTAAGAGACTTGGGTTGTACCCATTCCTTAATGGGTTGGATCTTGGCAGGATCCATGCAAAACCCTGTAGCTGAGACAATGTACCCCAGAAACTATACCTCCTCAGCCAGAAAAAATGCATTTCTCTAGTTGGCGAATAGAGAATGTTCTCTAAGTCTCTGGAGAACAGAACAGACATGTTGGACGTGCGTCATAAGGTCAGCAGAGTAGATCAGGATGTCATCCAAATAAACGACTACATATACTCCACAGATGTCTCTGAAGATATCGTTCACAAAATTCTGAAACACGGCAGGTGCGTTACTGAGCCCGAACAGCATTACGAGGTACTCAAAGTGGCCAAGGGGTGTGTTAATCGCGGTCTTCCACTCATCTCCCTTTCTTACACGGACAAGATTATATGCTCCACGGAGGTCAAGCTTAGTAAACCAACAGGCTCCCAACAGCTGATTAAAAAGATCAGGGATGAGTGGAAGCGGATACTGTTTTTTTTTTACAGTGATTGCGTTTAACTCATGGTAATCAATGCAAGGTCTTTTCCACAAAAAAGAACCCAGCTCCAACAGGTGAGGTGGTCTAATAAACCCTTTATGTAAACTGCCTGCTATGTAGTCTTTCATGGCCTGACACTCTGGACCAGAGAGATTAAATATTCTCCCCTTTGGAAGACGAGAATCTGGTATCAAGTCTATGGGGCAATCGTATCCTCTGTGAGGGAGTAATTTCTCTGATTCCACTATGGAAAAAACATCCTCATAATCTCTAAAGGCATAAGGTACAAAGGGAGGTTTGATTGTAACTTGGCTCACTGATAGCGATATACAGTTGTCCTGACACTGTGGGCTCCAGCGCACAATATCACCAAGGTGCCAGTCTATGACCGGATTATGTTTACGCAACCATGGCATACCAAGAATAACTGCGGCTGATAAATTATTAATCACAAAAAATGACACATGTTCAGCATGTAATGTCCCCACTGACATTGCTATTTCTGCAGTAACAAACTCTACTCCACCCTGGACAATAGATGTGCCATTAATTGCAGAGATTTTAATAGGGGCATTAAGCCTTAGCAGTGGTACACCAAGATTCCTTGCTACCAGGAAATCCATGAAGTTTCCTTCAGAACCACTATCCACATAAGCCTCCAAACACAGAGATTTATTAGGGTATGACAGAGAGATGGGTAAAAAAACTTTAGCCGCATCTGCGGGCAGTACCTGGGCCCCTGGGCAGGCATGACCAGAACTGTCCAGGGGCTGTCGTCCCGGGAGTGAAGACTTCTGACGTCCAGCATTTCCCCTGAGGTCTCCAGACTGTGGCTGATGCAGCATGTTTGTGTAGGGAGTGTTCCTCCACAGGCTGTGCAATGAAGTAGGTAACAGGTGCTTTTAGCCAAAGAATCAGCTCCGGCAGCGAGGCAGGAGAGAAAAAAAAAGTTCAGGGATAATGCTTTTATTTGTATGCTGGATATATATAAAAATTATTTTTGGGCCAGATATAATGTGACGTCCATCTGGTGCAAGTCTGGACTGCAATTGAGACAGCACCCTGACCAACCCCAAAACCCTTTTCCTCTATACAGGGATCTGGAATTACAGCAGAGCCCAGGAGGTAGCTGTCTGCATAAGAGCAGCGGACTAGAACAGGACGGTCACCAGAAAGGGATAAATTAACGGAACCGAAGGAGTAGTCAGGAGTCCAAGTCTAAACCAGGCGGGCAGCAGAGGTACAAAATCGGCAGACAGTAGCAGAGTCAAAATCCAGGCCAAAGTCAAAGTCTTAAAGCAGGAGGGGAACAGAAGTACACAATTTGCAGGCAGTAGCAGAGTCAACATCCAGGCCAAGGTCAGAGTCTCAATCCAGGAGGGCAACAGAGGTACAAATTCAACAGGCATTAGCAGAGTCAAAATCCAGGCTAAGGTCAGAGTCGGCAATAACAAATAACACACTAGCACACTGGGGAAACCAAGACTATATTTGATGGCCTGCAAGACAGGCCCCAAGGTATTTGAAGGATCAGGCTATCCCTCACAGGCTCACAGTCTGATGATGTCATTTGGACCGCCCCCAGGACCAGGCCAGATGGCGATGCACCAACCCCTTCATGACTGACAGAGGAGCGGAGCCTGCGCCCACCAGATGCCTGCGCAGGAGCTCCTTCTCTGTCACCACCACCCACTGGTGAACCACGCACCTCCTAGTGGCCGAGGCAGGAACAGCCGTCCCCGAGTCTGACGGCGACGTGACAGTCCGGCGCCTCCCAGTGGCCGAGACCGGAACAGCAGTCCTCGAGTCTGACGGCGACGTGACAGTCCGGCGCCTCCCAGTGGCCGAAGCAGGAACAGCATGCTCTGTGTCTGACGGCGAAGTGACAGTCCGGCGCCTCCCAGTGGCCGAGGCAGGATCAGCAGTCCCTGTGTCTGACAGTGACGTGACAATCATGGGGCCCTATAGCAAAAGTCTTAATTGGACCCCAATATTGAAGCCACCTTAGTGTTCCCACACACAAACAATCCCCACACAGTATACTGGCCCCCCATAGTCATTCACATAGTATAATGGCCCCACATAGAGTCCTCAGCATATTATGATGGTCCCATAAATAGCCCAATTGCTTTCCACGTAGTCTGATGATCCCACAAATAGTCCTCCACATAGTATGATGCCCTCAAGTAGCCCTCCACATAGTATGATGGCCCCATAAATAGCCCTCCACAAAGTATGATGTATGATGGCCCCATTAATAGTCCTTCACATATTATGATGGCCTCATAAATAATCATCCACATAGTATGATGTATGATGGCCCCATAAATAGCCCTCAACGGTATGATGGCCCCATAAATAGACATCCACATAGTATGATGCCTCCATAAATAGTCCTCCACATAGTATGATATATGATGGCCCCATTAATAGTCCTTCACATATTATGATGGCCCCATGAATAGCCTTCCCCATAGTATGATGGCCTCATAAATAGTCCTTATCATAGTAAGATGACCCCATAAATAGCCATTCACATAGTATGATGGCCCCACAAAGTGCTCATTGATATTAAAAATAAATAATCACTTGTCCCCATTCCTCCGTTGCTTTGGTCTCTGCAGTCCTTCCTCCATTATTGTATTCAGCTGTATCTGCATCCAGGATGCAGATACAGTTGAAAGTTAAAACATGAGACAGTGAAAGAATTGGAGAACTCACCCAGATCCTTCTTGATGTGCAATTTTATTCCATGGTGAAATGTGACATCAAATCATATTAAAGTGCGAAGTGCAGGTAGCAGGGGAGCTATGCAGATGAGAGAGCCTGATGGACTACGGCTGTTTAGCACTTCTATGGGACCCTCTTTTCTATTTCAAATGTTTTTTCTCAGTTGAAAGATGGGCTCAAAGGATATGATGGCTAGCACTCAACTTAAAGATTAGAATGACAGTGCTAGTGAAAGGAGCTAGTGGTCCCATAAACAATAGTTACAAAAAATCACTGCACTTGTACGAGTTGAAAATTATGCTCCAAGTGAGGATTTATTAATAGTGATTGCTGAAGCGACAGGCAAAATGACTTTTCGGCCAGTTATTGTCCCTGTGGTGTAGTATTGCAGTATTTCTTACAATATAATATGGTGTATCCTCACTAGTAAAGACTGGACCTGTGTTAAGGTGTGGTACCCAGAATAATGGGTTCTAAATTGGACAGGGATCTTTTCACAGGTGCTGAAAAAAGAAGGTTCCACACAGTAGGTTCTGGTGTGGAGCTGTCGCTATCAGTTGGAGGCACAGTGGTAGAAGCTGACACTTCCGTGTCAGGTCACCCCAGACTGACGGGCCCCAGAGCAACTGTGTGGTCTGCCGCTATTAGTGGTATGCCACTGGTATTTTGCAGTCATTTGTGCTGGCTTGAACTGACATTAGTTTTCCAGTATTCTGGAAAAGAGATGTTTTTGATTAGTAGCAATGGTCATTCAGTCCTTGCTCAGGTTTACATTCCTTTACATTGCAACAAAGCTTCTTTACACTTTCTACTGCTCAAAAGTGAACAATAGTTTATTTTTATTGCCTTCCTGTAGCATTCACTGAACATTTGCTGTATGAAAGCAATTCAATAATTATAGTGAAACAATGAAGCACAGTTTACATGTTTTTGTGACACACGATAAATATGCCGGACAGAATATTTAGATCAATAAACTATTTACAAAATACATGTGTGCACCCTTGGAGAAAAAAATTAAATAAAAAAAAATAAAAATACAAAATAAATCTTCATATGCTATCATAGCATAACCGTTTATGAAAAAATAAATTATAGTTTTTAAAGGATACATGTCCACATTTGACATTGATTTATTTTATTGCTATAATAAATACAGAATCCTGTGCTCAAATGATATGGATTCCTTTGGGGCATTTATTTTACTTATGTATATGTATTTTTGGCTGAACATAATGTTTGCAATTGGGGTTCATTAAAAGTTTTGGACCATTTGGCTTCTGCAGCCTCTACATACCACACTGCATAGCATATTGCAGATTGGTCTTATACTGTAATTAAATCCAAAATTGAGCTCAATCTGATGCAAGGATTTGTAATCTTTGTCTTTCTTCTCTGGAACTATATTTTAAAATGGTGTATAACCACATCAAATTAGAACTTTGATGTGGGCATGTACTGTATTATCTTCCAAGGTAGCTTAAGAGGAGGAATGTGAGGTTACAAACACTTTTTCAGAACTCTGATAGAGAGTGCATCCCGCAGTTTACTATGTATGCTGTTGTGATATTTAGAGGTTGTAGAAGTCAAAAATCCTTTTGCAAAAATATTTTTTGTCAAAATATATGCATTTAAGCAAAAGAAAATTGTAGCAGGAAGAGGGAGCTCACCATGTTTTATGGTTGTGCGGATTGCTGGGAACCTTGTGACAGGTGGGTGCTGGATCCAGCCGGTGAAGCAACACACGGGAGAGGTAGAGGGAAAACAGCACATCCATCCAGTAAATAAAAGAAATATTTATTGAAATTCCATTAACATGAACAATGTCCATGGAAAACATTAAAAAAACCTACAAATTGTACCTTAAAGGGAATCTGTAACCTATTTTTTGGAATATAAAATGTGACAACCGGCATCAGGGGCTTATCTACAGCATTTTGTAATGCTGTAGATAAACCCCTGATGTAACTTGAAAGAGAAGAAAAACGAGTTATATTCTCACCAAGGGGCGGTCTGGGTCCGGTCCGGGTCCGATGGGTATCGCGGTCGGGTCTGGCGCCTTCCATTTTCTAGCGATGACGTCCTCTTCTTTGCTTCCCTTCGTGGCTCTGGTGCAGGTGCACTGCTCTGCCTTGTTGAGGGCAGAGCAGAGTACTGCAGTGCACAGGCGCCGGGAAAGGTCAGAGAGGTCTGGCATCTGCGCACTGCAGTACTCTGCTCTGCCCTTGACAGGGCAGAGCAGTGCGCCTGTACTGGAGCCGCGACGGGAAGCAAAGAAGAGGACGTCATCGCTAGAAGATGGGAGGCGCCGAACCAGACCGTGACACCCATTGGACCCGGACCACCCTTGGGTGAGTATATTATAACTCATTTTTCTTCTCTTTCAGGTTACATAGGGGGCTTATCTACAACATTACAGAATGCTGTAGATAAGCCCCTGATGGTGGTGGCCACATCTTATATACGAAAAAATAGGTGACGGATTACCTTTAAATTGATAGCAGGGAATGGGAAAAGTTTAATTTTCATTATATTTTTTCAAAATGTTTAACCTGAGCTAAATAGAAAAAATCAGTACTATTTTGTGACATGGGTCTCAACTATCTATGATAGAAAGATTGTTCCCTTTATACAGCGCACAGTTTTTAAATATGTGCACCACAAGGTTACCACTAGGGGGAGGAAACTGAAGTTGGATTAATCAATATTCAGATAGTGGCAGCCTTGTCATACACCTACAGGGATAAATTATTACCATAGTCCTAAATATTGTCAGGCCAAATACACTTCAAAATACTAGCTAATATGCACACTGTTGTGTTAAGGAGCTCATTTGCGAAACGGCGCTCGTTGAGTGAAAGGTCGGACACAGCTCGTTATTTTGCCACACTATACCTCAGCAACATCACTCCCATACCAGGTAAAAAAAAAAACTCTCTTACAATGCCTATATATGGGGTTTTCTCCTTTCTGTCGATTTGATGAATACAGGTTTGAGAAAAGTATTGCAATAGGACAAATAAATATACCACTTAACAATATATCCTATCTATAGGGATTCCAACCTCTTCATGTGGCCTTTCAAACTTTGCACTGGCAAAATACATTTTCTTTAAGCTATCAAGCTACCACTTTGGTGCCCATTGGGCCTTATTTTGCTAGCCCTTATATTTGTATAGGTTAAATTGATTTTTCAAACTTTCGCGATCTGTTTTGCATGCTATGTTTCTTAACACCACTGGTTCACAGTGCAGGTGCTTGTGCTTTGGACTTGCTGCTTTCCTCCCTATTTTTTTGTATTTTTACATATCTGAGCACTAGTGTTGAGCATTCCGATACCGCAAGTATCGGGTATCGGCCGATACTTGCTGTATCGGAATTCCGATACCGACTTCCGATATTTTTTCAATATCGGAATTCGGCATCGGAATCGGAAGTTCAGTTGATTGACGGCCTGACGTCATCATGATGCGCGGTGTGTGCGCATCATGATGCGCCGTCATTTCGGGCCTTCCGGGGGTCTCTGCCGGCCTGCCGGGGGGCTGTGCCGGCCTGCCGGGGGGCTGTGTGGACTGCCCGGGGTCTCTGCCGGCCTGCCGGGGGGCTGTGCCGGCCTGCCGGTGGTCTGTGCACCCTGTGGGGGTCTGTACCGGCCTGCCGGGGGGCTGTGCCGGCCTGCCGGGGGGCTGTGCTGATGTCCGGGGGTCTGTGCAAGCATCGTCCGATGGGACTACAAGTCCCATCGGGCGATGCCTGCTACCATGACAGTGATTGACACATTAGCCAATGATGGGACAGTAGTAGTCCCATCATCCGGCTAATGTGTTAAATGTTAAAAAAAAAAAAAAAAATACTACATACATACTACATGCATGCTACATACATACTACATATATACTACATACATACTACATACATGCTACATACATACTACATGCATGCTACATACATACTACATGCTACATACATACTACATGCATGCTACATACATACTACATATATACTACATACATACTACATACATGCTACATACATACTGCATGCTACATACATACTACATACATACTACATACATACTACATGCATGCTACATACATACTACATATATACTACATGCATGCTACATACATACTACATGCTACATACATACTACATATATACTACATACATACTACATACATGCTACATACATACTGCATGCTACATACATGCTACATACATACTACATACATACTACATGCATGCTACATACATACTACATGCATGCTACATACATACTACATGCATGCTACATGCATGCTACATACATACTACATGCTACATACATACCACATACATACTACATACATACTACATACTACATATATACTACATGCATGCTACATACATACTACATGCTACATACATACCACATACATACTACATACATACTACATACTACATATATACTACATGCATGCTACATACATACTACATGCTACATACATACCACATACATACTACATACATACTACATGCTACATACATACTACATATATACTACATGCATGCTACATACATACTACATGCTACATACATACCACATACATACTACATACATGCTACATATATACTACATGCATGCTACATACATACTACATATATACTACATGCATGCTACATACATACTACATGCTACATGCATGCTACATACATACTACATACATACTACATGCTACATACATACCACATATATACTACATACATACAATACATTCATACAATACATACATAGACATACAGTACATATAACATAGAGTAACATACTTACCAATACTTGTCACATTGTTCCCCGAAGCCATTGTCTTTCCGGAATAAATATTAACATAACAAACCACAAAAATACTCACCCACGATCCGAAGCAGTCCACGAGTGTGTCCCACGACGATCTTGGGTAGAGAACTGCAGCATCAGATGATGCTGCCGTTCTCTACGGGCTGCAGGAATCCAATGACGGCAGGTAGGTATCCTTCCGCACTGTATTCCTCCGCCACTTAAAAAAAAAAAAGTCCCTAGTCTCACTTTATGCCATTGCTGCATCATCATGTCATCACTTGTAGTCCCATCGGACGATGCCTGCACAGACCCCCGGAGCCTGCACAGACCACCGGCAGGCCGGCACAGCCCCCCGGCAGGCCGGCACAGCCCCCCGGCAGGCCGGCACAGCCCCCCGGAGCCTGCACAGCCCCCCGGCAGGCCGGCACAGCCCCCCGGCAGGCCGGCACAGCCCCCCGGAGCCTGCACAGACTACCGGCAGGCCGGCACAGACCACCGGAGCCTGCACAGACCCCCTGGCAGGCCGGCACAGCCCCCCGAAAGGCCCGTACAGACCCCAGAGAGGCTGTACAAGGGCAGGAAAGGGTTTTTCTTATTCCGATACCGGAAGTCCCATAGACTTGAATGGGACTTCCGGTATCGGAATCGGCGATACCGATACTTTTTTTAAAGATCGGCCGATACCATCCGATACGATACTTTGAAGTATCGGACGGTATCGCTCAACTCTACTGAGCACATATATAGACAGTCTATGGATGCAAGGCAAGCAGTAACAATAATATATTCCACTATCTTACAGGAAGGATTTATTGAAAACCGAAGATTGTGGCTAATGATGAAATCATGTTTTAACTACCGATCAAGGAG
Organism: Dendrobates tinctorius; assembly: GCF_039654945.1. Lineage (NCBI taxonomy): Eukaryota > Metazoa > Chordata > Amphibia > Anura > Dendrobatidae > Dendrobates > Dendrobates tinctorius. Next base: position 5,972,588 of record NW_027361728.1, on the reverse strand, counting down.
TCAGTATAGAGTATTAGAAAGAGCTCTGTGTGATGACCCAATGTGGCCCCCAATAAGCCAAACTTACTACTCTAACCAATCAGAACTTGGAAATGATGTACAGATAGCCCAATGTTTGTTGCCGAAACGGAGCAAACTCTTTACAATGGAACTGAGCATCGACCATAATCAGTGTATACACTGCACAGAGCGAAAGCAGTGCCAAAAATCCATCTGCAATTGGAAGTGTTTGCACACATAAAAAGAGGGTTAGAAAAGACTTGTCGGCTCTCCTAATATGGCTGTTTTACTAAATACTAGTATAAAGCATCTTTTTTTTGAACACTGGTTTGTGCGATTCTTCTTATATTCCCTTTTAGAAATGAATGGATTCATTGACAACTAGGAGTTACCATTCTCTTTGTCAAAATGGCCATGTCTCCACAAAGCTTGATATTGTTAGCTCTGGTTGGACAGTGTCAGATGATGAAAGAACGCACTGGCAATTGGTAACACCTAGCTGTCAATTTCTTCATAAATGTTTAATAGCACTAACAAAGGAGCTCCGCATTACAGAGATCTAAGAAATGAGCCTTCAGACTTGTGGAAAATTAGATGAATTATTAAAATAAAATAGAATGTTGTTTATTTAATGCATTAAGAAAAATGTGTAAACTTGTCTGCTGGTAAGAGGAACCGTCATCTGTCTTGTTGTGTGTTTTAGCAATTCATCTCATTTTCCACAAGTCTGATGTTAAGGTAAAAAGCTAAACACAAATTTGAAGGTTGGATGGAAAGGGAGCTGATATCATAAGGTGGTACTAAAAAAACCACACAAAAAATGAATAAGGGCCTGATTATGGTATGATATAGTGTTATGTGTCTTTGCCAATTGTTGTCAAAATCAAACGAAATAATGTGATTATATAAGGAGCAAACATATCATATGTGAGAGCTCTATAGCTGCCCAGGAACCCATTAGGTAGAGGGATTAACTGCCTCATTGAGAGTAGGTTTGTACAGGCTATTAGATTTTTTCTGAAGGGACTCAACCAATTAATCTTAAATCCTACATTACTGAAGGTTTAGAAAAATTTAAAGCAACACTATGTCATAAGCTGTAAGGCTACTTTCACACTAGCGTTTTGTATGCGTTTGCTTATTTTTTGCGCATGCCTCTTAGCCAATTTTACTCTAATAACGCATGCGCTTTTAAACGCTAACGTGCGCATGTACATGCGCACCTCAGCGTTTCCATAGACTGTAATGTGTTTTTTGCGCATTTCGTGCACAATTGTGTGCATGCGTTTTTTTTAAACAGGTTGGGGAACAGAAAATGCAACAGGGTGCGTCCGGCGCACATAGGCGCACACTGCAAAAAACGCATGCGCACAAAAACGCATACAAACGCTAGACAATGCACACCCATGTTAAACATAGGGGCACATTGAGCATGTATGCGCACGCAGCGCTGCGCAAAAAAACGCTAGTGTGAAACCAGCCTAAGAGAGTAAGGGGCATATATAATGTAATGTTCTTGCCTCTGAGCCCTCTGCTATCTTCATCTGCCCATGGCTGCTTTACCTGCAAACCTTTTTCACTCTGACATATGTACAGAACAGCTGTCAACTTTTGGAGACATCACTACGCACTACTTTAAGACCAAGCGCAACTTTTGTAATGTCACTGAAGTTATCAATGTAATTTTGTGAAGTCATTGAGTACCTCTGGTTTATGAAGCTGAGCTTATTTTGTGTTTCATCATTAAAATCTATTAAAATCTACTAGTTCATGTTCACGAATTCATTTGATTTCTGCCTATTTTCCTTGATTGACAGCGCTGCCTTTACAACAGTCAGTCTTGCCTCCGTTAAGACCTTGCATATTTGTTGATAGCCCGGGCACTCTCCATATTCTTAGATTAACCCCTTCCCGATCTGTAACACAGCGTATGCATCATGAAAGTTGGTGCCAATCTGACCTGCGATGCATATGCTGTGTCAATGAAAGGTCACCTGACCCGCAGGTACAGGGGGACCTATACTTCACCCCAGGGGGGGTGGCTTTGCCTCCCCATGGCTGCGATCACTCTGATTTGCTGTTGAAAGTGAAACAGCCAATCAGAGCGATTGTAATATTTCACCAATGAAATTTGGTGAAATATTACAATCCAGCCATGGCTGATGCTGCAATAGCATTGGCCATGGCTGGAGACACCGATCAGACCCCCCTACCGACTTTAGGGGGCAATCTGCCCCCACCACCGACTGACGGCGACGATCTGCCGCCACTTTCATTATTTGCTCCCCCCGCCTTCTGATCTTTCCCCCCGCATTCCAATTCCCCCCGCCTTCTGATTCCCCCTGGTACCTCCTGAGTCCCGATGTCCCTCAGTCTTCCTACATGGGAGCCGCCACCTTCCAAAATGGCGGGCGCATGCGCAGTGCGTCCGCCAAATCTGCCAGCTGGCAGATTCATTCATTCACTCCAGGCAGGTTTTATCACAGTGATCAAAATGTATCACAGTGATCAAAATAAAAAAAAAGTAAATAACCCTCCTTTATCACCCCCATAGGCAGGGACAAATAATAAAATTTAAAAAAAAATGTTTTTCCGTTAGGGTTGGAATTAGGGTTAGGGTTAGCGTTGGAATTAGGGTTAAGATTAGGGGTGTGTTGGGGCTGGGGTTGGGATTAGGGTTGTGATTAGGGTTAGGGGTGTGTTGGGGTCAGGGTTGTGTTTAGGGTTGTGGTTAGGGGTGTGTTGGGTTTAGGATTGAGTTAGAATTTAGGGGTTTCCATTATTTAAGCAGAAACAGAAAATGGGGGCACCATTGAACTATTCAAAGGGATCTAACCTTGGCCTATACAACAATGTACAATTTAAGGGAAGAAAAAAGAAATAGGCCACAAACAGGGGATCACCCTAGGCAGAAAGTAGCATAAAAATTCAAATTTTATTCAACACAGAAGAACAGACAAAAAATAAGTTAAAAATAGTCACACATGTGACACATAGACAAATTGCACAAAGCTCATAATAGAGCAAACCACCTGCAGCTATACACTCCACACTAAGTATTGATTTAGGTAACGACCCTAGGTCCATGTAAACAGCATGCCAAAGTGTGGTAGATACACACCATCGAATGAATGCGCTAACTATGCATAAAGTGAGGAGTAATCCCTATACTATTGTGATATATCATTTGCTCAAAACTTGAGGAAATAAGGCTGACACTGGTAACTGGGGATCACCACAAATGGAGATGTATTACCACAAAGCTAATTAACCAAATGCAATGCATGGGTAAGGAGGATCATAGGTTTAAATAACCAACCTCAAGAGTGCAAATACCCGAGTCCCAAAAGCAAGCATGGAGCATACAATTAGCCCACATAATAATGGGCACATAAGGATAAGTGATGTGGGCTGAAATAGCCACCTACAATAAACAGCACAAATTCACATTAGATGTATACAGAACCCATGTGGAGTGGAGCCAGGCAGAGAAAGAGGACCCAATGCGTGTTGCCACCCTAAGTTTCCACTATTTAGGCACATCAGGGGGTCTCCAAATGCGACATGGCACCACCAGTGATTCCCGCCTATTTTGCATTCAAAAACTCAAACAGTGCTCCCTTCCGAGCCCCGACGTGTGTCCAAACAGTGGTTTATCCCAACATCAGCATACTCAGGAAAAATTGCACAACAACTTTGGGGGTCTAATTTCTCCTGTTACCCTTGGGAAAATAAATAATTGCGGGCTGAAAAATAATCTTTTGAGGAAAAAAATGATTTTTTATTTTCACGGCTCTGCGTTATAAACTTATGTGAAGAACTTGGGGGTTCAAAGTGCTCACACACATCTAGATAAGCTCCTTGGGGGGTCTAGTTTCCAAAATGGGGTCACTTGTGGGCGTTTCCACTGTTTAGGCACATCAGGGGCTCTGCAAACGTAACATCATGCCCGCAGACCATTCCATCAAGTCGGCATTTCAAAACGTCACTACATCCATTCCGATCCCCGACATGTGCCCAAACAGTCGTCCCCCCCACATTTGGGGTACCAGCGTACTCAGGACAAACAGGACAACAACTTTTGGGTTCCAATTTCTCCTGTTACCCTTGCAAAAATAAAAAAATGCAGGCTAAAAATGAATTTTTTGAGGAAAGAAATGATTTTTTATTTTCACTACTTTGCGTTATAAACTTCTGTGAAGTTCAAAGTGCTCACTATGCATCTAGATAAGTTCCTTAGGGGGTCTAGTTTCAAAAATGGGGTCAATTGGTTGGGAGCTCCAAAGTTTAGACACAAAGGGCTCTCCCAACACGACATGGTGTCCGCTAACGATTGGAGCTAATTTTCCATTCAAAAAGTCAACTGGCACTTCTTCCCTTCTGAGCCCTGCTGTGCGCCCAAACAGTGATTCTCCCCCACATATGGGGTTACAGCGTACTCAGGACAAATTGGACAACAACTTTTGGGGTCCAATTTCTCCTGTTAACCTTGGAAAAATAAAAAATAGCGGGTTAAAAAATCATTTTTGAGGAAAAAAAATGATTTTTTATTTTCACGGCTCTGCGTTTGTAAACTTCTGTGAAGCAATTGTGGGTTTAAAGTGCTCACCACACATCTAGATAAGCTCCTTGGGGGGTCTAGTTTCTAATATGGGATCACCTGTTGGGGGTTTCTACTGTTTAGGCACATCAGGGGTTCTGCAAAAACAATATGACGCCCGCAGAACATTCCATCAAAGTCTGCTTTCCAAAAAGGCGCTCCTTCCCTACCGAGCACTCCCATGCGCCCAAACAGTGGTCCCCCCACATATGGGGTATCGGTGTACTCAGGACAAATTGCCCAACAACTTTTGTGGTCCAATTTCTCCTGTTAGCCTTGTGAAAATAAAAAATAGTGGGCTAAAAAATCATTTTTGAGGAAAAAAATTATATTTAATTTTCACTGTTCTGCATTATAAACTTCAGTGAAGCACTTGGGAGTTCAAAGTGCTCACCACACATGTAGATAAGTTCCTTAACGGGTCTAGTTTCCAAAATGGTGTCACTTGTGGGGGGTTTTCACTGTTTGGGCACACAGGGGCTCTCCAAACGTGACATGGTGTCCGATAATGATTGGAGCTAATTTTCCATTCAAAAAGTCAGATGGCGCTCCTTCCATTCTGGGCCCTGCTGTGCGCCCAAACAGTGGTTTATGACCACATATGAAGTATCGGTGTACTCAGGAGAAATTGCCCAATAAATTTTAAATTTTAGGATCCATTTTATTCTGTTGCCCATGTGAAAATGAAAAAATTGATGCTAAAAGAACATTTTTGTTGGAAAATTAAAATGTCCATTTTTTCCTTCCACGTTGCTTTAGTTCCTGTGAAGCACCTGAAGGGTTAATAATCTTCTTGAATGTAGTTTTGATTAGCTTGAGGAGTGCAGTTTTTAGAATGGTGTCACTTTTGGGTATTTACTGCCATATAGACCCCTCAAAGTGACTTCAAATATGAGATGGTCCCTAAAAAAATGGTTTTGTAAATTTTGTTGTAAAAATGAGTAATCGCTGTTCAAATTTTAATCCTTATAACTTCCTAACAAAAAAAAATGTTGTTTCCAAAATTGTGCTGATGCAAAACAGACATGTGGGAAATGTTATTTAATAATAACTATTTTGTTTCACATAACTCTCTGGTTTAACAAAATAAAAATTCAAAATTTGAAAATTGCAAAATTTTCAAAATTTTTGCCAAATTTCCAACTGCAAAAATTATCGACCTAAATTTACCACTATCATGAAGCCCAATACGTCGTGAAAAACAATCTCCGAATCGCTAGGATCCATTGAAGCGTTCCTGAGTTATTACCTCATAAAGGGACACTGGTCAGAATTGCAAAAAATGGCCAGGTCATTAAGGTCAAAATAGGCTGGGTCATGAAGTGGTTAAAGGACATTCTGCTACACATTCAGGTAAAGCTGTTGAGCAAATGGCTCATGCAAAGAATGAACTGAAAGAAGCAAACAGGAGATAGGTGTTTTTGTGCCAGACTATTTGTGCGAGTGTGATTTTTCAATGGAGACACTGCAGGCTTCTGTATAGACAATGGTTTAAATTAAGAAAGAGTGGCGCCCCTGAGGGTTCAGTTGCCACAGAGGTACTGCACCTCCTCCTGAGGTGTGGTACCCCACCATCCAGGTAAGGTGGAGACACCTGACCACGCTCCAACACCTGCATCCCACACAACACAGTAGTGTAGCAAAGCACCCTTTGGTGGCTCCCTGCTAGGAAGCGTGCTGGGAGGCGGGGGGAGTTTAGTTGGCACCAAAGGAGCGGGAAGAGTTTAGGATTTAATCAGTCTGTCAGTGGAAGAGTGAAGATGCACTGAGTGGGATGGATGAAGGACGTGCTGCAGCCGACCTCAGTGACCTGGGTCTGCTGGCACAGGAAAGGGACATTGATGGAAAGCCTGACTCTCTCCATAAGAAAGAAGCATTAGTACAGAATGTAAGGAGAGGAGGACTAAGGATTAGGGTTAGAGCAGAACCCTTCCCAACTTCACAGCGCAAGGCCGGGGTCCGGTCCCCGAGGTTGTATGGATACTAATTGTCCTGCAGCAGACACCGGAGGAATAGAAGTTGTCACCACTTTATTCCCACACAAGACTTGGGGGCACAACAGCAACGTGAGTGAGCCGGGACTAGGTAGTAAGGAGTCCCCGATGCAGGCTACAGCTGTCTGCCGTACAAGTAGAATTCATAGGAACATCTGACAGGAGGAACTCCAGTGTAACTCAGTACTGTGGGTACTTCACTATAGGCGCAAGAAGGGAGACGTTCAGAAAAGGCATATGTTGGCAGAGTGTTGGAAGGGAGTACTTCATCTTGCCTGGAAATTGGCTGAGCTCCTGACCTGGAGGACACGGCATGGATGTGGGCACCTTTACGCGCAACAGACTGTGAGTAAAGCTTTGGAATTACATGCCCTGGTGTCCTCTGCTTGTTCCTGCGCCAACACACTCACCACTGCTACATCTTTGCGCCTAACACTGCTTCATCCACATCTCCCCTCACCGTCACCTCACCTACTCTGCCCTGGGACTACAGCCCTACCTGTGAAGGGCTACACCATCATTGCTGCACTATACCATCTGTCCCAGAGGATCTGCTTGCAGCGTCGGCTTAACATCTTCCTTGCTGAACACCACAGATCGCGTCACGACTCATTTATTCACAAAATTTAATCATCACCCACACGCTTGACATTCCCCTTTTACAATGGACGCCCAGGGCCACGTGTTATGAATGAGTCACCGTAGGAGGCAAAAACAGAAATACTAGCTAAGTCCAGAAAGAAAGAGAAGTTGGCAGCTATCGGATTGCAGACCCCTGAACCTATCAACAACAACTAGCAGTAGCCATGGGGGGTTCCTACGGTGCCCTAGACCCCTCGATCACAGCCGGAGAACTACATAGCCTAAAGACAGAAAGGGAAATCTAAACTGCCCCAGAGCAGACCCCAAAGCAATAGGCAGCCCCCAACATATAATGACGGTGAAGCAAGATGAAAAAACACTCACACAGATAGAAAGATAGGCTGAGCAAATGATGGCGCCCAAGCTAACTAAATAGGACAGGATAGGAAAGCTGCTGTCTGCAATCCACCAAAAACCCTATCAGAACAAGGGCCAACAGGCTGATAGGGAAAAAGGCCCTGAAGACACTAGGCTTCAAAAAGACTATATCAGAACTCAGGTATTTTCTGAAGACAGAGCAAAAAGGAATTCAACTCACCCCAGCAGGGAATGGCAGAAATTCAGAAAAACAAGGCAAAACAAAACAAAACACAAATGCAAAAAGCAGTGCAGAAAACTTAGCTTTTGAGGAGCAGGAATCAGACTGGTCTCCTAGAATCCCTCAGAGAGATCACCAGCAAGGCAGAAGGGCGTCGGCTGCCTTATATCCAGTCAGCAATTCCCGTCACCCAGTCATCATCATCATACCCAGGTGCTTGGTAATCAGCCTCACTACCTTCCTTCACCAGAAGAGGGAGTTCATCAGACCTCAATGGTGAAGGGGAAAATGAATTCACAACAGTACCTCCCCCTTTAGGAGGGGTCACCGAACCCTCATCCACGCCACCAGGGCGATCAGGGTGAGCCCGATGAAAGGCACGCACCAATCTTTTGGCATGAATATCAGAGGCAGAGACCCAGGAATTATCCTCCTGACCATAACCCTTCCACTTAACCAAATACTGGAGTCTCCGTCTAGCCAGACGGAAATCCAGTATCTTCTCTACCTCATATTCCATGTTACCTTCAACCAATACAGGGTCCGGAGGTGCCACCCCAGGAACTACTGGTTCAACAAACCTCTTCAACAAGGACTTATGAAACACCTTATGGATTTTAAATGTGACAGGAAGAGCCAAACGAAAAGAGACCGGATTAATAATCTCCAAAATCTTGTAAGCTCCAATAAATCTAGGCTTAAACTTAGGAGAAGCCACCTTCATAGCGATAATTTTTGATGATAACCAAACCATATCACCAACCTTAAACTGGGGACCAATGGTCCTATGTCGGTTGGAAAACCGCTGGGCCCTTTCCTGGGAGAGAGAGAACTTATCCACCACTTGGTCCCAGATCTGGTGCATTCTCTCCACCACAGTGTCAACACCTGGGCAGGCTGAAGGCTCCACCTGCCCTGAAAAAATTCGAGGATGAAACCCAAAGTTACAAAAAAAAGGTGACATCAAAGTGGCAGAACTAGCTCTATTATTTAAAGCAAATTCAGCCAAGGGCAAAAATGAAACCCAATCATCCTAATCAGCAGAAATAAAACATCTCAAATACGACTCAGAGGTCTGGTTTGTTCTCTTCGTCTGCCCATTGGTCTGAGGGTGAAAAGCAGAGGAGAAGGACAACTGAATTCCCAGCTTGGAACAGAAAGTCCTCCAAAATCTAGAAACAAACTGAACTCCTCTGTCAGATACAATGTTCTCAGGAATCCCGTGCAAGTGAACCACCTGTTGCAAAAACAGGGGCACCAACTCAGAGGAAGATGGCAACTTAGGGAGTGGTACAAGATGAACCATCATAGAGAACCTATCACAAATCACCCAAATAACAGTCATTCTCTGAGAGACAGGCATATCAGAGATGAAATCCATTGAAATATGGGTCCATGGCCTCCTGGGGACCGGCAAAGGCATCAACAACCCACTAGAGTGAGAACAAGGTTTAGACCGGGAGCAAGTCCCACAGGACTGCACAAAATTCCTGACAAGGCGGGCCACCAAAAAACCGACTCACCAGATCTCTAGTACCAAAAATACCTGGATGACCAGCCAATGCAGAGCAATGAACTTCAGACATCACCCTCTTCTTCCACTGGTCAGGAACATACAACTTTCCCCTGGGACAACGCTCAGGTTTGTCCTCCTGGAAATCTTCCAGAGCATGTCTCAAATCGGGCGAGATCGCAGAAAGAAGTACCCCTTCGCCTAAGATGGTAGAAGGCTTGGTCACCACAGGAGAATCAGCAAAGAAGCTCCTAGAGAGAGCGTCAGCCTTGACATTCTTAGTGTCAGGAAGAAAAGAGACCACAAAATCAAAACGTGTAAAAAACAAGGCCCAGCTAGCCTGTCTAGGGTTCAAGCGTTTGGCCGACTCCAGGTAAATCAAATTCTTGTGGTCAGTGAGGACCACGACTTGATGTTTAGCTCCCTCCAACCAATGTCTCCACTCCTCAAATGCCCATTTCATGGCTAACAGTTCCCGATTCCCCACATCATAGTTATGTTCAGATGGAGAGAACTTTCGGGAAAAGAAAGCACAGGGATTCATTTTAGATATCACAGGATCCTTTTGGGACAAAACAGCTCCAGCACCAATCTCAGAAGAGTCCACCTCTACCTGGAACGGGAGTGAGACATCAGGTTGCCGCAAAACCGGGGCAGAAGTGAATCTTCGCTTCAGCTCCTGAAAGGAAGAAACAGCCTCCGGAGACCAATTCAACACATCAGCACTAGTGTTGAGCATTCCGATACCGCAAGTATCGGGTATCGGCCGATATCAGCGGTATCGGAATTCCGATACTTAATTCCGATACTTTTTTCATATCGGATTCCGGGATCGGAATCGGAATAGGAAGTTCCCATCATGCTATGAGCCTGCTTGCTTTGATTAAGCCAATGGGAATCCTCCGAAGTGTGGGCACATCCTGTTAGGCATGTAGGCATGTTAACTATTGGCATGGCTGTGATTGGCTGCCGAAATGATGTCATGATGCACTATAAAAGCCACCGCAGCCGCCATTTCTGGTCACTCTGCTGTGAATTCAGTTAGGGACAGGCTGCTGTAGAAGACTGTGAGGGACAGTTAGAAATAGCGATTCTAAAAACAATATTGTGCTTTATCCAGGCTACATAAACCACCACTGTAGCTTGCTTTTCCCTAGCAGCGCTGTTTTCACAGCTGTCTGCAAGGGCTGTGTGAGTGCAGCTCACGCTGTGGAGTGGGTCCTGCAGCCACGTCAGGCTGTAGGCCACCCAGTGTGATCACTGCTGCCTCATACATCTTTTATTTTTTGAGCTGCATTTTTTAAATAATTTCAATCTAGTGTGCTTCCATCCGTATCCATATACGTTGGTTGCAAACACTAGTAGTAGACAGCGGAGCCTTTCTGCAGCCTTTCAGTGCTAGTGTCCACTTTGCTGCACTGTTCACGGCTGTCTGAGAGGTCTCTGACTGTGTGTGAGTGCAGCTCACGCTGAGTAGTGTGTCCTGCAGCTACGTCTGGCTGTAGGACGCTCAGCGTGCGTCACTGCCTCACACATATTTTTATTTGAGTGCAGCTCATTTTTTCTTCTATTAGTGTGCATCCATCCGTCTCCATCTACGGTGGTTGCAAACACTATATAGGAGTACACAGCGGAGCCTTTCTGCAGCCTGTCAGTGCCAGTGCCCACTTAGCTGCACTGTTGACGGCTGTCTGAGAGGTCTCTGACTGTGTGTGAGTGCAGCTCACGCTGAGTAGAGTGTCCTGCAGCTACGTCTGGTTGTAGGACGCTCAACGTGCGTCACTGCCTCACACATATTTGTCTCTGAGTGCAGCTCATTTTTTCTTCTCCTATTAGTGTGCATCCATCCGTATCCATCAACATTGGTTGGTTGCAAACACTATATAGGAGTAGATAGAGGAGCCTTTTTTTCTGGCTTGTGCCCTGCCGGCGCAGCCAGATTAGTATTACCCAATTTTTTTGGAGCCTCATCTTTTGCATTGTAGGTTACCTGCCTGCATTGTAATAGCTCCAAAAAGTTGGTGATACTATCAGTTTCAATTCTTTGTTCTCATACTTTGAGTTTGTTTCAAACAAAGAAACCACATAAAAAGTTTACCAAACACTACATTTTGAACTTGTGTAGGCCACATCAGCTCCTATTAAAGTCTAGTCCACACACACACACTTCATAAAATTAGTGTTTCTTGTACCTGTAACCAGCTGTTCAGGAATAAGCACACTAAGGCCCCCCTTTGTCCTTTTTTGCCTATCTTAAGCAGTCTTGCAAGATGAAGAAGGCAGGGAGTAAGGCGCGGGGGCGTGGGCGTGGAGTTTCAGCAGGGAGAGGACGTGGGGATTCTGCAGGGAGAGGACGTGGGGATTCTACAGGTAGAGGACGTGGGGATTCTGGGCCTGCTGCGGGCACCAGTGGATCAGCATCCCCCAGTTTTAGCAGGCAACAGTCCTTTATGCGCAGCTTTGTAGGACCTCAACGTACCCCACTGCTGCGGGAGGAACAAATTGAAGCCGTTGTCGGATGGATGGCAGCTAACGCATCGACTTCAATTACTTCCGCATCCTCTCAGGGTCAGAGCACCGAAGAGCAACCATCTGTCTCTTCACCACCTGCCAAAGTGCCCAGGCAGTCAGAGAGACATGGACAGGAGCCATCACAATCTCTACTTCTGTTCTCGGAATCTGTTGGCTTGGAAAGAGGGGGCCAGCCAAGCAGCATTCCTGAATGTGAAGAAGAGGGAGTATGCAGTGATGCGCAACTTCTTTGTCCCTCTGAATCTGAAGAGGCGAGTGGGCCAGTGCCTATGGTCAGCACACCTCAGTACGCATCAGATGATGACGAGACTCAGTTGCCACTTTCTGGTGCGTACGGTGCTGGCGAGACAACCCCGGAGAAGCAGCTGTTTGAAGAGGGGAGGGAAGATGATGAGGTCCTTGACCCATCATGGCGTGAGCAACAGGAAGGTGGTGGGAGCAGCTCGGAGGAAGAGATTCCCCTACCGGCCAAAACAGGAGGCAGAGGGAGGGGGAAGACTTGGTTGCCTGTACCCTCCACTTCGGCACCCGTTAGGAGCATTCCTCCTTCCAAAGGCAAACCGGGCGCTCACAAGAGTTGCAGTGCGTGGTCCTTTTTTGACACAGTTGCAGATGACATTTGCTTTGTCAAATGCAAGCTGTGTCATCAGAGAGTCAAAAGAGGGAGAAATGTCAGCAACCTCAATACCACAAATATGTGGAAACATGTGCGCACCAAGCACGAGTTGGAGTTGCAGAGACACCCTCAAGACGTAGGCCAACGTACAGCACCACCTACCACCTCTTCAGTTCGTGTTGGGCCCTCTTCCTCCAGCTCACACACTGCTGGTTCGGCTTCCTCACAGGATCGCCAAGGAAGAACCTCTGCCACTGTTGTCCGGAGACCCTGTCAGATTCCACCCATAACAGCACGTTCCCATCCATCACAGCCATCGGTAGCACAGGCATGGGATAAAAGGCGCCCTTACTCGGCAAACCATCCCCGAGCACAGTCTCTGAATGCTGGCATTGCCAAACTTCTGGCAGTTGAAATGCTGTCATTCAGGCTGGTGGACACTGACACCTTCCGGGACTTAATGGCATTGGCAGTCCCCCAATACAACGTGCCCAGCCGCTTTTATTTCAGCAGGCGAGCCGTCCCTGCCCTGCAGAAACATGTTGAGGGCAAAATAAAACATGCGCTACTAAACGCCGTTAGTAGCAAGGTCCACCTGACCACCGATGCGTGGACCAGTAACCATGGACAGGGACGATACCTTTCCCTCACTGCCCACTGGGTCAATGTTGTGGAGCCGGGTACGGATCTGGAGAGTGGCGCTGTACGTGTTCTTCCAACGCCACGGATTGCAGGACTCCAGTCTGTACACATAGACTCCTCCTCCTACTCAAGTTCCTCAGAAACAGCAGAGCAGGAGCCTGTTACGACCGATATGAGCACAGCCGTGGCCAAACGTCAACAGGCTGTACTCAAATTAATTTCTTTGGGGAATCGAAGCCACACAGCGCAGGAGCTCTGGAATGCTATCAAGCTGGAGAGCGATGTGTGGTTTGGGCCAGCGAATCTCCAGCCGGGCTTGGTAGTGTGTGACAATGGCCGAAATCTGGTGGCAGCTCTTGGCCTAGGCAACCTCACACACATCCCATGTCTGGCACATGTTCTTAACTTGGTCGTGCAGAGCTTTCTGAGGGACTATCCGGATCTTGATGCACTGTTGCACAAGGTCCGCATAGAGTGCGCTCACTTGCGACGTTCCAGCACGGCAAGATCGCGCCTCGCTGCTCTGCAGCGACGATTTGGCCTTCCAGAACATCGCATCATATGTGACCTACCCACCCGGTGGAATTCAACGTTACATATGTTGGAGCGGTTGTGTGAGCAGCAGGCAGCAGTCATGGAGTACCAGCTGCATCAGGCGCAAACAAGTCGCACTGTGCGCCGTTCACACTTCAGCACCATTGAGTGGGCCTCTATGAAGGACATCTGCCTCGTTTTGCGTGCCTTCGATGAATCCACGCGGATGGCGAGTGCAGATGATGCACTAGTCAGCATGACTGTCCCCCTTATCTGCCTGCTTCAACAAACACTGCAAGCACTAAGGGATGAGGTTTCAGAAGAGGTGGAGGATGAGGAGTCCCAAATGCCATCTGCTTCTGGACAGTCTGCGCTACGTGTTTCCTCACAAAGGCCTAGGCAGGGGACACTTTGTGAGGAGGATGAGGAGGAGTCGATGGAGGAGGAAGACATCTCTCCAGAGGAGGGAGGTACACAAACCTCTACTCAGTATGTACAGCGAGGGTGGGGTGATGCAGAGCAGGTCGAGGTCACGCCTCAAACAGGGGACAGCGGTTCTTTGGCAGTTGGGAGTCTGCATCACATGGTTGATTTCATGCTGCAGTGCCTGAGAAACGACCGCCGCATCGCCCACATTCTCGTCTCGGCTGATTATTGGGTGTACACCCTCCTAGATCCTCGCTACCGGGACAGCGTACAAAGGCTCATACCAACGTTGAACCGGGAGCGTAAAATGCGGGAGTACGAAGAGTCACTGGTGCAGTCCATAATGTTTTCCATTCCACCCGACAGCATTGTTGCAAGTGCTTTACAAAGCAGCTCTGTGCGTCGAGGCAGTGGAGGAAACTCTGCACAAAGAGGGAGCAGAGGCAGTGCCGCAGCACAAGGCAAGACCACTATGGCCCAAATGTGGCAAAGTTTTGTGTGTCCACCACAATTGTCTACACCATCAGCGACGCCTCGAGTCAGCAGGAGGCAACGCTTCCGTCAGATGGTGTCAGACTACATGTCTTGCCCTGTCGCTGTACTCCCAGATGGCTCTTCCCCCTTCAAGTTTTGGGTCTCTAAGCTGGATACATGGCCAGAGCTTAGCCAGTATGCATTGGAGGTGCTGGCTTGCCCTGCTGCCAGTGTATTATCGGAACGTGTCTTTAGTGCCGCAGGTGGTGTACTAACAGACCGTCGCACGCGACTATCTTCCGATAATGTTGACCGGCTGACTTTTCTGAAAATGAACAAGGCCTGGATCTCCAAAGACTTTGCCATTCCTCTTACAGACTAAATTAGTGGTTGGCAACTGTATCCAGGTCTGCTGGTGTGTTCATTTTTCTACCACCTGAACTATAATCCCTGTGCTTCAACACAGCCAGTTGTCGCTCAGATGTGTCGTCTGCACAGAGAAACACACTAGCTCCTGTGTTACTGGGGTTCAGTAATGCCAGCTGATCCCCTGCTGTGTGGACGGCAGAGTCACCAGCTCCATCAACATTCAAACCACTACTGATTTTTAACCGTGCCCAACTTAGGTCTCTGGCTCCACTGTCTCTACTATTTCCCCTGACCTCCAACCCCGCCATCTACATCTCTGAAGTGGCGTCAGCACAATCTACACTTGTTCCTGTGTTCCTGTGGCTCAGTCCCATCAGTTTATCCCCTGATGTGTGTCCGGCAAGGTCTCCTGCTCTGTCCACATTCCCATAACCAGTAGTGGGAATGAGGACAGAGCTGGCGAACTTGCTGGACAAACATCAGGGGATCAACTGATGGGACTGAGCACCAGTAACACAGGAACAAGTGTAGATTGTGCTGACGCCACTTCAGAGATGTAGCTGGCGGGGTTGGAGGCCAGGGTAAATAGTAGAGACAGTGGAGCCAGAGGCCTAAGTGGAGCATGGTTAGAATCAGTAGTAGTCCACAACCTCCATAAAAACCGCTGCCCATTGGCCTCTGCATGCGGCATGCGTAATCCTGGGCACCAACAGCGTCAGTTGGTGTTCAGAAGTGTCGTCTCCACAGAGCCAAACACGTTCGTTCAAGTGTTAGTGGGGTTCAGCACTGCCAGCTGTTCCCCTGCTGTGGAGATGGCAAGTCTCCTGCTGCCTTCACCTGCCAAAATCCAGTAGGCCCCAGCCTGCTCCTCGCCTAATCCTGGGCTCCAACAGCGTCAGTTGGTGTTCAGAAGTGTCGTCTCCACAGAACCAAACACGTTCGTTCAAGTGTTAGTGGGGTTCAGCACTGCCAGCTGTTCCCCTGCTGTGGAGATGGCAAGTCTCCTGCTGCCTTCACCTGCCAAAATCCAGTAGGCCCCAGCCTGCTCCTCGCCTAATCCTGGGCTCCAACAGCGTCAGTTGGTGTTCAGAAGTGTCGTCTCCACAGAGCCAAACACGTTCGTTCAAGTGTTAGTGGGGTTCAGCACTGCCAGCTGTTCCCCTGCTGTGTAGATGGCAAGTCTCCTGCTGCCTTCACCTGCCAAAATCCAGTAG
Organism: Dendrobates tinctorius; assembly: GCF_039654945.1. Lineage (NCBI taxonomy): Eukaryota > Metazoa > Chordata > Amphibia > Anura > Dendrobatidae > Dendrobates > Dendrobates tinctorius. The sequence continues at coordinate 5,956,494 of NW_027361728.1, read as the reverse complement.
GCCCCAGCCTGCTCCTCGCCTAATCCTGGGCTCCAACAGCGTCAGTTGGTGTTCAGAAGTGTCGTCTCCACAGAGCCAAACACGTTCGTTCAAGTGTTAGTGGGGTTCAGCACTGCCAGCTGTTCCCCTGCTGTGTAGATGGCAAGTCTCCTGCTGCCTTCACCTGCCAAAATCCAGTAGGCCCCAGCCTGCTCCTCGCCTAATCCTGGGCTCCAACAGCGTCAGTTGGTGTTCAGAAGTGTCGTCTCCACAGAGCCAAACACCTTCGTTAGAGTGTTAGTGGGGTTCAGCACTGCCAGCTGTTCCCCTGCTGTGGAGATGGCAAGTCTCCTGCTGCATTCACCTGCCAAAATCCAGTAGGCCCCAGCCTGCTCCTCGCCTAATCCTGGGCTCCAACAGCGTCAGTTGGTGTTCAGAAGTGTCGTCTCCACAGAACCAAACACATTCGTTCAAGTGTTAGTGGGGTTCAGCACTGCCAGCTGTTCCCCTGCTGTGGAGATGGCAAGTCTCCTGCTGCCTTCACCTGCCCAAATCCAGTAGGCCCCAGCCTGCTCCTCGCCTAATCCTGGGCTCCAACAGCGTCAGTTGGTGTTCAGAAGTGTCGTCTCCACAGAGCCAAACACATTCGTTGAAGTGTTAGTGGGGTTCAGCACTGCCAGCTGTTCCCCTGCTGTGGAGATGGCAGTCTCTCCTGCTGTCTCCGCATTACAAAGACAGTAGGCCTCTGCCTACACCCTCCTATTTCCTGGGCTTCAACACAGCCAGTTGTAGTTCGGAAGTGCCGTCCACACGGAAAGAGACACTTGCTCCCGTGTCTCAGTGGGGTTCAGTAACGTCAGCTGATCCCCTGCTGTGTGGATGGCAGTCTCTCCTGCTGTCACCTCATTCAAAATTCAGTAGGCCTCTGCCTACACCCTCCTATTTCCTGGGCTTCAACACAGCCAGTTGTAGTTCGGAAGTGCCGTCCACACGGAAAGAGATACTTGCTCCCGTGTCTCAGTGGGGTTCAGTAACGTCAGCTGATCCCCTGCTGTGTGGATGGCAGTCTCTCCTGCTGTAAACTCATTCAAAATACAGTAGGCCTCTGCCTACACCCTCCTATTTCCTGGGCTTCAACACAGCCAGTTGTAGTTCGGAAGTGCCGTCCACACGGAAAGAGATACTTGCTCCCGTGTCTCAGTGGGGTTCAGTAACGTCAGCTGATCCCCTGCTGTGTGGATGGCAGTCTCTCCTGCTGTAAACTCATTCAAAATACAGTAGGCCTCTGCCTACACCCTCCTATTTCCTGGGCTTCAACACAGCCAGTTGTAGTTCGGAAGTGCCGTCCACACGGAAAGAGATACTTGCTCCCGTGTCTCAGTGGGGTTCAGTAACGTCAGCTGATCCCCTGCTGTGTGGATGGCAGTCTCTCCTGCTGTAAACTCATTCAAAATACAGTAGGCCTCTGCCTACACCCTCCTATTTCCTGGGCTTCAACACAGCCAGTTGTAGTTCGGAAGTGCCGTCCACACGGAAAGAGATACTTGCTCCCGTGTCTCAGTGGGGTTCAGTAACGTCAGCTGATCCCCTGCTTTGTGGATGGCAGTCTCTCCTGCTGTAAACTCATTCAAAATACAGTAGGCCTCTGCCTACACCCTCCTATTTCCTGGGCTTCAACACAGCCAGTTGTAGTTCGGAAGTGCCGTCCACACGGAAAGAGATACTTGCTCCCGTGTCTCAGTGGGGTTCAGTAATGTCAGCTGATCCCCTGCTGTGTGGATGGCAAAGTCTCCTGCTGCCTACACAGTCGTACCACTACTGATTTTTAACCGTGCTCCAATTAGGCCTGTGGCTACACTGTCTCTCGTATTTCCCCTGTCCTCCAACCCTGCCAGTTACAGCTCCGAAGTGGCGTCTGCACAATCCACACTTGTTCCTGTGTTACAGGTGTTCAGTCCGATCAGTTAATCCCCTGATGTGTGTCCGGCAATGTCGCCTGCTCTGTCCACATTCCCATTATCGGAATGTGGACAGAGCAGGCGACATTGCCGGACACACATCAGGGGATTAACTGACCGGACTGAACACCTGTAACACAGGAACAAGTGTGGATTGTGCAGACGCCACTTCGGAGCTGTAACTGGCGGGGTTGGAGGACAGGGGAAATACGAAAATCAGTGAATCCACAGGCCTAAGTGGAGCTTGGTTCAAATTAGTAGTCTACAACCGATCTTAAAATTTCTTCAATGCAGCCTAAGCCTGCTCCGTGCTTGTCCCTGGGCTTCAACACAGCCAGTTGTTGCTCGGAAGTGCCGTCTTCACAGAGTAAAACACTAGCTCCTGTGTTTGTGGGGTTCAGTAACGTCAGCTGTTCCCCTGCTGTTTTGATGGCAATCTGTCCTGCTGCCTCCCAATTGACAGCACATCAGGCCTCAGCCTGCTAAGTGCTTGTCCTGGGCTCCAACATCGCCAGTTGCTGCTCATAACTGACTTTGGCACGGGTACTCCCTCCTGCCCAGCTTGGTTCCAGCCCTGCCTGCTGTTTCCGGGAAGTGTCAATGTCAGTTTGCCACCCCAAGTTGCCATGTCGTGTTGCGGTTGGGTTAGCCGAGGCTAGGGTGCCAGCAGTTTAGGTGCTTCCTATGTGGACTGCGGGTTCTGGTAAGAAAGGTTTGTTCCATAGTGCCAGTAGGACAAGCACCCCCTGTAGGACTGTGTGATTCGGTAACTGCGGCCAGCTTGCGGCATGCCAACTTTGCTTTTCAGGGGTAACTTCTGATACCCCTCCGGGTTCCAGCACCGTCAGCTGGTTCTCATCAGAGCCTTTGGCCTAGGTGCCTCCATCTCGGTATCCGAGTTCCAGCAACGTCTGCTGGTCCTTGGTAGTGCTTTGTAGCACAGGTACCTCCTGCTTAGTAACCGGGTTCCAGCACCGTCAGCTGGTCCTCGGTTGTGCCATTGGCTCTTATTCCTTCTGCTGCCCCTCCGGGTGCCAGCACTGTCAGCTGGTCCTCGCTATTTCCATTTGCTCTTGCAGCTTATGCTACCCCTCCGGGTTCCAGCACCGTCAGCTGGTTCTCGTCAGAGCCTTTGGCCTAGGTGCCTCCATCTCGGTATCCGAGTTCCGGCAACGTCTGCTGGTCCTTGGTAGTGCTTTGTAGCACAGGTACCTCCTGCTTAGTAACCGGGTTCCAGCACCGTCAGCTGGTCCTCGGTTGTGCCATTGGCTCTTATTCCTTCTGCTGCCCCTCCGGGTGCCAGCACTGTCAGCTGGTCCTCGCTATTTCCATTTGCTCTTGCAGCTTATGCTACCCCTCCGGGTTCCAGCACCGTCAGCTGGTTCTCGTCAGAGCCTTTGGCCTAGGTGCCTCCATCTCGGTATCCGAGTTCCGGCAACGTCTGCTGGTCCTTGGTAGTGCTTTGTAGCACAGGTACCTCCTGCTTAGTAACCGGGTTCCAGCACCGTCAGCTGGTCCTCGGTTGTGCCATTGGCTCTTATTCCTTCTGCTGCCCCTCCGGGTGCCAGCACTGTCAGCTGGTCCTCGCTATTTCCATTTGCTCTTGCAGCTTATGCTACCCCTCCGGGTTCCAGCACCGTCAGCTGGTTCTCGTCAGAGCCTTTGGCCTAGGTGCCTCCATCTCGGTATCCGAGTTCCGGCAACGTCTGCTGGTCCTTGGTAGTGCTTTGTAGCACAGGTACCTCCTGCTTAGTAACCGGGTTCCAGCACCGTCAGCTGGTCCTCGGTAGTGCCATTGGCTCTTGTTCCTTCTGCTGCCCCTCCGGGTGCCAGTACCGTCAGCTGGTTCAAGAGGACAAAGAACAGGAAGACAACCACCAAGATGCAGAACAACAAGAGAGAGAAGACAAAGAAGCATAAAAAAAACAAAGCAGAAGAACATTAAGCATAAGACTAATACTCTGAGCAAATGATATTATCTTATTTATAAGCAGAAGAAGACTAAGCAGTGTATGGGGGTGAGTCCGTTCCTCCTCGTGGTGCCCCTGGAAAAGGCCTGCTTCTGCAGGCCAAACTGAACGCGGACAAATCCTGTTGTAAATCTTTTGTGACAGGCAGAACGGAAGGTGTAAACTTCTAACTTTTCTAGATAACAACTACAGGAATGCCTGACACAAACAAGAATATGATGAAGAAGAATAGGAAGAAGATGAAGAAGCTGAATATGTAGAATAATAATTGTTGAATAAGAAGAATATGAAGAATGTAAGAAAAGGAAGAAGAAGAAGAAGAAGAAGAAGAAGAAGAAGAAGAAGAAGAAGAAGAAGAAGAAGAAGAAGAAGAAGAAGAAGAAGAAGAAGAAGAAGAAGAAGAAGAAGAAGAAGAAGAAGAATGTAAAAAAAGGAAGTAGAAGAAGAAGAAGAAGAATGTAAAAAAAGGAATAAGAAGAAGAATGTAAAAAAAGGAAGTAGAAGAAGAAGAAGAAGAATGTAAAAAAAGGAAGTAGAAGAAGAAGAAGAAGAATGTAAAAAAAGGAAGTAGAAGAAGAAGACATACATGTCTGGCAAAATATAAATGAGGCTAACATAGTCAATATCTTTGTAACTCCTAACATCTTTAAAAAAAAAAGTTTAATTCCTGCTATTCCATTTGATTGGGCTAAACCTCTATGGCTTTAATGTCTCCTCCACCTCCCACAATACATTCTACATTATTCTTAGTTGTTTTTCTTCATGTAGAATTAACCTACAAGGAAAGAAAGGTTTTTTTTTAATTCCGATATTTTGGCCCCATTGACTTGCATTGGTTCCCGGTATCGGAATCGGCGATACCGATACTTTTTTTTAAGATCGGCCGATCCATTCCGATCCGATATTTTCAAGTATCGGCTGGTATCGCTCAACTCTAATCAGCACCCTTCTTAGTCAGATCAGTCAATGGCTTGGCAATACTAGAAAATTTTGCTATATATTTCCGATAAAAATTAGCAAAACCCAAAAATTTCTGGAGGGCCTTCAAAGAAGTGGGCTGAACCCAATCATAAATGGCCTGTACCTTGGCCGGGTCCATTTCATTAGTTGACAGAGACAAAATAAATCCCAAAAAAGAAATCCTCTGTACCCCAAAAAGGCATTTCGATCCTTTGACACACAGGGAATTCTCCCTCAAGATCCAGAACACAGTCCGAACATGTTCCACATGAGAATCCCAATCCTTGGAGAAGATCAAAATATCATCCAGATAGATAATCAAAAATTTATCCACAAAGTCTCGGAAAATCTCGTTCATGAAGCACTGGAAGACAGAAGGGGCGTTAGTGATCCCAAAAGGCATCACCAGGTACTCAAAATGTCCCTCCGGAGTATTAAACGCCGTCTTCCATTCATCCCCATGCTTAATGCAGATAAGATTATACGCCCCCCTGAGGTCAAGCTTGGTAAACCAGCAAGCACCTTTAACTCTGGAGAATAGATCCGAAATCAGGGGTAACGGATACTGATATTTAATAGTAATTTTGTTGAGGGCACGATAATCAATACAAGGCCTTAATGAACCATCCTTTTTGGCCACGAAATAAAAACCCAGCACCTAAGGGTGAAGAGGATGGTCTAATATGACCCTTCTCCAACGACTCCTTAATATAGGATCGCATAGCCTCGTGCTCGGGTACAGATAAATTGAAGAGCCGACCCTTGGGAAATTTACACCCCGGGCTCAGTTCAATTGCACAGTCATAACTCCTATGAGGAGGCAAAGACGCAGACTCATTCTCACTAAACACATCATAAAAGTCCGCCAAATAGTCAGGAACATCATGCGACTGAGGAGAGGTGGAAAAAACCGGAGCCTCATTAAGGGCACACCGACAACCCCAACTCACCACAGACACAGATTTCCAATCCAAAACTGGATTATGAATTTGCAACCAGGGAAACCCCAGAACAATGGTATCATGCAAATTTTGCAACACCAAAAATCTGCAATTTTCTTGATTGTCTGGGGTGACCCGCATTACCACCTGGGTCCAAAATTGAGGTTTATTTTTTGCCAAAGGAGTGGCATCAACCCTCTCAAAGGGATAGGCGTCCGCAGAGGTGTCATCGGAAATCCACAACGTTTAGCAAAATCCAAGTCCATTAGGGTCAGGGCTGCTCCCGAATCCACAAAAGCCTTAGCGGAAAATGTGGACAGGGAGCAGATCAGAGTAATTGCCAGAAGAAACTTAGGTTGAACACCAACCACAGAAAACGTGTCTGCAAAACGTTTCTCTCGTTTAGGACAGACAGAAATGATATGCGAGGCATTTCCACAAAAAAAACACAGCTTATTACGCCTTCTGAACTCCTGACGTTGCTCCCTGGACAAAACTCTATCACATTGCATAGGTTCAGACACTTGTTCAACAGGTGGCAACACCTCTCGTGCAGTCCTGCGTTCACGTAAACGCCGATCAACCTGAATGGCTAATGACATAGAATCGTCAAGACCAGAGGGAACAGGAAATCCCACCATAGTATCTTTTATGGCTTCTGACATACCCTTCCGAAAGAGAGCTGCCAAGGCATTATCATTCCTGGTAGTAAGGACCGCACACTTTCGGAATTTTTGACAGTACAATTCTGCAGAATCTCGACCCTGGCTCAATGCCAACAGGGTCTTTTCAGCCTGATCAATTGCATTAGGTTCATCATACAACAACCCCAAGGCTTGAAAAAATGCGTTCACATAAGTCAGAATAGGATCATCTGGTTTCAAAGAAAGCGCCCAATCCTGGGGATCACCACGCAGCAAAGAGATGACAATTTTAACCTGCTGCGCAGAGCTCCCTGATGAGTTAGGCTTCATGGCAAAAAATAATTTCAATTATTTTTGAAATTCAAAAATTTAGACCGATCCCGAAAAAACACATCAGGAGTAGGGATCTTTGGTTCAGCAGCATGTGAATGAGCAAGGTAGGCGGAAATTCCCCGCACTTCCACAGCGAGCTGCTCCACACGATCAGACAATTGCTTTATCTCTATTGAGAGAAAAAAAAATTCCCCCTACGGCCTCAGAGATATAGAGGAAAGAATATACACACTTTTTTTTTTTTTTTTTACAATTCTTTCCTGCTATTGAGTACCCTAGGATCTGCGGTATGGCTGGTGATTCTGTTATGAATGAGTCACCGTAGGAGGCAAAAACAGAAATACTAGCTAAGTCCAGAAAACCAGAGGAGTTGGCAGCTATCGGATTGCAGACCCCTGAACCTATCAACAACAACTAGCAGTAGCCGTGGGGGGTTCCTACGGTGCCCTAGACCCCTCGATCACAGCCAGAGAACTACATAGCCTAAAGACAGAAGGGAAAATCTAAACTGCCCCAGAGCAGACCCCAAGGCAATAGGCAGCCCCCAACATATAATGATGGTGAAGCAAGATGAAAAAACACTCACACAGATAGAAAGATAGGCTAAGCAAATGATGGTGCCCAAGCTAACTAAATAGGACAGGATAGGAAAGCTGCTGTCTGCAATCCACCAAAAACCCTATCAAAACAAGGGCCAACAGGCTGATAGGGAAAAAGGCCCTGAAGACGCTAGGCTTCAAAAAGACTATATCAGCACTCAGGTATTTTCTGAAGACAGAGCAAAAAGGAATTCAACTCACCCCAGCAGGGAATGGCAGAAATTCAGAAAAACAAGGCAAAACAAAACACAAATGCAAAAAAGCAGTGCAGAAAACTTAGCTTTTGAGGAGCAGGAATCAGACTGGTCTCCTAGAATCCCTCAGAGAGATCACCAGCAAGGCAGAAGGGCGTCGGCTGCCTTATATCCAGTCAGCAATTCCCATCACCCAGTCATCATCATCATACCCAGGTGCTTGGTAATCAGCCTCACTACCTTCCTTCACCAGAAGAGGGAGTTCATCAGACCTCAATGGTGAAGGGGAAAATGAACTCACAACAGCCACGGACCTGGTCACTGCCACTGTGACATCTCCCATTGAAACCAACGGGCCCGGTTCCGAGTACCCCACCAGCCCTGGGGAGGGCGATCCAACTTGGCGTCACGAACAGGATGACGAAGCCCGGTGCCACCGGGTTCTGTGTGCCTGAGTTTTATTGGACTTAAACATTGCTGAGAATGTGCAGAATAACCAAATTAATAGACTGTAAAATGGACTCTCAAAATGGCCGCCGACGCGGTGAAGAAGGGTATGACAACATGGGTGGTCCTAAGAAAAGACCACAATCTGTCCTTGGCCTCCCCTGCCTGAACTTCTATGCAACTGCAACATGGCCCACCCCCGAGGTATTCGGATACTGGCTTGGTATGGAGGAGTAGGAAGAAGACGCCTCCCCCAGAAGGAGGAGCGGGAGCCGGTGGCGGGAAAAGAGGCCAGAAAGGAGGAAGAACGCCAGAACGCCATGATGGAAGAAGGAGGGAGGCCCGAACAGCGCAAGTAGTTTGAGCTGAATCTCCCCGGCGCATTGGCTGAAGGCTCCTATCTGACTTCCAAAATGGACTGCCAGCAGCTGGAGGGCGAGATTGCCCAGCTGACACACTGCCTGCGGCTGAGACAGGAGGCTCTTCTGGATCCTGAACTGGCAGCACGCCCAGGAGGGGCCTAAACCATCGTTACCTCCATCACCGATACCCTCGCCATTGGTACCCGCCGCCGCTGCTATATCACCGGTACCTTCACCCACGGTACCCGTCGCTGCTGCACAAGATCTCCCCCAGGCAGCACCTGTGGAACCTACGGCCGCTGCCCTGTCACAGGCGGCGCCTGTCTCCATCTCCAAGCTGCAATCACCGCTGAGCGCGGCCTGTCATGAGGAGTTCTCTGGGGGCCCGGAGGCTGAAGCGGAGGACGTTGAACTCCTGCCTGGACCTGACACGGCTGTGCAGGTCCCACCGGAGACCCCTGCGGACCAGGAGCCGCCATCTGCCCCGCCATAGTCTCCGATCATGGGTCAGGCAACTCTAGTGAACATTGTGCACCGCCGGGAGGCTCCAGGTATGACCGCCACCCCCGCCAACGGGTTACCCCCTGAGTTTTCACGCACTGCGGCCGGCATGCTCGAACTCCACATGGGGCAAATGCAAGAGCTGTGCTCTCAATTTAGAGACACTAAGCTGACTGCGATGGGGAAGTGGAAGAAATCCCTGCTGAAAAGAATGAGACTGGAGCAGACACATCCCATTCGGCATCTTGTAGATTTGGTAGAAGAGTCTGAACAGCAGACGGGTATTAATATAGATCATGGGTTCCCTTTGCCACAGATTCAGAATCCCTACCTTTCGCCCTACAAGTGGCCACAGACATCGGTGCCACCAGACGTTAGGCCAAAAACCAAGGTAGCAGCATTGCTAACTGTGGTGCCACCTGAAACTGGGGAACAACATCCATTGGTACCTGCTGCAGCTCCTGCAGAATCACTGGTAGCAGAGATACCACCACCAGCAGCTGAAGTGCTACCCTCACAGGCAGCAGTTACTCCCGCTGCCATTCCATCTACACAGGCAGATTCCAACCTCACCTCTTGGGAGAAGGAATACCTGCAATTTGTTGACAATCAGCAAGAAGATGATGTCCTTCAGTTCTCCCCTGGAAGCAGCCCAAGCGACTCGCTTCAACCACCCCAGGAGGGGATCATCACTAAGGATTAATAACTAACTGTTACCCAGGAGGGTATAGGCATCGTTATGCCTTTTTCATTTTTCAATATTGTTCATCATGTTGTTTTTCTTTTGATTCCAGTTTGCCCAGTTTCCTTGACAGCTCTTTATATTTGAACAGTGGAGATCATGGACAATGAGTGATCCAGAACTGTCCTGTAAATAGTAGCACCTCTTAAGGTGCTTTCTCTAGGTTTTACTTAGACCTGCTTTAATAGGGACATTTCAAGACATCTTGGCTGGATCAGTGTCTACTTTACATAATTGCACTTAATAATAATGTTTAGCATTTTGATAGGAAAAGTAAATAGTGATAGTGTTTAATAAAGTATTAATGGTAATAGTACAGATTTTATATAGGATATAGTTGGTCATGAGATCTAGGAATCAGACTAGTAATGAATGCTTACAGAGTTTAGACTCATGTTAATGTGTGAATAAAGTTGAAAAATTTGAATAAAGATTTGAAAATGCAGGTGACGAACCAGGCATCGGCGGTTGTCACCTAGGGTCTAGAAGTAATAGTAAAAAGGTGAAAGAAATGTGTTAACGATAATACTTGAACTGGTAGTGAGTATACTGCCAATAGCACTTTAAATTAGGTACTATTTTTCGACATAGATAGTTAAATTGTTTGCAACATTCAAGGATCAGTGCCTCCCAAATTGGGAAGTTTAGATAAGTATTGTTTATTAAGCATTCAAAAATTTTTGTATGTTCCTGATTATTGTTGGTCTTTGTCTCACTAGCAGCCCGCGGATGTGCTGTGTTTAACGGGGGGTATGTGGCGCCCCAGAGGGTTCAGTCGCCATAGAGGTATTGCACCTCCTCCTGAGGTGTGGTACCCCACCATCCAGGTAAGGTGGAGACACCTGACCACGCTCCAACACCTGCATCCCACACAACACAGTAGTGTAGCAAAGCACCCTTTGGTGGCTCCCTGCTTGGAACACGAAGCATGGAGTTTAGTTGGCACCAAAAGAGCGGGAAGAGTTTAGGATTTAGTCAGTCTGACAGAGTCAGTGGAAGAGTGAAGATCCCCTGAGTGGGATGGATGAAGGAAGTGCTGCAGCCGACCTCAGTGACCTGGGTCCGCTGGCACAGGAAAGGGACATTGATGGAAAGCTGACTCTCTCAATAAGAAAGAAGGATTAGTACAGAACGTAAGGAGAAGAGGACTAAGGATTAAGGTTAGAGCAGAACTCTTCCCAAGTTCACAGCGCAAGGCCGGGGTCCGGTCCCCGAGGTTGTATGGATACTAATGGTCCTGCAGCAGACACCGGAGGAATAGAAGTTGTCACCACTTTATTCCCACACAAGACTTGGGGGCACAACAGCAATGTGAGTGAGCCGGGACTAGGTAGTAAGGAGTCCCCGAAGCAGGCTACAGCTGTCTGCTGTACAAGTAGAGTTCATAGGATCATCTGACTGGAGGAACCCCATTGTAACTCAGTACTGTGAGTACTTCACTATAGGCGCAAGAAGGGAGACGTTCAGAAAAGGCATATATTGGCAGAGTGTTGGAACAGAGTACTTCATCTTGCCTGGAAGTTGGCTGAGTTCCTGACCTGGAGGACACGGCTGTGGGCACCTGTACACGCAACAGACTGTGAGTAAAGCTTTGGAACTACATGCCCTGGTGTCCTCAGCTTATTCCTGCGCCAACACACTCAGCACTGCTACATCTTTGCGCCTAACACTGCACCATCCACGTCTCCCCTCACCGTCACCTCACCTACTCTGCCCTGGGACTACAGCCCTACCTGTGGAGGGCTACACCATCATTGCTGCAATACACCATCTGTCCCAGAGGATCTGCTTGCAGCGTCGGCTTAACATCTTCCTTGCCGAACACTACAGGTGGCGTCACGACTCATTTATTCACAAACTTTAATCATCACCCACACACTCGACATTCCCCTTTTACAATGGACGCCCAGGGCCACGGACCAGGTCACTGCCACTGTGACCTCTCCCATTGAAACCAACTGGCCTGGTTTCAAGTACCCCACCAGCCCTGGGGAGGGCGATCCAGAAGCCAGAGACAGAGATACATGAATGGTGTGAAACTATCTCCTTTGTATGAAAGAAGTGGTTCTTAAAATGAGGAGGGGTTATATACAAAAAACAAACTAATTAAAATGAACATACTAATAGGATGGCCGAGCGGTCTAAGGCGCTGCGTTCAGGTCACAGTCTCCTCTGGAGGCATGAGATCACCTTTTCTATGATAGATACAAACAGTTACAGAGGTTAGAGGACCCTACCCTTGTGGCCTTATATTCTACAGAATAATGGGGAAGGAGACATTAGGCTTGGGGGTTGCAGCAGCTCCAGTGTGGGTCAGATGGCGGCTCTGCTAGTGGTGAGGTGGCAGCAGGGTCAGTGTAGGCTGTAAGCTGTTCTGTAGTCATTAGTTTTCAAGTTCCGCTTGAAATTTCTGAATGTAGAGGATAATCAGAAGTGATTGCCACAGAATTCAAATGGATGGTGGATACTCATGAGAAATCTTGCAGGCAATTGCATGAGGAACATAAAGATTGTGGAGGAGAGAAAGAGTTTTTGGGAGGACCTGAGATTACGTAGTGGGAGATATTGAAAGATTAGTTCAGAGATATATGGGGGAGACAGATTATGGACAGCTTTGTAGCTCACTATTAGTAGTCTGAAGTGGATACATTGTGCAATTGGGAGCCAATGAAGGACTTTGCAGAAGAGTAGCAAGGACAGAGATGGATTAGTTGAGCAGCATAGTTAAGGACAGATTGAAGAGGTGTGATCATGTGATGGGGATGATGAAGTCCTAGACCCCACTTGGCGTCAAGATCATCTAAGTGACATGGGCAGTTCGGAAGAAAAGGTGGTGTTCATGTTGCCCCAGCTGCACAGCAAAACAGGGGAGCAGGGAGCAAAAGCACCACTGGCACCCCCAGCCAGTACACTGGCTGCTATTTCCCACCATGCTGGCAAACTGAACACTCAAAGGAGCTCCCTATAAGACACAGGTGGTTTGCATGCTGTGCCAACAGACTGAAGCGAGGCATAAATGTTCTTTAGCTGAGCACCACCTTTATGACTAGGCATCTGAATGCAAAGCATGAACTGTAGTGGTGTACACACCTGAAAAACCAGGAAAGATCTGAGCCTCCTCCAGTTCCCTCTTCTGCTGCTGTCTCAATGTCTTCCTCCATCTCTCAAGACACCAGGGCCACCTTGCTCCCCCAAAAAGAGGTAATGACAGCATCAACACCAGCAGTGTCACTGAGCATCTCCACATCATCCCATTGAAGCAGTCAGCTGTACATCCCCCAAACACAGGATTTTGTACATGTAGCCTCACAAGGCCTAACTATACGTTCAGATCAAATGGAACCACAGTACATGGTTCCATTTGCTGCTACTTTTCCAGGTAGGCCATCCCTGCCAAGCGTGAACATGTTGCGGGCAAAATCAGATGTGTTGCGCAACGCCATCAGTGTAAAGGTCAACATAACCACCGAAATGTGGACCAGTAAGCATGGTTAGGGAAGTTATATCTCTCTAACTGCCCACTAATAAATGTTGTGAGTGGCTGGGCCTGAGGTAGAAAGCGTTTTGATGCATGTCCTACCATCTCTGAGAACTGGTGGATTTTTTTTATGTTTCTTTGTCCATGTTGTCTCCACCTCCTACTCGGTTTCCTCCACGGCTCCTCATCTGTAGGACCAACTTCAGCACAGCCAGGGGAAAACAACAGCAGGCTTTTGTGAAACGCAACGATGAGCGGTTAGTGCCGCTGAATCTTAAGCCCGGCCTTGTAGTAGCTCTGAGCCTAGCCAATTTGATGCACATACCTTGCCTGAATTTGATGGAGTAGAGCTTAATGAAGAATTACCCTGAGATGTCAGAGCTGTTGCAGAAAGTGCAGGGTATTTCAGTGTTCTAAGGCTAGTTTCACATTAGCGTTTTTTAGCACTGCGCTTCGTGCGCAATGGAAACACATGCAAAAAACGCATCATGCGTCTTGCATGCGTTTGCGTTTTTTAGGCGCATGCGTTTTAACCAGTTTCTAGCCATGATAACTGTTAAAACGCTGGCCCTATATACTGCATTAGGGCCATTACAACAGTATAATACAGAGAGGGTACTATATTTAACATTGAGCATTTGCCCAGGTTCCGATCTTAGACGATCGAAGGAATTTATATCACATGTGTTCACGTCCAACCAGCTATCCTATGGTATGAGTCCGGTGTCTGGTAGCATTACTGATGATATGTATATAAAATAATTCAAAGGATTGTGGCATTGCTGTATCCCTCTGCTTACTGCACACAAAGTGCACAAGATTCAAGACTAGTTATTCATTAACTAAGCTTCTGTCACTCAGCCAAACTATGGTCTGAGCCCAGATTGCCTTAAAGTGACAGGCTGGAACCACCCTGCATGCTAGATTAAAGGCCCTTTTACATTTAGCAATGCACCAGCGATCCGACCCGGTCAGGATCGCTGGTGCATCACTAAATGATCGCTAGTGAGCTTTCACACAGAAAGATCTCACAGCGATGCAGCAGCGATACAGCGGACGATATTCACCTTTCACACACAGCGATGAAGACGCCCTCCCACCCGCCTCCACGCGTCGCTCGTCGTCACAGCAGGAAGCCCCAGCAGGAAGCTGATGATGAGAAATGGAGCCGGACATTCTCACGCGATCAGCGATAACCAGCGGGGGAGCCGGACGGAGGTAAGTATCACACATAGCGATATTGCTAGCGATATCGCTATAACGTCACAAAATTGTTGACATTATAGCGATATCGCTAGCGATATCGCTATGTGTAAAACCCCCTCAACTATCTTGGCAGGTAGATGTCTTGTCCTTATTATATGCAAATTTTAGTACTTGCTATTTCTGAGCAAGGATGGAAAATTAAAGTTTTAGACACACCCGTACCCAGATTTGAAACTGGTTATACAGCTTTCTCGATTGCATATCCTGAAATTAAAGTTTTTAGGTTGAATATACACCCCAAGATATCTGTTCTTAGTCCAGAGGGGGTAACATTACACCACATTGAGGCTAATTAGCTGGACTACCCCTCACACACAACACCTTTCTGGTGCTGTCATAATTACGGCAGTCCAGAAGTTTATGAAGTTTTGGCAAAACAGGAAGTGCACTGATTGGGAATTAAATTGTAACATGGGTACAAATCAGTCTAAAGCCAGGCAGTTCTCTGCAAGGGAGTTAGTGACAGAGAGAGAAGGAAAAACAGTATGTTAAAAATGCAAAAATTCTCCTGAAACTCACGGGATCTGCAACCCGGGGGGGGGGGGACTTGAAACTTGACGAGAATGAATGGAAACGCATGTTGATTAGCAAGAGACAATAACATTTTGAAAGATGCTGAAGCATGAAACATGGTATAGAATGTCACGAGAAATTAAGAGACAAATGTGGACTGAAGTATGTGATTCTAAGACTGGTGCATATGTGTACCAACCACCTCCTGACAAAATGACTCTGACTTTGACAGCTGTGCTTACTGCATGTAGACCACCACCATACTCTCCAGAGGGGTGGACATGTGCAGTTTGCCAGACTCAGAACCCAGACTTGAGGGACACGTGCGCTGTTTGTGGGGCACCACGCGCACACGATCCTACTCCTTTATATCCAGTTATAAATGCAGACGGCACGCCCCATGTCCCAACAGCCATCTTAACTAAGGGTATACTTACATCTGCACCCATTTTAGGCAAGGCTAAGCATAACCCTGCAGCCACTTTAGCTCCGGTAGTATCTGGAATATATACAAATGATAGTACAGAGGATGATGTTGGTAAAGAGGAAGGTGTAGAATTCTGCCACACTACAGCTGCACCTCCACTACAGAACCCAACCAATGACACAACAGGGCTACTGACAAACACTACCATCATTACACAATACAGTGGGGAAAAAAAGTATTTAGTCAGTCAGCAATAGTGCAAGTTCCACCACTTAAAAAGATGAGAGGCGTCTGTAATTTACATCATAGGTAGACCTCAACTATGGGAGACAAACTGAGAAAAAAAAATCCAGAAAATCACATTGTCTGTTTTTTTTTCATTTTATTTGCATATTATGGTGGAAAATAAGTGTTTGGTCAGAAACAAGCAATCAAGATTTCTGGCTCTCACAGACCTGTAACTTCTTCTTTAAGAGTCTCCTCTTTCCTCCACTCATTACCTGTAGTAATGGCACCTGTTTAAACTTGTTATCAGTATAAAAAGACACCTGTGCACACCCTCAAACAGTCTGACTCCAAACTCCACTATGGTGAAGACCAAAGAGCTGTCAAAGGACACCAGAAACAAAATTGTAGCCCTGCACCAGGTTGGGAAGACTGAATCTGCAATAGCCAACCAGCTTGGAGTGAAGAAATCAACTGTGGGAGCAATAATTAGAAAATGGAAGACATACAAGACCACTGATAATCTCCCTCAATCTGGTGCTCCACGTAAAATCCCACCCCGTGGGGTCAGAATGATCACAAGAACGGTGAGCAAAAATCCCAGAACCACGCGGGGGGACCTAGTGAATGAACTGCAGAGAGCTGGGACCAATGTAACAAGGCCTACCATAAGTAACACACTACGCCACCATGGACTCAGATCCTGCAGTGCCAAACGTGTCCCACTGCTTAAGCCTGTACATGTCCGGGCCCGTCTGAAGTTTGCTAGAGAGCATTTGGATGATCCAGAGGAGTTTTGGGAGAATGTCCTATGGTCTGATGAAACCAAACTGGAACTGTTTGGTAGAAACACAACTTGTCGTGTTTGGAGGAAAAAGAATACTGAGTTGCATCCATCAAACACCATACCTACTGTAAAGCATGGTGGTGGAAACATCATGCTTTGGGGCTGTTTCTCTGCAAAGGGGCCAGGACGACTGATCCGGGTACATGAAAGAATGAATGGGGCAATGTATCGTGAGATTTTGAGTGCAAACCTCCTTCCATCAGCAAGGGCATTGAAGATGAAACGTGGCTGGGTCTTTCAACATGACAATGATCCAAAGCACACCGCCAGGGCAACGAAGGAGTGGCTTCGTAAGAAGCATTTCAAGGTCCTGGAGTGGCCTAGCCAGTCTCCAGATCTCAACCCTATAGAAAACCTTTGGAGGGAGTTGAAAGTCCGTGTTGCCAAGCGAAAAGCCAAAAACATCACTGCTCTAGAGGAGATCTGCATGGAGGAATGGGCCAACATACCAACAACAGTGTGTGGCAACCTTGTGAAGACTTACAGAAAACGTTTGACCTCTGTCATTGCCAACAAAGGATATATCACAAAGTATTGAGATGAAATTTTGTTTCTGACCAAATACTTATTTTCCACCATAATATGCAAATAAAATGAAAAAAAAAACAGACTGTGATTTTCTGGATTTTTTTTTCTCAGTTTGTCTCCCATAGTTGAGGTCTACCTATGATGTAAATTACAGACGCCTCTCATCTTTTTAAGTGGTGGAACTTGCACTATTGCTGACTGACTAAATACTTTTTTTCCCCACTGTATATGCCCTATTTCAGTGACAACAGCCCAGGCCTCGTACCAATCTCATGGTGACACAGGACCCCTCAAACATAACAAAAGCACAAAAACCTAGGGTTACCTGCTACAACTGTGGCAAGATAGGAAACCTCAAAAGGAACTGCAGATCAGCTCCACTCAAAGAAAGAGCCAGGACAGCAGCAGCAGTCACAGGAACCACCTGGACCCCACCCACAATGAGACATTGGCAAGCCGGATCCACCACACACACCCAAACCATTCATACTCTTACACACCACACAGCAGTTGAGTGGACCAACACCTACCATACAGGTAGACGTTGAGGGCAGATCAATCAAATTCTTAGTGTATATCAGTGCAGCCAGAAGTGTAATCAGGAACATTGACTTACCCGATCCAGACGGTCTCACAGATGAAGTATGTTGTCTCAACTAGTAGTCTCATCCACCTGTCCTGTCAATCTGCTGGGGACAGACCTGCTCTCAAAGCTGCAAACCAGCATTCTCTTCCATGAAGACGGAACTGTCACCCTCATGACCCCGCTCTCACAGGACACACCTGTAGATCCTGTGGATGCAGAATTGCTAGCACAAGTCCCAGACTCATTGTGGGCACGAGGCCCAGAAGATATTGGCAGGCTCCAATTCCGGCCTGTGAAAGTGGAACTGAAGCCAGGAGCCCTGTTACCACGGAAACCACAATATCCATTGCCATTGTCTATTCCACAGGCTGCTGCTATTACAGAACAACTCAAGATCTACCTCGAGAATGGAGCAATTATCCCCACCAAATCACCTTGCAATACTCCATTGTCACCAATGAAGAAAAATCCAAAGGGGCAACCTACCAAGTTCCGCATGGTACATGACTTGCGTGCTGTCAATGAGGACACAGTACTGGACACACCCATTGTGCCAAACCCGCACACTCTGCTTTCATCAATCCCACCTACCTCTCTATGGTTCACCGTGATTGATCTGGCCAATGCCTTCTTCAGTGTACCACTACACCCTGACAGCCAGTACTTGTTTGCTTTCACTTATGAGGGCAGACAATATGCTTGGACTGTGATGCCTCAAGGGGCACAAAACAGCCCTTGAATGTTTACCCTGGCCATGACCACAGTCCTGGAGCCCTGGAAGATGACACATCCAACTGTTACCCTTCAGCAGTACGTGGATGACCTCCTCCTCTGTGCTGACACCCTGCCAGAAGCACAAATGGAGTCCATCTGACTGGATACAGGAAAGCAGTTGTGCAGAACATCCCTCTGCCAACCAAGCCTACACAGGTACAGTCCTTCCTTGGACTTGTATCCTACTGCCGCCCCTGGATCCTTGATGCCTCTCTACACATGCAACCCCTGTATGACTGCTTCAAGGACACTCCCTTCAGTCTAACCAAGGAAGCCATTGATGGGTTCTACATGCTGAAAGCTGCAATTGGGTTGCCCTCCTAGGGCTGTGGGGTACTCGGTACCGGGCCGGTGTCCGGGGGAGGTGTTGAGCAGCGGTGACCCGGTCCATGGCCCTGGGCGCCCAAGTAATGGGGAATGTAGTTAATGGAATAATAGTTCATGACGCCACCTGTGGTGTTTGGCAAGTAGGATGTTAAGCTAACGCTGCTTGCAGATCCGCTGGGGCTGATGGTGTGATGCAGCAAAGATGGTGTAGCTCCCCACAGGTGGAGCTGTAGCCCCAGGGCAGTGTAGATGTGGTTGGCAATGGATGTAGCAGTGCCGACAGGGTAGGAAGCAGACAAGACACAGCGGGTTGCAATTTCTGTACCTTTACTTGGTAACTGCAGTCCAGGGTCCTGATTACAGATGGTAACCGAGCAGGTTAGCCTGGAAGAAACTCAGGGATTCTCTCTCACAGACGGGCTGTGCGGTCTCCTTCCTAGTGCTTGTGTGGTGTGAAGCACTCCAGTACTTAGTTACTCTGAAGTTCCTCCTGTCAGATGTTCCTAGAACTCTACTTGCATGGCAGACAGCTGTAGCCTATCTCGGGGACGCTTCGCTCCCGGCTCTCTATCCGTTTTGCTGTTGTGCCTGAAGTCTTAGATGAGAGTAGGGCATTTACAGCCTCCTACTCCTCTGGTGTCTGTGGCAGGACCGTTAGTATCCGTACCACCGTGGAGACCAGGCTCCAGTTCTTGCGCTCTCTAGCTGAGGGAGCTCGCCTTCTCAAGCTCAACCTCCAGCTTCTCTCTCCACGTCTGCACACTTCACCCTACACAGACTAACTAACTATCCCCTCCTCCTGGCCCACAGAGAGCACTCCTCCCCTTAATCCTGGTTCAGAGTTTCCCCTGCTGGCCTGGAGTGGAACCATGTTGCATGTATGGATTGAATTGACTGTGAGAGAGACCCATCATTGCCTCCAAGCCTGGCATTACCCTCCCCTGGAGGAAGGCAAAGCCACAGTGGCGACCATACTCCTGGGGGCGCCACATTCCCCTTGTTGTGAGTTCATTTTCCCCTTCACCTTTGATGTCTGATGAACTCCCTCTGCTGGTGAAGAGAGGTAGTGAAATTGATTGGGATGGGAAGAACCTGTTATCTGAACAGGCGGAGTGTGATTGGACATCTGGAATTTCTGAGTGGATATAAGGCAGCCGACGCCCTGCAGGGTTTGCTGGTGATCCTTTCTGCTCTGAGCTCTGGCATCCAGTTTTAGTTCCTGTCTACTAAAAGCTAAGTTTTGCCCTGCTATTATTCCATGAGATTTTGTCTGGTTTCCTTAGTGTTTGTATTCAGCCAGTCCTGGTTGGGACTGGCTGAATTCCATTTTTGTCTCTGATCAGTTGATCTCTTTGCTCTGTTTTCAGAATATACCTGAGTGCTGATATAGTGATTTTGAAGTCTAGCGAATTCAGGGCCTTTTTTCCTATCAGACGGTTGGGACATTTTTGTAGGGTTTTTTGCGGATTGCAGCCAGCATCTTTTCTGTCCTGTCCTATCTAGTTAGTTGTGCCCCATCGTTTGCTCAGCCTGTCTTTCTGTCTGTGTTTGTGTTTTCATCTGTTTTTCACCGACAATCCATGTTGGGGGCTGTCTATTGCTTTGGGGTCTGCTCTGGGGCAGTTTAGATTTCCCCTTTCCTTCTTTAGGTTTATGTAGTTCTCCGGCTGTGACGAGGGGTCTAGGGCACCGTAGGAACCCCCCACGGCTACTGTTAGTTGTGGTGAATAGGATCAGGGGTCTGCAATCCGATAGCTACCAACCTCTCCGGTTTTCTGGACTTAGCTTGTATTTTTGTTTTCTCCTCCTCCGGTCACTCATTCATAACAGAATCATCAGCCATGCCGCAGATTCTAGGGTACTCAATAGCAGGAAAGAATTGTAAAAAAAAAAAAAAAGTGTCAGAATTTTTTTTTTGTATATATTTTTTCCTCTATTTCTCTGAGGCCGTAGGAGGAATTTTTTCTCAATGGAGATTGAGCAATTGTCTGATCGTGTGGAGCAGCTTACTGCTGAAGTGCGGGGAATTTCCGCCTACCTTGCTCATTCACATGCTGCTGAACCAAAGATCCCTACTCCTGATGTGTTTTTTGGGGATCGGTCTAAATTTCTGAATTTTAAGAATAATTGTAAACTATTTTTTGCCTTGAAGCCTAACTCATCGGGGAGCTCCGCGCAGCAGGTTAAAATTGTCATCTCTTTGCTGCGCGGCGATCCCCAGGATTGGGTGAATTGTTTGAAACCAGATGATCCTATTCTGACTGATGTGAATGCATTTTTTCAAGCCTTGGGGTTGCTGTACGATGAATCTAATGCTATTGATCAGGCTGAAAAGGCCCTGTTGGCATTGAGCCAGGGTCAGGATTCTGCAGAGTTGTACTGTCAAAAATTCCGAAAGTGCGCGGTCCTTACTACCTGGAATGATGGTGCCTTGGCAGCTCTCTTTCGGAAGGGTTTGTCAGAGACCGTAAAAGATACTATGGTGGGATTTCCTGTTCTCTCTGGTCTTGACGATTCTATGTCATTAGCCATTCAGGTTGATCGGCGTTGGCGTGAACGCAAAACTGTAAGAGAGGTGTTGCCACCTGTTGAACAAATGTCTGAACCTATGCAATGTGATAGAGTTTTGTCTAGGGCGCAACATCAGGAGTTCAGAAGGCGTAATAAGCTGTGTTTTTTCTGTGGAGATGCCTCTCATAATATTTCTGTCTGCCCTAAACGATAGAAACATTTTGCACACACATTTGCTGTGGGTGGTGTTCAACCTAAGTTTCTTCTGTCAATTACTCTGATCTGCTCCCTGTCCACATTTTCTGCTAAGGCTTTTGTGGATTTTGAGCAGCTCTGAACCTGATGGACTTGGATTTTGCTAAACATTGTGGGTTTCCTATGACACCTCGGCAGATGCCTATCCTTTTGAGGGGTATTGATGCTACTGCTTTGGCGAAGAATAAACCTCAGTTTTGGACCCAGGTGGTAATGCGGGTCGCCCCAGACCATCAGGAAAATTGCAGATTTTGGGTGTTGCATAATTTGCATGATACCTTCATTCTGGGGTTTCCCTGGTTGCAAATCCATAATCCAGTTTTGGATTGGAAATCTGTGTCTGTGGTGAGTTGGGGTTGTCATTGTGCCCTTAGTGACGCTCCTGTTTTCTCCACCTCTCCCCAGTCGCATGATGTTCCTGACTATTTGGCTGATTTTTATGATGTATTTAGTGAGAATGAGTCTGCGTCTTTGCCTCCTCATAGGAGTTATGACTGTGCAATTGAGCTGAGCCCTGGGTGTAAATTTGCCAAGGGTCGACTTTTCAATTTATCTGTACCCGAGCATGAGGCTATGCGATCCTATATTAAGGAGTCGTTGGAGAAGGGTCTTATTAAACCATCCTCTTCACCCTTAGGTGCTGGGTTTTTTTTTGTGGCCAAGAAAGATGGTTCATTAAGGCCTTGTATTGACTATCGTTCCCTCAACAAAATTACTGTTAAATATCAGTATCCGTTACCCCTGATTTCTGATCTATTCTCCAGAGTTAAAGGTGCTTGCTGGTTTACCAAGCTTGACCTCAGGGGGCGTATAATCTTATTCGCATTAAGCAGGGGGATGAATGGAAGACGGCATTTAATACTCCGGAGGGACATACTGAGTACCTGGTGATGCCTTTTGGGCTCACTAATGCCCCTTCTGTCTTCCAGTGCTTCATGAATGATATTTTCCGAGATTTTGTGGATACATTTTTGATCATCTATCTGGATGATATTTTGATCTGTTCCAAGGATTGGGACTCTCATGTGGAACATGTTCGGACTGTGTTCTGGATTTTGAGGGAGAATTCCCTGTATGTCAAGGGATCGAAATGCCTTTTTGGTGTACAGAGGATTTCATTTTTGGGATTTATTTTGTCTCCATCAACTATTGAAATGGACCCGGCCAAGGTACAGGCCATTTATGATTGGGTTCAGCCCACTTCTTTGAAGGCCCTCCAGAAGTTTTTGGGTTTTTCTAATTTTTATCGTAAATTTATAGCTAATTTTTCTGGTATTGCCAAACCATTGTCTGATTTGACTAAGAAGGGTGCTGATGTGCTGAATTGGTCTCCGGAGGCTGTTTCTTCCTTTCAGGAGCTGAAGCGAAGGTTCACTTCTGCCCCGGTTTTGCGGCAACCTGATGCCTCACTCCCGTTTCAGGTAGAGGTGGACGCTTCTGAGATTGGTGAAGGAGCTGTTTTGTCCCAAAAAGATCCTGTAACATCTAAAATGAATGCCTGTGCTTTCTTTTCCCGAAAGTTCTCCCCATCCGAACGTAACTGTGATGTGGGGAATCGGGAACTGTTAGCCATGAAATGGGCATTTGAGGAGTGGAAACATTGGTTGGAGGGAGCTAAACATCAAGTCATGGTCCTTACTGACCACAAGAATTTGATTTACCTAGAGTCGGCCAAATGCTTGAATCCTAGACAGGCTAGGTGGGCCTTGTTTTTCACACGTTTTGATTTTGTGGTCTCTTTTCTTCCGGGCACTAAGAATGTCAAGGCAGACGCCCTCTCTAGGAGTTTCTTTGCTGATTCTCCTACTGTGACCAATCCTGCTGCCATCTTAGGTGAGGGGGTAGTTCTTTCTGCCATCTCGCCTGATTTAAGACGTGCTCTGGAAGAGTTTCAGGAGGACAAACCTGAGCGTTGTCCCATTGGAAAATTGTATGTTCCTGACCAGTGGAGGAAGAGAGTGATGTCTGAGATTCATTGCTCCGCATTGGCTGGTCATCCAGGTATTTTTAGTACTAGAGATTTGGTGAGTCAGTCTTTTTGGTGGCCCGCCTTGTCTCGTGATGTCAGGAATTTTGTGCAGTCCTGTGGGACTTGCTCCCGGTCTAAACCTTGTTCTCGCTCTAGTGGGTTGTTGATGCCTTTGCCGGTGCCCAGGAGGCCATGGACCCATATTTCAGTGGATTTTATCTCTGATATGCCTGGCTCTCAGAGAATGACTGTTATTTGGGTGATTTGTGATAGATTCTCTAAGATGGTCCATCTTGTACCACTCCCTAAGTTGCCATCTTCCTCAGAGTTGGTGCCCTTGTTTTTGCAACAGGTGGTTCGCTTGCACGGGATTCCTGAGAACATTGTATCTGACAGAGGAGTTCAGTTTGTTTCTAGATTTTGGAGGACTTTCTGTTCCAAGCTGGGAATTCAGTTGTCCTTCTCCTCTGCGTTTCACCCTCAGACCAATGGGCAGACGGAGAGAACAAACCAGACTTTGGAGTCGTATTTGAGATGTTTTTTTTCTGCTGATCAGGATGATTGGGTTTCATTTTTGCCCTTGGCCGAATTTGCTTTAAATAATAGAGCTAGTTCTGCCACTTTGATGTCACCTTTTTTTTGTAGCTTTGTGTTTCATCCTTGATTCTCTTCAGGGCAGGTGGAGTCTTCTGCCTGCCCAGGTGTTGACACTGTGGTGGAGAGAATGCACCAGATCTGGGACCAAGTGTTGGATAAGTTGTATCTCTCCCAGGAAAAGGCCCAGCGGTTTTCCAACCAGCATAGGACCATTGGTCCCCGGTTTAAGGTGGGTGATATGGTTTGGTTGTCATCAAAGAATATCTCTATGAAGGTGGCTTCTCCAAAGTTTAAACCTAGATTTATTGGACCTTACAAGATTTTGGAGATTCTTAATCCGGTCTCTTCGATTGGCTCATCCTGTTACATTCAAGATCCATAACGTGTTTCATAAGTCTCTGTTAAAGAGGTTTGTTGAGCCAGTAGTTCCTGTGGTGGCACCTCCTGACCCTGTATTGGTTGAAGGTAGAGTTGAGCGAAACGGGTCGAAAAAATTCAAAAGTCGCCGACTTTTGGCAAAGTCGGGTTTCATGAAACGAAACCCGACCCTAGGATGAGGTCGGCCACGAGGTCGGCGACTTACGCGCCAAAGTCGCGTTTCAAAAGTTTGTTTTGCGCTCTTTTTCAGCCAATCAGGATCCACGGACACTGTGGGCAACGTGATGACCTAGGCACGGGTCACCACCATCTTTCAGAAGGGCATGCAAGTGATTGGCTTGCTTTGGTGGGCGTCACAGGGGGTATAAAAGGGCGTGCACGCCGACCGCCATCTTACTTCTACCGATCTTAGTATAGGGAGAGGTTGCTGCTGATTCTGTAGGGAGAGCGTTAGGCAGGGAAGAAGACAAAAAAACTGCTTCTGCTGCTAGCGATTTGGCCTGCACAACACACAAGTCACTGTGTGTGCAGTGCAAGGGGAGGCTATATTGTGGTGTATCAGTGGTGTTGGTTGTTGGGCTGCCTTTTAAGGCTTCCTGACACGCTGGCATTGCTGTTTACCCACTGCTCCGCAAACTGCTTTTTTAAAAGCAATCCAATTTCCCTTATCCTCTCGTCACTTTGGTCACAGGCAGCTGTGCCATCGAGCGTGTCACATAGCGCTCAGATATCAGTGGGCCGCACACAATCCACAAGTGTCCAGTGTCCAAAAGTGTACGCAGAGATTCAAAATCTCCATTATCCTCTCGTCACTTTGGTCACAGGCAGCTGTGCCATCGAGCGTGTCACATAGCACTCAGATATCAGTGGGCCGCACACAATCCACAAGTGTCCAGTGTCCAAAAGTGTACGCAGAGATTCAAAATCTCCATTATCCTCTCGTCACTTTGGTCACAGGCAGCTGTGCCATCGAGCGTGTCACATAGCGCTCAGATATCAGTGGGCCGCACACAATCCACAAGTGTCCAGTGTCCAAAAGTGTACGCAGAGATTCAAAATCTCCATTATCCTCTCGTCACTTTGGTCACAGGCAGCTGTGCCATCGAGCGTGTCACATAGCGCTCAGATATCAGTGGGCCGCACACAATTCACAAGTGTCCAGTGTCCAAAAGTGTACGCAGAGATTCAAAATCTCCATTATCCTCTCGTCACTTTGGTCACAGGCAGCTGTGCCATCGAGCGTGTCACATAGCGCTCAGATATCAGTGGGCCGCACACAATCCACAAGTGTCCAGTGTCCAAAAGTGTACGCAGAGATTCAAAATCTCCATTATCCTCTCGTCACTTTGGTCACAGGCAGCTGTGCCATCGAGCGTGTCACATAGCGCTCAGATATCAGTGGGCCGCACACAATCCACAAGTGTCCAGT
The DNA here is from genome assembly GCF_039654945.1 of Dendrobates tinctorius. NCBI lineage: Eukaryota > Metazoa > Chordata > Amphibia > Anura > Dendrobatidae > Dendrobates > Dendrobates tinctorius. Next base: position 5,930,754 of record NW_027361728.1, on the reverse strand, counting down.
GTCCAAAAGTGTACGCAGAGATTCAAAATCTCCATTATCCTCTCGTCACTTTGGTCACAGGCAGCTGTGCCATCGAGCGTGTCACATAGCGCTCAGATATCAGTGGGCCGCACACAATCCACAAGTGTCCAGTGTCCAAAAGTGTACGCAGAGATTCAAAATCTCCATTATCCTCTCGTCACTTTGGTCACAGGCAGCTGTGCCATCGAGCGTGTCACATAGCGCTCAGATATCAGTGGGCTGCACACAATCCACAAGTGTCCAGTGTCCAAAAGTGTACGCAGAGATTCAAAATCTCCATTATCCTCTCGTCACTTTGGTCACAGGCAGCTGTGCCATCGAGCGTGTCACATAGCGCTCAGATATCAGTGGGCCGCACACAATCCACAAGTGTCCAGTGTCCAAAAGTGTACGCAGAGATTCAAAATCTCCATTATCCTCTCGTCACTTTGGTCACAGGCAGCTGTGCCATCGAGCGTGTCACATAGCGCTCAGATATCAGTGGGCCGCACACAATCCACAAGTGTCCAGTGTCCAAAAGTGTACGCAGAGATTCAAAATCTCCATTATCCTCTCGTCACTTTGGTCACAGGCAGCTGTGCCATCGAGCATGTCACATAGCGCTCAGATATCAGTGGGCCGCACACAATCCACAAGTGTCCAGTGTCCAAAAGTGTACGCAGAGATTCAAAATCTCCATTATCCTCTCGTCACTTTGGTCACAGGCAGCTGTGCCATCGAGCGTGTCACATAGCGCTCAGATATCAGTGGGCCGCACACAATCCACAAGTGTCCAGTGTCCAAAAGTGTACGCAGAGATTCAAAATCTCCATTATCCTCTCGTCACTTTGGTCACAGGCAGCTGTGCCATCGAGCGTGTCGCATAGCGCTCAGATATCAGTGGGCCGCACACAATCCACAAGTGTCCAGTGTCCAAAAGTGTACGCAGAGATTCAAAATCTCCATTATCCTCTCGTCACTTTGGTCACAGGCAGCTGTGCCATCGAGCGTGTCACATAGCGCTCAGATATCAGTGGGCCGCACACAATCCACAAGTGTCCAGTGTCCAAAAGTGTACGCAGAGATTCAAAATCTCCATTATCCTCTCGTCACTTTGGTCACAGGCAGCTGTGCCATCGAGCGTGTCACATAGCGCTCAGATATCAGTGGGCCGCACACAATCCACAAGTGTCCAGTGTCCAAAAGTGTACGCAGAGATTCAAAATCTCCATTATCCTCTCGTCACTTTGGTCACAGGCAGCTGTGCCATCGAGCGTGTCACATAGCGCTCAGATATCAGTGGGCCACACACAATCCACAAGTGTCCAGTGTCCAAAAGTGTACGCAGAGATTCAAAATCTCCATTATCCTCTCGTCACTTTGATCACAGGCAGCTGTGCCATCGAGCGTGTCACATAGCGCTCAGATATCAGTGGGCCGCACACAATCCACAAGTGTCCAGTGTCCAAAAGTGTACGCAGAGATTCAAAATCTCCATTATCCTCTCGTCACTTTGGTCACAGGCAGCTGTGCCATCGAGCGTGTCACATAGCGCTCAGATATCAGTGGGCCGCACACAATCCACAAGTGTCCAGTGTCCAAAAGTGTACGCAGAGATTCAAAATCTCCATTATCCTCTCGTCACTTTGGTCACAGGCAGCTGTGCCATCGAGTGTGTCACATAGCGCTCAGATATCAGTGGGCCTCACACAATCCACAAGTGTCCACTGTCCACAAGTGTGTGCAGAAATTCTAAAACTCCCCTGTCCTATAGACACCTTGTACCTTGTTTTACATTACTATATAGTTTGTTGGATTTTGTCTACATTTCTACCAAAAATGAGGAAGGCTGGTGGAAGAGGCCGTGGAATTGGGCGGGGGTTGGCAGCTGTAATGATGGTGTTGGTGGTGGATCTGATGGTAGTGGCAAGAGCAAAATAGGACCGAATGCAGGAGGTGCTGACCCTGCGTCATCGTCTGGCTACATAAGGCCTTGAACGCTTAGTTTTCTAGGAGTTGGCAAACCGCTTTTAAAGGCAGAGCATCAGGAAAAAGTTTTGTCTTACATTGCTGACTCAGCCTCCAGCTCTATCGCCTCCTCTTCTTCAGTTGTAAAAAGTAAAAGCACTGAGTCATCATTGGAGGCTCATGTTCATGAACCACACCTTTCCTTGTGTCCTTCACCCCAACCAAGATTGAAGGATGACGCAGGCCATACTACTGATTACTCCGTGGAGCTGTTTTCACATACCATGCCTGGATTATCAAGTCAAATGGTGAATTACCCAGGCCAAGATGAATCTGACATGGAGTGCACTGATGCACAGCCGCTGATGGATGATTCTGCTGGTACATTCACTCAGAGCACTACATTGTCCTCACAGTGTACAGAGCCAGATTTTGACCCTGATGAGACTCAGGTGCCCCTTCTCGCACACTATACCACCATACACGGTGACACAGAGAAAGGTGCACATGACATAGAAGAGGAGGTGATGGATGACCCAGTTGTTGACCCAGATTGGCATCCATTGGGGGAAGAGGGTGCTGCTTCCAATAGCTCAGATGAGGAGCATCCACAGCAGACATCGACATCGCAACAGCTGTTATCTGGCAGGCCCGGAGCACTCCAAAGACAGGTTCCAAACATCAAAAGAGTTGCTGGACAGCTTGTCCAGAGGGTCAAAAGATCACAGCGTGCTAGGCCGCAAAATGTCTGCCAAAGTAGGAAGAGTGCAGTGTGGCACTTTTTTGAATAAAATCCTCATGATCAGGCCAAGGTTATCTGTAAGAAGTGCGCAAAGACCTTTAGCCGAGGGAAAAATCTGAAAAATTTGAATACCAGTTGCATGCTTAGACATTTAACCAGCATGCACTTGCAAGCGTGGACACAACACCAAACCTCAAGTGCCACATGTGCAACTGATCACAACGAAGGTAGTCAGCAACGCTACATTGTTTCCCCCACTGTAAGCCCACCGGTTAGCACAGCAGCAAATGTTGAGGTGTCGTTGCAAGGCCACAGCAGTCAGGGGATCCCACTGTTATATCAACGAAAGACTGATTCTAGGCCATCAGAAAGAACACCAACTCCATCACCATCATCAACCCTCTCTCAGTCCGCCCTGTCCACCGCTACTTCCACCATATGCAGCTCTCAAGTCCAGCTCACCCTCCCAGACACTATGAGTAGGTCAAGAAAGTACTCAGTCTCTCATCCGCGTACACTGGGTTTGAACGCCCACATTGCCAAACTAATCTCGTTTGAGATGATGCCCTTTCGGTTGGTGGAAAGCACAGCTTTCCGCGAATTCATGGCCTATGCAGTACCACGCTATGACCTACCCAGTCGCCACTTCTTCTCTCGCAAAGCCATCCCAGCCCTCCACCATCATGTGAAAGACCGCATTGTCCATGCACTCAAGCAGTCAGTGAGCGGAAAGGTGCACCTCACAACTGATGCATGGTCCAGTCGGCATGGCCAGGGCCGTTACGTGTCCATCACTGCGCACTGGGTTAATGTGGTGGATGCAGGGTCCACAGGGGACAGCAGTGGTGGGACAGTGCTGCCTAGCTCACGGTATAGGAAACAGTTGGCTGTAGGCGTTCGACCCTCCTCCTCCTCCTCCTCCAGAAGCGAAAGCTCGTCCACAGAGCGCAGTCGTACGAGCACTCCATCTGCAGCTGCCACTGTTGCACACGATGTGTCCCCCTATCGAGCAGCTAGTGGAAAGCGTCAGTAGGCTGTGTTGCAGATGATGTGTTTGGGCGACAGACACACCGCCGAGGTGCTGGCCGAGTACTTGAAGCGACAAACTGAGTCATGGCTGGGCAGTGTACATCTTGAGGCAGGCAAGGTAGTTCGTGATAACGGCCGTAATTTTGTGGCAGCCATAGCCCTTTCAAAACTCAGCCACATACCTTGCTTGGCTCACACCTTGAACCTGGTGGTGCAGTGCTTCCTCAAAAATTATCCGGAGTTAACAGCCCTGCTCCAGAAGGTGCGAAGACTGTGCGCGCACATCCGCCGGTCGCCTGTACACTCCGTTCGTATGCAGAAGCTGCAGCGATTGCTCCACCTTCCCAACCACCGCCTCATTATCGACATTGCAACAAGGTGGAACTCCACCCTGCACATGGTGGAGCGGCTGTGCGAGCAGAGGCAGGCCATAATGCATTTGTGGGAGGATACACGGCCAGGCACTTTGAGAGCAGACATGGAGTTGACAGGCGTGCAGTGGTCGAAGCTGAAAGACCTTTGTAAAGTCCTTCAGTGTTTTGAGGAATGCACACAGCTGGTAAGCGCAGACGACGCCATCCTAAGCATGAGCATCCCACTTATGCGTCTGCTCATGAAAACTTTGACGCACCTTAAGGAGCAGGCGTCTGCAGCCAATGTTGATGAGGAGGAAGAGGAGGAGGGAATCCTTGATGACATTCAGCCATTGTCTGCTCAGGGACCTCTCCTGGACGAGGTGGAGGAAGAAGAGGAGGAGGAGGAGGATGATGGGGATGATTACTTAGGGGAGGAGGATGCATCTCGTGGGGCAAGTGAAAATGTTGGCGTGGCAAGGTCTGGTACAGGGTTTGTGCGTGACTGGAGGGATGTGGATTTGCCAGAAAGTGCTCCTCCACCCAGCACTCGCAGCGCATCATTGACACCGGGAACATTGGCCCACATGTCAGATTATGCCTTGCGTATCCTAAAAAGGGACCCCCGCATTGCCAAAATGATGAACGATGACGACTACTGGTTGGCCAGCATCCTGGATCCACGCTATAAAGGCAAATTACAAAACATCATGCCACAGGAGAACCTTGACCTAATGTTGGCTAATAAACAAGCAACTCTGGTAAATCGGTTGCTTGAGGCATTCCCAGCACACAGCAGCGGTGATGGTTCTCACACGAGCCGTACGGGCCGGGGGCAGCTTGGCAGAGGTGTTCGTGGTGCACACAGCAGAAGTGGCGTTGGAGACAGGGGTTTCATAACAATGTTGTGGACTGATTTTTCAAATACCGCTCACACAACTGGTAATACTGCATCGATGGAAAGTGACAGGAGACAGCAGTTGTCAACTATGGTTACAAACTACTTTTCCTCCCATATCGATGTTCTCCCACACAGGTCATTCCCCTTTGACTATTGGGCCGCTAAACTGGACACCTGGCCTGAATTGGCCCAATATGCCTTACAGGAGCTCGCTTGCCCAGCTGCAAGTGTGCTATCGGAAAGAGTCTTCAGTGCAGCTGGATCAATCCTGACAGAAAAAAGGACCCGTCTGTCAACCCAAAATGTGGATGATCTAACCTTCATTAAAATGAACCACGCATGGGTTTCCAAGGATTTTGTCCCACCTTCCCCTGATGACACATAGGGTGACAGAAAAATGGCTTGCTTTGGTCCACCTCTTCCTGGTACTTCACCTATTTCGCCTTTTGCATCAGCTGAATGTCCAACATCAACATATGCCACTTTCTAAAACTCCCTATCTGTGCTGCCTCCCCCCCATGGCCGGGGTCACCACCTACCGCACGACACCGTGCGAGTGCCGTTGCCCTGGACAGGTGGGTAGGCCGACTCTTGGGCGCGGGCACTGGCACAGGGTCCCTCATAGTGCAATCAAGTGTCTCTGACGGTGGTGGTGCACACCCGGGGATACGGTACCCTTTCTAACCTTTGTGCAATGACGTGCAATCCATACTGGGCCTAACACCGTCTGAGCCTGCCTCATGCTGTATAGACATATATTTTGAATGTGTACGCTATCCATACATGTTATCCGGGGATACGGTACCCCTTCTAACCTTTGTGCAATGACGTGCAATCCATACTGGGCCTAACACCGTCTGAGCCTGCCTCATGCTGTATAGACATATATTTTGAATGTGTACGCTATCCATACATGTTATCCGGGGATACGGTACCCCTTCTAACCTTTGTGCAATGACGTGCAATCCATACTGGGCCTAACACCGTCTGAGCCTGCCTCATGCTGTATAGACATATATTTTGAATGTGTACGCTATCCATACATGTTATCCGGGGATACGGTACCCCTTCTAACATTTGTGCAATGACGTGCAATCCATACTGGGCCTAACACCGTCTGAGCCTGCCTCATGCTGTATAGACATATATTTTGAATGTGTACGCTATCCATACATGTTATCCAGGGATACGGTACCCTTTCTAACCTTTGTGCAATCACGTGCAATCCATACTGGGCGTGAGAACGGCTGGCGAGCTGTTAAGCAAGCTACAGCACCTATCCAGACAAGTACAGGGATTCCCTAGCGAGGAGACTTATTTGATTGTTTTCAATGTTGGGACAGCAATTTTTGGGGAGCACTATACTCTGGAGAATGATAGATGGGGCCCACCATACACTGGAACATTCCAAAGGTGGACATCAGACACTGGAGCAGCATTTACATGGCCCATTATACACTAGAGCATTAGAAATGGGGCCCATTATGTTTGGAGCATTATTTGGGCCCATAAGACAGTGGAGCTTCATCCATGGGGACCACCATATACTGTAGTATTATGTGGAGCTCATCATATACTGTTTCAAACATTATATGGGACCAATGATTTTGTATGGAGAAATAGATGGGCCTCGTCATGAGATGTAAAAAGTGAGGTATTTTTCATTGTACTATACCGCTATTTCTCTGCCGTATCGGAGCATGATGAGTTGTGGTATGTGTTAAAGGGGCGCTCTTTCGCCCAGGGCACATGAAAACCTGCAGCCAGCCCTCCCCCCCCCACAACTTTAGCCAAATAACCCCCATTTTTCAGTGCGTAACTTGTATTATGAAGTTAATTAAGGTTGACAAGCTTAAGTAAGAAGAATTGATGCTTTTGGCATTCAAATGGGCACTGTAGGTGTGTTTCCTGTCCTCCTCTCACTGCCGACTTTTATTCCCCATTGACTTACATTGGGTTTCGTGTTTCGTGACGACCCCGACTTTTCCCTATAATCGGACGATCTTGCTCGACCCGACTTTTGGAAAAGTCGGGTTTCACGAAACGAAACGCGACCCTAAAAAACCAAAAGTCGCTCAACTCTAGTTGAAGGTAATGTGGAATATGAGGTTGAGAAGATACTGGATTCTCATCTGGTTAGACGGAGACTCCAGTATTTGGTTAAATGGAAGGGTTATGGCCAGGAGGATAATTCTTGGGTCCCTGCATCCGATATTCATGCCGAAAGATTGGTTCGTGCTTTTCATCGGGCCCATCCTGATCGCCCTGGTGGCGTGGATGAGGGTTCGGTGACCCCTCCTCAAGGGGGAGATACTGTTGTGAGTTCATTTTCCCCTTCACCTTTGATGTCTGATGAACTCCCTCTGCTGGTGAAGAGAGGTAGTGAAATTGATTGGGATGGGAAGAACCTGTTATCTGAACAGGCGGAGTGTGATTGGACATCTGGAATTTCTGAGTGGATATAAGGCAGCCGACGCCCTGCAGGGTTTGCTGGTGATCCTTTCTGCTCTGAGCTCTGGCATCCAGTTTTAGTTCCTGTCTACTAAAAGCTAAGTTTTGCCCTGCTATTATTCCATGAGATTTTGTCTGGTTTCCTTAGTGTTTGTATTCAGCCAGTCCTGGTTGGGACTGGCTGAATTCCATTTTTGTCTCTGATCAGTTGATCTCTTTGCTCTGTTTTCAGAATATACCTGAGTGCTGATATAGTGATTTTGAAGTCTAGCGACTTCAGGGCCTTTTTTCCTATCAGACGGTTGGGACATTTTTGTAGGGTTTTTTGCAGATTGCAGCCAGCATCTTTTCTGTCCTGTCCTATCTAGTTAGTTGTGCCCCATCGTTTGCTCAGCCTGTCTTTCTGTCTGTGTTTGTGTTTTCATCTGTTTTTCACTGACAATACATGTTGGGGGCTGTCTATTGCTTTGGGGTCTTCTCTGGGGCAGTTTAGATTTCCCCTTTCCTTCTTTAGGCTTATGTAGTTCTCCGGCTGTGACGAGGGGTCTAGGGCACCGTAGGAACCCCCCACGGCTACTGTTAGTAGTGGTGAATAGGATCAGGGGTCTGCAATCCGATAGCTACCAACCTCTCCTGTTTTCTCGACTTAGCTTGTATTTTTGTTTTCTCCTCCTCCGGTGACTCATTCATAACACCCCCCTAGTGAAAGTCAGCACTCCTGGGCTGAACAAAAAGAAACATGAGCAATACATAACAATTGAACAATAATAATTGTACAAGATTGAAAAAGGGAAAAATGTACAAAAACCAAGTGTTTCCAAAAATGGTCCTATGATGATAAGTCCAGCATCAATGTCCATGGTCCATTCCTGGGCAAATTGTAACTATTTATAAAGAAAGTTTTTGACCACACACAAGTTCTGTGGTTCAGTGTCCATAAAAGTTAAAAGGGAACTCTTACAGGTTACCTGTAGGCACAAACTTTCAAAACAGTTACATATTTACATTTCAACAATTATATTACTCTATATGCGAAACCTAACTGGTAGTATTCCCTTTGTGGTACGAGTAGACCTGCGTAACACTGGTGCTGTAGTGTGTGCTGCACTGGATACACTACTGGGGGTTCTACATGGCACAGGGGTACGTGATTGTCTGTGAACTCTTGGACTCACCAGGGGCACAACAGGTTCACCACTGGGAGGTCGAGGGCTCTCTGGCTCCACTGCTGGTGTTGCTTCTGCTACCTGATTCTCCTGATCCTCTCGAGTCACGTCCTCCTGTGCTTCCACTTGGGAAAATAACAACACTGGTACCACTATTGCATCATTACTGTAATTCTAGTCCAATTTGCAGGGAATTCCCCAAGCACTGTGCTGACCTTCTCTTCTGCCTCTATGGGTTGGAGGTTATCTGATTCTTCTGCTCTTTCTTTCAACTGCTGAGGTCTCTCCTCCATCCTTACTAACAAGGCATACTTTAGTATTATCAAACTTTGAGGGCAGAATGCTATAAGGTTCAGCCTCCCATTGATCATCCAGCTTGTGAAACCTCCTCTTCCTTTTGAGGACTTGTTCTCCCGGCGAAAAGGGAACAGCAGGTGCATTCTGATTGTAAAGCTTCTCCTGCTTTTGTCTTGCCTGGGCCAGACTCTTCTCCACACACTCCTGTACTCTGCTGTACTGCTGCTGCCTCTCCTTGTCCCAGTCAGCATCTGGCGATGTGGCTTCCGGCATGAGGACTCCCATGTCCAAATCCAAAGGCAGCCTACCCGGTCTTGCTCTCATCAGGTATACTGGAGTACAGTTGGTAGAGTTCACTGGAATATGGTTGTAGAGGTCTACCAGATCTGGCAACTTCTCAGGCCACAGATTCCTCTCCTACAAGGGCAATGTCTTCAGTAGGTCAATCACTACCTGGTTCATCTTCTCGCACATGCCATTGGTCTGTGTGTGATAAGGTGTTGTCCGGATCTTCTTACAACAATACAAGTTGCAGAACTCATGGAACACTTCTGCCTCGAAAGCCGAACCTTGATCTGTGATTACTCTTTCAGGATACCCATGTGGCCTACAGAAGTGCTGTTGGAAGGCTCTGGCTTCTGTCCTGGCAGTTAGATCTTTGACAGGCACAACTACCAGGAATCTTGAGTAGTGGTCCACAATGGTAAGAGCATAGATGTAGCCCGACCGGCTTGGAACCAGCTTCACATGGTCCAGGGCTACCAACTGGAGGGGTTGTTTGGTGATGATTGGTTGCAGGGGAGCTCTCTGGCTGTCTCGATCCTTTCTGCGCAGGTTACATTGTCCACACTCCCGGCACCACCTCTCAATGACTTTCCTCATACCAGCCCAGTAGAACCTCTCTCGGAGTAATGCTTCCAAATTCTTCCATCCGAAGTGTCCAGCTCCATTGTGGTATGCTTCCAGGACCATTGGTACCTCTCTCTTTGGGACTATTACCTGCCAGACCAGTTCATGTGTGCGGGCATTGATACTCCTCCGACACAGCTTCCCTTTGTAGATAAACAGCCGGCCTCTCTCCTTCCACAACTTCAGGAGCATCCGACTCTGGACGTGAGTCAGCTCGTAACAACAGCTCCTTCACCAGGCAGACTGCAGGGTCACTATCTTGCATTTCTGCCCAGTCATAATGGGGCAAAGGATTCAGGGTGACCTCCTTCAAGCCTGACCGTCTGTTTCTCACTCCTTGAGCACGTTGGGCCGCAAGTGGCCGGTAGAAGGGAGGTATCTCTATCTCTTCAAGAGCCTCAGGGTCTTCTCCTACATCTGGTAGGTTCGGCATTCTGGACAGCGCATCAGCATTGGCATTCTTGTGCCCTGCCCGGTACTTGATGGTAAACTCATAGTTAGATAGCCGAGCCATCCATCGCTGTTCCAGTGCACCTAGCTTTGCAGTGTCCAAGTGAGTCAATGGATTGTTGTCCGTAAAGATTGTAAACTTGGCTGAGGCTAGGTAATGCTTGAATCTTTTGGTGATAGCCCAGACTATGGCAAGGAACTCCAACTTGAAAGAACTGTAGTTATCAAGGTTCCTTTCGGTGGGACGCAACTTCCTGCTGGCGTAGGGGATCACTCTTTTTTTCCATTCTGTACCTGCGACAGTACCGCTCCTAGTCCCACATTGCTGGCATCTGTGTACAGTGGGTCGCCCTCCCAGGGCCGTGGGGTACTCGGTACCGGGCCGGTGTCAGAGGGATGTGTCACAGCAGCGGTGACCCGGTACGTGTCCCTGGGCGCCCAATATCAATGGCGGATGATGTTTGCAATGTAGTTTATATGGAAAGTTTGTGACACCACCCGTGGTGTTTGGCAAGTAAGATGTTAAGCCAACGCTGCTTGCAGATCCACTGGGACTGATGGTGTGATGCAGCAAAGATGGTGTAGCTCCCCACAGGTGGAGCTGTAGTCCCAGGGCAGTGTAGGTGCAATGAGTCTAGAGAAGTGCAGGATGGTGTGGATGCTGGTACCCAGATGTAGCGGTGCTGAAGGTGTTAGCGCACAAATCAATGGAGGACACCAGAGCTGCAGTTTCAAAGCTTTACTCACAGTTCGTAGTACACACTGGTGCCTGCCTCCGTGCCATGTCCTCCGGGGTAGAGACTCAATCAACCTTCCGGGAAAGTCAGGGCTCTCCTCTCCAACACTCCGCCGACATGTGCCTTTCCTGAACGACTCCGCCAATGCGCCTTGTGGTGTGAAGCACTCCAGTACTTAGTTACCCTGGGATACCTCCTGTCTAGATGTTCCTAGAACTCTACTTGTATGACAGACAGCTGTAGCCTGCTTCGGGGACTCACTTCTCCTGAGTCCCGGCTCTCTATACAGATGCTGTTGTGTCCCAAGTCTTGGATGGGAGTAGTGCATTTACAGCCCACTACTCCACCGGTGTCTGCTGCAGAACCATAAGTGTCCATACAACCTAGGGGACTGGGCCCCGGCCTTGCGCTGAGAACCTATAGGCAGGGTTCCTATCCAACCCACTCCTCCTCTCTGTTCTCTCTCCTTCTTCATTCCGTACTTGTCTCTCCTTTGAATGGATGCTTAGGTTACAGGTCTACGTTTCTCCACCTTTCTTACTTTCCCGTGCCAGCTGGCTCAGATCACTGAGGCAGCTGCAGCACACCTTCCTTCATCCTTTCTTCCAGGGATCCTCGCTCCTCACCGAGTGGCTTCCTACTCCGCCGACCTTCTGTCAGACAGCCCCCTAAGGGATTGACCCCTAATTCTAAACCTTCCCAATCTTTTATATGAATCTAAACTCCACCCACCTCCCAGCACATCCAGTGTTTCTTGCAGGGAACCACCGAAGGTGCTCCTAATATATAGGAGGAAGCGCACCGTGGTTGTGCAGACCTACCCTGAGTGTGTGTGGGGTGCGGGTGTTGGAGTGTGGAAAAGAGTTCCCAACCTACCAGGATGGTGGGGCACTACACCTTATGAGAAGGTGCAGTACCTCTGTGGCGACTGAGCCTCAGGGGCGCCACATACAGCACAAAGGGTTTCTCATAATCTGGGTAGGCCAAAACTTCGTCACCTGTGAGAGCCATCTTCAATCTGGTGAAGGACCTCTCTAACTCTTCAGTCGATTCAAAGGTGGAATTTTTCTGCTTGTTCTTCTTTGACTACCCCACCAGAAGATTTTGCATAGGGGTGGCTATTTCAGTAAAGCCCTTGATGAATCTTCGTTAGTAGCCCACCAGTCCAAGGAATTGGCGCACTTCATGAAGGTTGGTGAGATCCAAGGTGGAAAGGTAATTAGCAGTTTTAAGTGCAGCTGAGGATTCCTCAATCCTAGGTAATGGGTAGGCATCTTTATGTGTAATGCTGTTAATTTTTCTGTAATCAACACACATTCTCATGGTACCATCCTTTTTCTTTACAAAAACTATTGGAGCTGCCCAGGGGCTACAACTGTCTCTGATAACCCCAGCCTCCTTCATCTCCCTCAACATACTCTTAGCACACTGGTACTGTGTTGGGGGTATAGGTCTGTACCTCTCTTTTATAGGTGGATGGTCCCCTGTGGGGATATGATGTTGGACCCCTTTTGCCTGCCCAAAATCTAGTGGGTGTTTGCTGAATACCCGCTCATACTCTTGTGTCACTCTGTAGACCCCATTTCTCTGGTATGAAGGTGTAGAGTCAGTTCCCACCTGCAGTTGCTGACACCACTCCTCTGGCTGTTTCACAGAGCCATTGTCCTCCACCCGATCGGATGAGACCAAGGGTTCTGCTGCCTGCAAAGAGTTGTTATTAATGGTGAGCAGCTTAGCAACTGTGGCGTACCGAGGTATTGTGGCCTCCTCTTCCCCACAATTCAAAATACGTGAAGGTACTCTCCCTTTTCTGACATCAACCACCCCTCTGGCCGTCAGGACAGTGGGCCTGCTTTCGGAGTATACTGGTTCTACCAATGCCTGGTAATCTCTCCCTCTAAGACCTATAGCTGCCCGACACCATACCAACATTTCACATCTGGGGGGTATTGCAATGGGGAAAGCATCACTCACTCTGACGCTGCCAATCTCTCCGCCAGAGAGTTCTACCAGTTGTCTTTGCATCAGGGCTCGGATCTCCTTCTGCAGGACTCGTTGTTCTCCGGAACCAGCAGTCTCAGCCACCTGTTGCAACAAGACAATAACCTAGGACAGACAGTTTTCAATTACATTTGTGCCAAGAGTCATCATGGGATTGCATTCTCGTCAATCAATATCAACAATTATCAGACCTTGAGACTTTAATTCCACCCTCCCCACTTTAACAGTAATCTCCTTACATCCAATCTGCGGTAAGGTCTGACCATTACTAGCAACTGCTGTCAGTTCATCAGTGGGACCACGGGTGAGTTCAGAATCAGCCCAATACCTCTTGTAAAGAATATAGGGCATGGTGGTCATCTGGGAGCCAGTGTCCAGCAAAGCGTTCATGGGGATACCATCAATCACCACGGGAAGGATGGGTCTCCCTCCCACATACTTGGCTCTCCAGTTCCTTGGGCCTGGGGATCCTACTCCTGGTGGTTGGCCCTCTGCCCAGGGGTTGCTCGTTTAAAGGACAGTACCTTGCAAGATGACCTGCCTTGTAGCAGCGACGACAGATGGGATGTCCGTCCTGGTCATAGCGATCATTGTTCCTTCCTTGAAGTGGCGGGGCTCTCCTCCTCTGGAGCCACGGGACATCCTCTGGACTGGAAGCAAGCTGGATCTTTTCTTTGGAGGACACCTGCAGGGACTGCATGGTTTTAGTAAGTGCAGCCATTCCTTTGGTCAACTCCTGGACCTGAAGACGCAGCTCCTCAGTTGGATCTTTATCCAGAGTCTGGGCGTCAGCCTCCACGGGGATGGAAGGGAAAGACGTTGCCTCCTGATGGTAGGTGATCGCTTGGTGCTGGACGGCCATCAGTGGATTCCTGCAGTACCCGAATAGCCCTGTCCTTAAATTCAGCAAAGTCCAGATCAGGGTTTTGCAGGGTTATGATACGCAACTGTCCTCTGTGGGTACTGGACAGGAGTCCTTCAGTGAACTGCTCCTTCAACAGTTTATCTTCTTCCTTTACGCTGTCAGGATCAACTTGCTTAACTGCTCGCAGCGCCTCCTGCAGATTGAGAGCATAATCCCTGATACTGTCCTGTGCTCTCTGCTTACAGCCAAAGAACCTCATCTTGATTTCAGCTGCAGAGCGCATGTCAAAGGTGCTCTTCAGCTTGGCCAGGATCTTTGCAACAGTCTTTTTATCAGTGTCCTGCCAGGCTTTCACTTCTCTCTGCGCTGCAACCGTTAGCTGTCCAATCAGGATATTCACTTTCCGGCTTTCAGACAGAGGGTATACTTTAAACAAACTGCACAGTCTCTCTTTAAATTCACTCAGGGTATGCGACTCACTCGAGTACTGCGGTAGCCAGGCTGCTCCCGGTATGTAGGGCATGGACAGCGGCATATTGGCGACCACTGCTGCAGGCGCTCCTCCTTGCAGTGCTGCGGGGTTGGCGGCGGTGTCCGCTGCTGCATCGTTACTTGGCGCGGACATCCTCTTCCCCCCTAGTTAACGTTAGCCAGGGCCGGGGATTGTATGAGCTCACCGGCGGCCGCTTCACAGGCCCGATGCTCCGGGCTGTAGACCTCAGCTCCTCCTCTTCTCGCGCGCTGTCCTCTCTTCCCGCGTGGCACTTCACTGCTTCACGCTCTGTGGCACCCTCCGCCCACGAAGGCCGCCCCTCTTTCTTCCTGCGCGTGCCAAGCAGCGTGGCAATGGTGGCAACTGGCACCAAATTCACAGTCTTTTTCACATACACAGTCTATGGCACACGTGACGCCAAATTGGGTTGCCCTCCCAGGGCTGTGGGGTACTCGGTACCGGGCCGGTGTCCGGGGGAGGTGTCGCGGCAGCGGTGACCCGGTCCGTGGCCCTGGGCACCCAAGTGCCACCTGTTGTGTTTGGCAAGTAAGATGTTAAGCCAACGCTGCTTGTAGATCTGCTGGGGCTGATGGTGTGATGCAGCAAAGATGGTGTAGCTCCCCACAGGTGGAGCTGTAGCCCCAGGGCAGTGTAGATGTGGTTGGCAATGGATGTAGCAGTGCCGACAGGGTAGGAAGAAGACAAGACACAGCGGGGTGCAATTTCTGTACCTTTACTTAGTAAATGCAGTCCAGGGTCCTGATTACAGATGGTAACAGAGCAGGTTAGCCTGGAAGCAACTCAGGGATTCTCTCTCACAGACGTGCTGTGCAGTCTCCTTCCTAGCGCTTGTGTAGTGTGAAGCACTCCAGTACTTAGTTACTCTGAAGTTCCTCCTGTCAGATGTTCCTAGAACTCTACTTGCATGGCAGACAGCTGTAGCCTATCTCAGGGACGCTTCGCTCCCGGCTCTCTCTCTGTTTTGCTGTTGTGCCTGAAGTCTTAGATGAGAGTAGGGCATTTACAGCCTCCTACTCCTCTGGTGTCTGTGGCAGGACCGTTAGTATCTGTACCACCGTGGAGACCAGGCTCCAGTTCTTGCGCTCTCTAGCTGAGGGAGCTCACCTTCTCCAGCTCAACCTCCAGCTTCTCTCTCCACGTCTGCACCCTTCACCCTCTGCAAACTAACTAACTATCCCCTCCTCCTGGCCCACAGAGAGCTCTCCTCCCCTTAATCCTGGTTCAGAGTTCCCCCTGCTGGCCTGGAGTGGAACCGTGTTGCATGTATGGATTGACTGTGAGAAAGACCCATCATTGCCTCCAAGCCTGGCATTACCCTCCCTTGGAGGAAGGCAAAGCCACTGTGGCGACCATACTCCTGGGGGCGCCACACAATCATATCCTGTCCTGCCTTAGGACTACCAGACTACAACAAGCATTTCTGCCTGTTTGTCATGGAGAAGCAAGGCCATGCAACTGGAGTCCTGACACAGCCTCACGGAGGAAGACAACGCCCACTTGGGTACTACTCTGCCAGGCTTGACCCCGTGGCCCATGGAGCCCCAACCTGCATGAGAGCCATGTTTGCAACTCACCTGCTGCTGGGCAAGACTTCTGACATCATTCTAGGCCACAAGCTGAAGATACGGGCACCACATAACATTACTGCCATTTTGGCCCAGATACAGCCAAAACACCTGTCTGCTGCTCATCAGCTACGTCTACAATGCTCTATTCTGCATCCTGACAACGTCACCATCTCCAGATGTGCTGTCCTTAACCCAGCTACTCTCCTACCTCTGCCAACGGGGGAAGAGGATGCATCCAACATCTCTGACACATTAGTGGAAGAGGTAGTCGACTCTGAGATGGCTCAATGTGATTGTCTCGCTCTCATGAGACAGGAAACTTCCGGATTTGACTCAGTCACAGATTTACCTTTGGAAGACCCTGACCTAATGCTCTTTGTGGATGGATCAAGGTATGCAGACCAAGAAGGCCATTTTCACACTGGTATAGCAGTAGTCATGGTGGACACTGTGCTGCTAGCAAAACCACTGCCTCCATCTGTATCTGCACAGGAGGCGGAACTGCGGGCCTTGACAGAAGCATGCAAAATGTCTTCCCAATGCAAAAGCTACAATATACTCTGACTCACGCTATGCTCATGGCATATGTCACGACTATGGACCAATCTGCAAGGCAAGAGACTTCATCACGGCAAGTGGAACGCCTGTCAGACACCATAAAGCCAAACAGGAGCTGATGGAGTCCTTGTTGATGCCAGAAAAAGTTGCAGTGGTGAAGGTGAAGGCACACACTGGAGGAACTTCAAAGGAAGCAGTAGGTAACAGACTGGCTGATGTAATGGCAAAAGAAGCAACAATGTTACCACTGGACTCAAAAATGTCTCATCTGTACTCATTCATGGACCTGGAGACAGAGGAAAAGGCACAGTCTTGGGAGAAGATGCTCTCCACACTCCAAAAGCAGGCATCTAAGGACAAAAGGACGAATGGACCCAAGATGGAGCCACACAGGATGAAAGATACCTAATGATGAACAAAGGAAAACCCTGCCTCCCAAAGGTCCTCTAACCTATAGTGGCTAGATGGGCCCATGGCACAACCCATCAGTCCAAGACCCAGATACACAATCTTGTCCGCTGGTACTATCATGCACCAGGATTCTCAACCGTAGCCACAAATGTCACAAAGGGATGCCTTGTCTGTGCCCGCTGCAACCCTGAAAAACAGAGAAGATACCACAGAAATGCACAACCAGACCCCTGTACCCTTTCCAATGCATACAGATAGACCACATACAAATCCCGCACTCAGGGGGTTTGAGTATGTTCTGGTAGTGATAGACATACTCTCGGGGTGGCCAGAAGCTTTCCCAGTGAAAAATCAGTCAGCAAAAACCACTGCTAAAAAACTCCTCTCTGAAATAGTGTGTTGGAATGGGCTCCCAGAGACCATAGAAAGTGACCAAGGGCCTGCATTCACAGCCAATCTCACAAAGGAGATATGGGAGGCCTTGGGGACAGAGTTGGCACTACACACTCCGTACCACCCGCAGAGCAGTGGTAAGGTCGAGAGGTTAAATGGGACACTAAAAAGTAAAATGCTCAAAGCAGAACAAAACACAGGGAAGCCATGGCATGAGAGTCTTGCCCTCACACTGTTTAGTGTCAGACACACACCTGCTGGTCCAACCAAACTTAGCCATATGAGATCCTGTTTGGAAGTGCTCCCAGGCTAGGATTGTACTTCCCACAGCAGTTGTCTATGCAGTATGACACTTTGACTAAGTTTGTGATTGACTTGACCAAACACCTAACTAAAATACGTTCTCAAGTTATTTTCATCCATTCCAGATCCTGAGGACCTAGAGGGAACTCACCAGATCCCACCCGGTGATTGGGTCCTCACCAAGAGGTTCAACAGACGTACTCTCGAGCCCAGATAAGACGGCCCGTACCAAGTCCTGTTGACCACTGCCACAGCAGTCAAGCTTGAAGGAAAGCCCACATGGACCCATGCTTCCCACTGCAAGAAGGTGCCGGATCCAGAGGCCAGTGGCGGCTGTCACTCTTCATCCGTCTAACACTTATCCTTTACCTAATCTCTGGGGTAGTTAGTGACCAGAGGGCAGTCACTCATGAGGGTATAATAACTTTCTGGTATAATGTCTCCACCCCAAGGGTAACATATCAATTTGACTATTGCCTCATAGTAGAGTGCCCAGCCCCCTGGAACAGTGTGACATCTGGCTAGGTACACAATTCATCTGCTTCACCACTGCTGACACAGGGGTGGAGTCAAACTGTGAGGATTGGTCACTTGTTGGGTGGCACACTGGTGAAAGTAACTGGGGATATCAACCAGTCCAGGCTCTACAACATAAGGATAAATGGGGAGCCAGCCTGCTAGTTCGCATGACCCTGACCAAAGCCCCGTTTGAAGACGGAGGGCTTTTCCAAGTACAATTCTCCACATCCCTGCCACTCATTGCGCCAAGGAGGGATTCATAGCTATGTACCTCACCATTGATAACCCCTCAGAAAATAATCAAGGGGTATACGTACTAGGCTCAAGTACCAACATAGACACCATTGGAATCATACAGGGAGGACCTGATGAGTTCAGAGTCAGAAATAGCACAGCTGCTGGATCTGAACCCATCTTCCCTATGACTGAGATGGGCAAGAATGTAAAATGGGTAAACTACCTATGCTATAATCAACAACAGTTTACAAAATACACTGGTGATGCCTTAAAATGGACTTATTGATCCATTAAAATTTGGCATAGCTGTTCTATGTGTTTTGATTATATTAGCCTTAATTCTATGCTGTATAATTCCTTGCCTTAAGAAGTTGATGATGGAAACCATGACCACAGCGATGGCCTTACCTGATGACTTCCACGACCTGTTCAGTGAAACCTTGGAAGAAACACCACATCCGCCTCCCCCGCCGGAGTATGCTGGCCTGAAGCACACCGATGAGGGAGAAACTAGGATCTGACTTCTTCCTGCGCAAGTCTGTTAAGAGGGGGCACGTCTATTAGAGATGGGTAATCTTGTATACGGTGAAGATCAGCTTAGTTAGTTGCTTCAAGACTGTTTTAGTTAAATAGGTGTGGGAGGACAGATCGATAGGTTCGAAGAGATTAGGATTTTGATTTTGAATATCTCCAAGGGGGGACTGTTAAGGATATGAAATCATTATATAGTTATGAAGATATTCAATATATATATATATATATAGTATATATTTATATACATATATATATATATATATATATATATATATCAATGCATAGATATTATATTTGAGTCATGGACCCTTTAAGTACATACTGAAATTAGCTCTTAAAAACCATTTCTGCTATCACGTTATGATTCAGTAATTCTTGGTGTATTGTTTGCTATGCTTGCCAATAGCTTGACCTGTAATAGATATTTGCATAACCTACCTGCAGTTGTTGGGAACAATAGGGGAACTAGTTGGGAGAAATTCTTGTGACCAAAAGCCATTGTTCCTGTATCGATAAGCCATGAGGTAATGATTAGCAAGCACCTCGCTTTTTCTCTAACCCAGGTGTAATTGCTACAATAAAGAGATGAGGACTTCATCTTGGACACAACATGTTGTCTGGTGTATTTCTTCAATGCATGCATGCTCTCACGTATAATTTGGCCACAGACAATTAAGAAGGGTCTCACCCTAGTGGGACAACCATAACACTATCGTACAATAATTGGAACGCATACATATAGGTATGTCCAACCTTGGTGACTGGACTAGCCTAAATTATACTGATTATATTCAGATGTTTGTCCACCATATAAGTACCTTACCATAAGCATAATAGTGTCTTCTACAAAATAGACAGCTTAAGTTGCCCATATTTATCTCTACTGTCTCAACACCTATTATGGTATATCTGACTATTTTATGGGAAATGGGCATTGTGTGTTAGCCCAATTTCAAATTTTTTAAACAGCATTCTTTTATTATTAATTATTAAAAGTTAACTAATATACCCAACTCATTTGCTGTGCACATAGATAGACTGCAGCCAGAAAACAGAACCCAAACACTGAGAGAAAAGATGTGACTCCTGTAGCTCGGCAGAAAGAGAAGCCAACCACAGACAGATTCAACAATCTAATGAAAGAGTATGTGTCCACATGTCTCCTGTACTGAGTGATGAGTCTGTCCCATTTAAAGGGAATCTGTCACCCCTTTTTTGAGATATCATATAATGATAGCATTCAATTGTGTGTGTCACATAAGGATTCTCTTAGTACTTTTGCTTCCCCCTGACCCCGCACCTTTCATGCATAAATACCTTTTTTATATCAGTTCAGATGTATGTAAACTGCCGCTGTCCGGTCCACTGGGCGGGGCTTATTCAAATGCTCCCCCCCTCCCTGTCTTGCGCTATGCATTTCTTCTTGTGTAGAGCAAGACAGGGAGGGGGGGAGCAGTTGAATAAGCCCCGCCCAGCAGACCAGACAGCGGCAGTTTACATACATCTGAACCGATATAAAAATGGTATTTATGCATGAAAGGTGCGTAGTCAGGGGGAAGCAAAAGTACTAAGAGAATCCTTATGTGACACACAATTGAATGATATCATTATATGATATCTCAAAAAAGGGGTGACAGATTCCCTTTAACTTCTGACCTGAAATTGCCCTTTACGCCTTGGAGGTGCTGGCCTGCCCTACGGAAAGTGTACTTTTGGAACGTGTGTTTAATAGTGATGAGCGAGCACTAAAATGCTCGGGTCGAGCAAACTGGAATACTCGGGTACTCGGACAGAACAACGAGACCAATGTAAGTCTATGGGAGACCCGAGCATTTTTTGTGCTATCCTCCCGGGGGTCCTTTTAAGATCTAAAAACGTCTAAAAATGATGGAAACACTGCTCAAACGACATGGGGACATCACGGGGATCGCCCCTGGAAGCATTCCTGACTCCTAGTTTACAGCTTTAAACAATTTTTTCCCAGATTCATGCCATTTTTCCCGGTGCAACAAAAACACCAAAAGGAAACCAAAACGGATTTTGCTGGTAAATATGTTAAGGTATATCCTTTCCAGTTTAATGACTTGCCTGTAAGGCAAAATAATTAACCCCAGACCGAAATGTTCCTCCCGCACTTGGGCTTAGGTCAGATGCAGCGTTTTTGAAGCGTTTTTCAACTTTAACATTGCTTTCAAACACTTCAAATGCATTCACTGGGAAGCGTCATTGTAACATTGAACAACCCTAGCTGGCCATGTGGTGTGTGACACATAAGCAGACCAATCTTGTTTCATTTATGAAGGAGGGGCTCTTAAGGGGGTTTTACACATAGCGATATCGCTATAATGTCAACGATTTTGTGACGTTATAGCGATATCGCTAGCGATATCGCTATGTGTGATACTTACCTCTGACCGGCTCCTCCGCTGGTTATCGCTGATCGCGCGAGAATGTCCGGCTCCATTTCTTGTCGTTAGCTTCCTACTGGGGCTTCCTGCTGTGATGACGAGCGACGCGTGGACGCGGACAGGAAGACATCTTCATCGCTGTGTGTGAAAGGTGAGTATCGTCCGCTGTATCGCTGCTGCATCGCTGTGAGATCTTTCTGTGTGAAAGCTCACTAGCGAACATTTAGCGATGCACCAGCGATCCTGACCAGGTCGTATCGCTGGTCGGATGGCTGGTGCATCGCTAAATGTAAAAGGGCCTTTAAAGTCACAGAGCCTATCTTTACTGGTGCATCAGGCGGCATTAATCTTCTTAAAGGGCCATTATTAAACAGTGGGTCTCCAAAACTGTTGTAGTCTATGCTGTGAGTGGATGGTCTGCCAAGAATTATGACACACCCCAATACCCCTTTCATAAAATGTCCATGAGGGCCTCCATAAAAAATGTAGCATTGAATGCAAGGTCTACCAATTCAAATGCACCCTAATAAGCCTTTGAACCCACATACTGGATGGGCCCAGGAAAATCAAGTTTAGTATATTCATTTTGTACGCCCATACTCCTTGTTTTATACATTGGCAGCAAGGCCAGCCCTGCTGCATATTCATATTGTCACACTTGGGCCTTGGCTGAGTGGCGTGAGCCAGGGGGTTGTGGCCCCACTGTGCCACAAACCAGACTACTGTTGTGAGTTCATTTTCCCCTTCGTCACTGAGGTCTGGTGAACTCCCTATTCTGGAGAGGGAAGGTAGTGAGCATGATTATCAGGCACCTGAGCCTAAAGATGATGATTGGCTGAGTGGAGTCACTGACTGGATATAAGGCTGCCGACGCCCTTCTGCCCTGCGGGTGATTTCTCTGTGGACTTCTAGGACACCAGTCTGATTCCTGCTCCTCTAAAGCTAAGTTTGCTGCCTTGCCTTTTTGCATTTGTGTTTTGCTTTTTGCCTTGCTTTTCTGGATTCTGCCATTCCCTGCTGGGGTGAGCTGAATCTCATTTTGCCTGTTGCTCTGTCTTCAGAATATTCCTGAGTACTGACATAGTCTTTTTGAAGCCTAACGTCTTCAGGGCCTTTTTCACTGTCAGTCTGTTGGCTCTTATTTTCATAGGGTTTTTCACGGATTGCAGACAGCAGCCTTCCTGTCCTTTCCTATCTAGTTAGCTTGGGCCCCGTCTTTGCTCAATCTATCTTTCTGTCTGTGTTGTGTTCTTTCTTCTTGCTTCACCGTCATTATATGTGGGGGGCTGCCTTTTGCTTTGGGGTCTGCTCTGGGGCAGTTTAGATTTCCCTTTCTGTCTTTAGGCTATCTAGTTCTCCGGCTGTGATCGAGGGGTCTAGGGCATCGTAGGAACCCCCGCACGGCTACTGCTAGTTGTGTTGATAGGTTCAGGGGTCTGCAATCCGATAGCAGCCAACCTCTCTGGTTTTCTGGACTTAGCTTGCATTTCTGTTTTTGCCTCCTGCGGTGACTCAATCATAACAGAATCACCCGCCATACCGCAGATCCTGGGGTACTCAATAGCAGGAAAGAATTGTGTTAAAAAAAAAAAAGGTGTGTATATTCTTTCCTCTATATCTCTGAGGCCGCAGGGGGAATTTTTTTTCTCTCAATGGAGATAAAGCAATTATCTGATTGTGTGGAGCAGCTCGCTGCGGAAGTGCGGGGAATTTCCGCCTATCTTGCTCGTTTGCATGCTGTTGAACCAAAGATCCCTATACCTGATGTATTTTTTGGGGATCGATCTAAATTTTTGAGTTTCAAAAATAATTGTAAATTATTTTTTGCCTTGAAGCCTAACTCGTCAGGGAGCTCCGCGCAGCAGGTTAAAATTGTCATCTCTTTGATCACCAGGATTGGGCGTTTTCTTTGAAACCAGATGATCCTATTCTGACTAATGTGAATGCATTCTTTCAAGCCTTGGGGTTGTTGTATGACGAACCTAATGCTATTGATCAGGCTGAAAAGACCCTGTTGGCATTGAACCAGGGTCGAGATTCTGCAGAGTTGTACTGTCAAAAGTTCCGAAAGTGGGCGGTCCTTACTACCTGGAATGATAATGCCTTGGCTGCTCTCTTTCGGAAGGGTTTGTCAGAAGCTGTAAAAGATACTATGGTGGGATTTCCTGTTCCCTCTGGTCTGGACGATTCTATGTCATTAGCCATTCAGGTTGATCGGCGTTTACGTGAACGCAGGATTGCACGAGAGGTGTTGCCACCGGTTGAACAGACGTCTGAACCTATGCAATGTGATAGAGTTTTGTCTAAGGCACAACGTCAGGAGTTCAGAAGGCGTAATAAGCTGTGTTTTTTCTGTGGAGATGCCTCGCATATTATTTCTGTTTGTCCTAAACGAGAGAAACGCTTTGCACACACGTTTTCTGTTGGTGGTGTTCAACCTAAGTTTCTTCTGGCAATTACTCTGATCTGCTCCCTGTCCACATTTTCCGCCAAGGCTTTTGTGGATTCGGGAGCAGCGCTAAACCTAATGGACTTGGATTTTGCTAAACGTTGTGGATTTCCGATGACACCTCTGCAGACGCCTATCCCTTAGAGAGGGATTGATGCTACTCCTTTGGCAAAAAATAAACCTCAGTTTTGAACCCAGGTGGTCATGCGGGTCGCCCCAGACCATCAAGAAAATTGCAGATTTTTGGTGTTGCATGGTCTGCATGATGCCGTTGTTCTGGGGTTTCCCTGGTTGCAAATTCATAATCCAGTTTTGGATTGGAAATCTGTGTCTGTGGTGAGTTGGGGTTGTCGGTGTGCCTTTAGTGAGGCTCCGGTTTTTTCCACCTTTCCTCAGTCGCATGATGTTCCTGACTATTTGGCGGACTTTTATGATGTATTTAGTGAGAATGAGTCTGCGTCCTTGCCTCCTCATAGGAGTTATGACTGTGCAATTAAACTGAGCCCGGGGTGTAAATTTCCCAAGGGTCGGATCTTCAATTTATCTATACCCGAGCACGAGGCTATGCGGTCCTATATTAAGGAGGCGTTGGAGAAGGGTCATATTAGACCATCCTCTTCAACCTTAGGTGCCGGTTTTTTTTTTGTGGCCAAAAAGGATGGTTCTTTAAGGCCTTGTATTGATTATCGTGCCCTCAACAAAATTACTATTAAATATCAGTATCCGTTACCCCTGATTTCGGATCTATTCTCTAGAGTTAGAGGTGCTTGCTGGTTTACCAAGCTTGACCTCAGGGGGGCGTATAATCTTATCCGCTTTAAGCAGGGGGATGAATGGAAGACGGCGTTTAATACCCCGGAGGGACATTTTGAGTACCTGGTGATGCCTTTTGGGCTCACTAATGCCCCTCCGGTCTTCCAGTGCTTCATGAACGATATTTTCCGAGACTTTGTCGATAAATTTTTGATTATCTATCTGGATGATATTTTGATCTTCTCCAAGGATTGGGATTCTCATGTGGAACATATTCGGACTGTGTTCCGGATTTTGAGGGAGAATTCCCTGTATGTCAAAGGATCGAAATGCCTTTTTGGAGTACAGAGGATTCCATTTTTGGAATTTATTTTGTCTCCGTCAACTATTGAAATGGACCCGGCCAAAGTACAGGCCATTTATGATTGGGTTCAGCCCACTTCTTTGAAGGCCCTCCAGAAGTTTTTGGGTTTTGCTAATTTTCATCGGAAACTTTTAGCAAAATTTTCTAGTATTGCCAAACCATTGACTGATCTGACTAAGAAGGGTGCTGATGTGTTGAATTGGTCTCCGGAGGCTGTTGCTTCCTTTCAGGAGCTGAAGCGGAGATTTACCTCCGCCCCGGTTTTGCGGCAACCTGATGTCTCACTCCCGTTCCAGGTAGAGGTGGATGCTTCTGAGATTGGTGCAGGAGCTCTTTTGTCCCAAAAGGATCCTGTAACATCTAAAATGAATCCCTGTGCTTTCTTTTCCCGAAAGTTCTCTCCATCTGAACGTAACTATGATGTGGGGAATCAGGAACTGTTGGCCATGAAATGGGCATTTGAGGAGTGGAGACTTTGGTTGGAGGGAGCTAAACATCAAGTTGTGGTCCTCACTGACCACAAGAATTTGATTTACCTAGAGTCGGCTAAACGCTTGAACCCTAGACAGGCTAGGTGGGCCTTGTTTTTTTCACGTTTTGATTTTGTGGTCTCTTTTCTTCCTGGAACTAAGAATGTCAATGCAGATGCCCTCTCTAGGAGCTTCTTTGCTGATTCTCCTGTGGTGACCAAGCCTGCTACCATCTTAGGCGAAGGGGTAGTTCTTTCTGCCATCTCGCCCGATTTGAGACTTGCTCTGCAAGAGTTCCAGGAGGACAAACCTGAGCGTTGTCCCAGTGGAAAGTTGTATGTTCCTGACCAGTGGAAGAAGAGAGTGATGTCTGAAGTTCATTGCTCTGCATTGGCTGGTCTTCCAGGTATTTTTGGTACTAGAGATCTGGTGAGTCACTCTTTTTGGTGGCCCACCTTGTCTCATGATGTCAGGAATTTTGTGCAGTCCTGTGGGACTTGCTCCCGGTCTAAATCTTGTTCTCGCTCTAGTGGGTTGTTGATGCCTTTGCCGGTCCCCAGGAGGCCATGGACCCATATTTCAATGGATTTCATCTCTGATATGCCGGTCTCTCAAAGAATGACTGTTATTTGGGTGATTTGTGATAGGTTCTCTAAGATGGTTCATCTTGTACCACTCCCTAAGTTGCCGTCTTCCTCTGTGTTGGTGCCCCTGTTTTTGCAACAGGTGGTTCGCTTGCATGGGATTCCATTGAACATTGTATCTGACAGAGGAGTTCAGTTTGTGTCTAGATTTTGGAGGACTTTCTGTTCCAAGCTGGGAATTCAGTTGTCCTTCTCCTCTGCTTTTCACCCTCAGACCAATGGGCAGACAGAGAGAACAAACCAGACCTTGGAGTCGTATTTGAGATGTTTTATTTCCGCTGATCAGGATGATTGGGTTTCATTTTTGCCCTTGGCCGAATTTGCTTTAAATAATAGAGCTAGTTCTGCCACTTTGATGTCACCTTTTTTTTGTAACTTTGGGTTTCATCCTCGATTTTCTTCAGGGCAGGTGGAGCCTTCTGCCTGCCCAGGTGTTGACACTGTGGTGGAGAGAATGCACCAGATCTGGGACCAAGTGGTGGATAAGTTATCTCTCTCCCAGGAAAAGGCCCAGCGGTTTTCCAATCGACATAGGACCATTGGTCCCCAGTTTAAGATTGGTGATATGGTTTGGTTATAATCAAAAAATATTGCTATGAAGGTGGCTTCTCCTAAGTTTAAGCCTAGATTCATTGGACCTTTCAAGATTTTGGAGATTATTAATCCAGTCTCTTTTCGTTTGGCTCTTCCTGTCACATTTAAAATCCATAATGTGTTCCATAAGTCCTTGTTGAAGAGGTTTGTTGAACCAGTTGTTCCTGGGGTGGCACCTCCGGACCCTGTATTGGTTGAAGGTAACATGGAATATGAGGTAGAGAAAATACTGGATTCCTGTCTGGCTAGACGGAGACTCCAGTATTTGGTTAAGTGGAAGGGTTATGGTAGGAGGACAATTCCTCTGATATTCATGCCAAAAGATTGGTGCGTGCCTTTCATCGGGCTCACCCTGATCGCCCTGCTGGCGTGGTTGAGGGTTCGGTGACCCCTCCTCAAGGGGGAGGTACTGTTGTGAGTTCATTTTCCCCTTCGTCACTGATTTCTGGTGAACTCCCTATTCTGGTGAGGGAAGGTAGTGAGCCTGATTATCAGGCACCTGAGCCTAAAGATGATGATTGGCTGAGTGGAGTCACTGACTGGATATAAGGCTGCCGACGCCCTTCTGCCCTGCGGGTGATTTCTCTGTGGACTTCTAGGACACCAGTCTGATTCCTGCTCCTCTAAAGCTAAGTTTGCTGCCTTGCCTTTTTGCATTTGTGTTTTGCTTTTTGCCTTGCTTTTCTGGATTCTGCCATTCCCTGCTGGGGTGAGCTGAATCTCATTTTGCCTGTTGCTCTGTCTTCAGAATATTCCTGAGTACTGACATAGTCTTTTTGAAGCCTAGCGTCTTCAGGGCCTTTTTCACTGTCAGTCTGTTGGCTCTTATTTTCATAGGGTTTTTCACGGATTGCAGACAGCAGCCTTCCTGTCCTTTCCTATCTAGTTAGCTTGGGCCCCGTCTTTGCTCAATCTATCTTTCTGTCTGTGTTGTGTTCTTTCTTCTTGCTTCACCGTCATTATATGTGGGGGGCTGCCTTTTGCTTTGGGGTCTGCTCTGGGGCAGTTTAGATTTCCCATTCTGTCTTTAGGCTATCTAGTTCTCCGGCTGTGATCGAGGGGTCTAGGGCATCGTAGGAACCCCCCACAGCTACTGCTAGTTGTGTTGATAGGTTCAGGGGTCTGCAATCCGATAGCAGCCAACCTCTCTGGTTTTCTGGACTTAGCTTGCATTTCTGTTTTTGCCTCCAGCGGTGACTCAATCATAACAGACTACCCTGAAAGGGGCGTAACTACGGCAGCTACCTTGGTCTTCACTGGAGCCTCTGATGGTGAGGTCAGGCTTGTGCGGCAGGTAGCTGCCGGGTGCCACTCCAGGGTGGTGTCTGGCTGTGGCTGCTGAACCCACTCGGGAACAGGACACCTGGACAGGTGCGAGTGACAAGCAGGCTGAGACACAGGGCAAGCCAGCACGGCTTGGAGACACAGAACAGGTGGGCACGGCTTGGAGACACAGGACAGGTGGGCACGGCTTGGAGACACAGGACAGTTGGGCACGGCTTGGAGACACAGGACAGGCGGGCACGGCTTAGAGACACAGGACAAGTGGGCACGGCTTGGAGACACAGGACAGGTGGGCACGGCTTGGAGACACAGGACAGGCAGGCACGGCTTGGAGACACAGGACAGACTGGCGTGGTATTAGAAGGGGCAGGTAGAGACCTGTTCACACAGCAGGTGCAGGCAGGAGGGAGTGGTGTATGTTGGAACAGGATTTGGACCTGTTCACACAGGAGGTGCAGGTATGGATATAGGCGGGAGTGTGGTGCAGGCAGAGCCACAGGAGTGAGGAGTAGGCTGGGCGGCAAGGGAGCCGTGCAGGCAGAGCGGCTAGAGAGCCATGTAGGTAGAGCAGCTAGAGAGCCATGCAGGCAGAGCGGCTAGAGAGCCGTACAGGCAGAGCGGCTAGGGAGCCGTGCAGGCAGAGCAGCTAGGGACCCGTGCAGGCAGAGCGGCTTGGGTGCAGATGCACAGATAGAGCTGCAAGGGTGCAGATTCACAGACAGGGAGGACACAAGGAAAGATAAAGCAAGGAAGGAAGCCACGGACAAGGAGAAAGGGAGACTAAGGCCTCTTTCACACATCAGTTTTTTGCCTTCAGGCGCGATCCGGCTTTTTTTGGAAAAAACGGATCCGGCAAAATGCAATGCCGGATCCGGTTTTTCCCCATTGACTTGCATTAGTGCCGGATCGTGCCGGATGGCATTGCGTTTCATCCGGTTTTTGCCGGATCCGGCAACTTGTCTCATTCCGGCGTCTTGAAAAAACGTCTACTGTAACGTTTTTTGTCTCCGGCGAAAAAGCCGGAAGCGCCGGATCCGGCGCTTCCAGCTTTTTGCTACAATGAAAGTCTATGGGCGCCGGAATGCGCCGGATCCAGAAAAAGACGGATCCAGCAACCGGATCCGGTTTTTTTAAGTCTGCGCATGCTCAGATCCAATTGGCCAGCCGCCAGGAACAGAGACGGATCCAGCAAAAAAACGGATCCGTTTCTACAGTTCTCCAAAATTTATGCCGGATCCGTTTTTTCTAAAAAAAGCCGGATCATGCCTGACGGCAAAAAACTGATGTGTGAAAGTAGCCTAAGGTAGGACAGAGTACAGACAAGGTACTGGAACCAAGACTCAAGGGCCAGGATATTCAGCCTCCTGGCAGGCAGACAAGGTACAAGGCAAAACAAGAAGTATTCCTCCAGAGAAGGAGGAAATACACAGAACGGGGCCTGGCTTCCTCAGCAGCAAGATACTAACTGAGATTAGACATTGCTCAGGCAATGTTCCAGTGGGTGTGGCAGGGTAAAATAGTCCAGGGCTCTAGGTGATTGGTCAGGGACCCATTAGCCAGGTGCACCCTGACTGCATAAGAACCAGAGAGTTCAGGCGCCACCCCCCTATACACACAGTCAGGAAACATGGAGAGCAGAGGCACAGAGCTGGCAACAGACAGAATTCACAGCATGGCTTGAAGCAGAAAGTAAGTTGGTGTGCGGGGGATGGGAGGCCATGAAGTGATGCCAGCAGGGTTTTTACAGTACCCCCCTTTACGGCCCCTCTTTTTCAAGCCTGCCAAAATGACCAGAAGAAGGAGTACGGGACCACACACAGTCCAGGTTGACATGACATCCTTCAGGTAGGGTGGAATATGTGTGCCATCAGGAATCCCAGAGTGCCAAGCTTCTTGGTGCCTGATGGAGTCATCTTCCAACACAGAGGGTATAAGGACTTCTTCCTCCAGATTGGCAAAAAGCGGGGCCCTGGCAGCTTCAAACTTCGCTCCTACATCAGCCGGCCAGCTAGAAACTGAAGACACCTGCACAGAGTGAATTTTTTGCCCGTTATCCCAAGAAAATTGGACCTCCTCCTCCAGATGGGTAAAAAATGGAGATACATAGGCCACTGTTCTCACCTCTTCATCCACCTGCCACATGGAAGCTGGAGGCATACATACGGGGAGCCACTTCTGCCTGTTACCCGGAAAAAATTGGGCCACTTCCCCCATGTTGGCGAATGAGAAATACTCAATCCTGGGACCTTCACCCACTGGCCATAGAGGAGCCAAGGGCATCCACTCAGGATCCATCTTCAGCGCATCATCCTGGGGAAGACTATCAAGCGTCAGGGATGTTCCTGAGGACTGGTCACTGGTATGGTCACCGGAGGTGTGCGGAGAGGGCGCCACTGCTTTCTTTTCTTCAGTGACGTCAGTACACCATGGCTTGATAGCCGGCAGATCAGATGGAGAAGGTGACGATACAGAAGACTGACCTTGCAGTAATGGAACTAGACGCCTCTGTTGGCTAGGCAGTTAAAAATGTAGCACCACACTGGGTCTTTGGACCGGAAGGGGCAATAGAGTACCCGGCTCAAAACGACCGGTGGGCAAATTGGTCAGCAGGTGGAAGACAAATGTCTCAGTGTATAATGCTCCAATTAGGAGCTGTAGTTTACCCCTCAATACTGGACTGTTCACAAGTAGGGCTCGGCCATCACCAAACCCCCTCAATGGATTCTGGAGCGGTGGAGCAGGGACCATGCACAGACTTCATCTGGCTTGCAGCTTGCATACATCTGCACGGCCAAAACTCCCACAAGGCACCGGAACAGTCACAGACTTCAGTAGAGAGGAGGTATTCTCACCAAGGGCAGCCTCTCCTACTGGCCCAAGGTTCTGGAGCTTTGGTTTCACAGGGCTGAGACCATCAGGATGGTTCTTCTCAGGAATGGCCTCTGGCAACAACCTAGCCAGCCCCTTTTTCTTAGACCTCTTGGATCTTGCATGGGGGGCTGCTTTGGCAGGCTGAGGAACAGATGGGTCATGGACGGTCACAGACTGAGGAGATGAATTGGCCACAGGTTTCTTTCGTCTGTTCCTGGAAGCTTAGGGGGGAAGACTCTTCAGGAGACACTGTACTGGGCTTGTCAAAGGCTTTGCAGAAGGCCACCAGGAAGGCCGGTAAGCTCAAGGTGATGGGATCCCCCGCTTCCCAAAGGGGGTTAAGCCACTGCAAGGCATCTCCTGTTAGGTAGGACATTAGTAATCCTACCTTTACCCGATCGCTGGCGAAGTAAGGAGCATGCCATTGAAAATAGCCTAGGCACTGCTCCATAAAGGCACGACACTGCTTAGGATTCCCATCATATCTTGGCGGGTCCGAGGGAGGTTCAACTTTAGGTATGCCAGCCTCTAGTTGAGCAAACAGTCTATTGGAGACCACAATGGTGGGTGGAGCAGTGAAGGATTGGGCTTCAGACCGGGTAAATTTATTTGGTTGCCAATACTGGCAAAAAAATTCATCTTGCTCCAAGAGCGAAAGGACATGGGACTCAGTGGGGACCATGGCCTGAGCAAACTGTCACACTCGTGCCTTGGCCGAGTGGCGCAAGCCAGGGGGTTGAGGCCCCACTGTGCCACAAACCAGACTACCCTGGAAGGGGCGTAACTACGGCAGCTACCTCGGTCTTCACTGGAACCTCTGATGGTGAGATCAGGCTTGTGTGGCAGGTAGCTGCCGGGTGCCACTCCAGGGTGGTGTCTGGCTGTGGCTGCTGATCCCACTCGGGAACAGGACACCTGGACAGGTGCGAGTGACAAGCAGGCTGAGACACAGGGCAAGCCGGCACGGCTTGGAGACACAGGACAGGCGGGCACGGCTTGGAGACACAGGACAGGCGGGCACGGCTTGGAGACACAGGACAGGCGGGCACAGCTTGGAGACACAGGACAGGCGGGCACAGCTTGGAGACACAGGACAGGTGGGCAAGGCTTGGAGACACAGGACAGGCGGGCACGGCTTGGAGACACAGGACAGGCGGGCATGGCTTGGAGACACAGGACAGACTGGCGTGGTATGAGAAGGGGCAGGTAGGGACCTGTTCAAACAGCAGGTGCAGGCAGGAGGGAGTGGTATATGTTGGAACAGGATTTGGACCTGTTCACACAGGAGGTGCAGGTATGGATATAGGCAGGAGTGTGGAGTAGGCAGAGCCGCAGGAGTGCGGAGTGGGCTGGGCGGCTAGAGAGCCGTGCAGGCAGAGCGGCTAGAGAGCCGTGCAGGCAGAGCGGCTAGAGAGCCGTGCAGGCAGAGCGGCTAGAGAGCCGTGCAGGCAGAGCGGCTAGGGAGCCATGCAGGCAGAGCAGCTAGGGAGCCGTGCAGGCAGAGCGGCTAGGGAGCCGTGCAGGCAGAGCAGCTAGGGTGCAGATGCACAGATAGAGCTGCAAGGGTGCAGATTCACAGATAGAGCTGCAAGGGTGCAGATTCACAGATAGAGCTGCAAGGGTGCAGATTCACAGATAGAGCTGCAAGGGTGCAGATTCACAGATAGAGCTGCAAGGGTGCAGATTCACAGATAGAGCTGCAAGGGTGCAGATTCACAGATAGAGCTGCAAGGGTGCAGATACACAGACAGGGAGGACACAAGGAAAGATACAGAAAGGAAGGAAGCCACGGACAAGGAGAAAGGGAGACTAAGGTAGGACAGAGTACAGACAAGGTACTGGAACCAAGACTCAAGGGCCAGGATATTCAGCCTCCTGGCAGGCAGACAAGGTACAAGGCAAAACAAGAAGTATTCCTCCAGAGAAGGAGGAAATACACAGAACGGTGCCTGGCTTCCTCAGCAGCAAGATACTAACTGAGATTAGACATTGCTCAGGCAATGTTCCAGTGGGTGTGGCAGGGTAAAATAGTCCAGGGCTCTAGGTGATTGGTCAGGGACCCATTAGCCAGGTGCACCCTGACTGCATAAGAACCAGAGAGTTCAGGCGCCGCCCCCCTATACACACAGTCAGGAAACATGGAGAGCAGAGGCACAGAGCTGGCAACAGACAGAATTCACAGCATGGCTTGAAGCAGAAAGTAAGTTGGTGTGCGGGGGATGGGAGGCCATGCAGTGATGCCAGCAGGGTTGTTACACATATACACCTCATTACACCTTGGAACCCACATACTGGATGGGCCCATGAAAATTCACTTCACAATATTCATTTTGTACTCCCGTACTCTTTGTTTTACACATTGGCAGCAAGGCCAGCCCTGCTGCATAGTCATATGCACCCCATTACACCTTGGAACCCACATACTGGATGGGCCTATGAAAATCTACTTCACAATATTCATTTTGCACATGCAGAAGTTGCCAATGATAGACATAAAAGGGCTAAGTTAATCTACCCAAGTGATGATTAATGAGGCTTCAGTGCAAGATTTCCAACATATCAAAGTAAATGGCATTTCCATGCAAAAAAATTACTTACACCTCCATGCAAAGTGTGCGTTTTCTCCACAGAAACTTTTGAAGATCATTATATTTTTTTCGACTGTTATTGTATCAGGTAAAGAAAATAATGTTCCTTCCCTGAAATCGTCTTCTGATGGCAAAGAAAAGCATTCAGTGAACTGTGAAACTGTAGGCAAATATAGTACATTGCAAGATGGTGGACGTTAAACAAGGCTTGGTTCCAAAAGATTTTTTCAAGTGTCAGAAAAGTGCGTTTTTCCGCTACCAAATCCATTTTTCAATGTTCAAATAAAAAAATCACATAGAAAATCACACTGAGTTAAGAGAACTGACTGCATGTAAAAAAAAGGAAAGCATCTGCATCTCTTTCACCAAAACTTGCTAACACTTCAGAGTTGTGGCTGATAAGAATCTCACCAATTACTCCAAAAGCGAGTGAAACAGAAAACTTAAAATCCTTGCAAGACTGTAAAGTTTAATAATGTGACACAAAATGATGTCTGTTTTCAGTAAAACTTTTGAGAATAACCAACAATGCAGTCTGAATGACGTGATTGGAGACAGGAGACTGTTAAAAAAAAAAAGGGTCAAGCTGTCAAACCCTTTCTTTGTTTTCAAATGGTAATGGAATCCCGACAATATGTTGAGAGCAGGATGCACAACATTGAAGGACGATCAAATTTTTGTATTTTTTAATGGTATGATGGTTCCCTCTTTGCAGAATTATTAACGAGTGAATTAGGCTATTTGATTTGCCAAGTTTTTAACACTAAGGCCGGAGTCACACTGGCGAGGAATACGGGAGAGTGAGAGGCGCAAAAAGCACGCATTAGACACGGACAAATGATTTTCTATGGGGTCACTCGCACCAGGCGTATATTTCTCCTCCGTATCCTACGCTGCGTGCCACTCGCAGCATGCTGTGATTGTCAGCGTACTACGCCCGTAGTACGCCAATGCAAGTCTATGGGTGCGCAAAAAATACGCATTACACACGGAACACACGTGTGACCTGCGAGCAATACGCAGTTCTTTTGGCTGGTGAACAGGAAATGGGCCAATCCATCATCAGGAAGCCTAGACATGCAAATGAGGTCAAAAAGCGCTCCAGACATCCAGGAAGTAGGCCTCCACGGAGTACAGCAGCAGCATGGCGTCCACATATATTAATGTAGAGATGCTAATTGTGCTGGTGCAGGAGCGTCCAGAAATATGGGACCCACGCGACGCAAACTATGCGAACCGCACAAGAAAGGAGGCGTCATGGAGGCGCATCTGTCGCCAGATGTACCATGACTTTGGTGACAGACCACGTGATGAGCAGCATAAAATTCGTAAGTGCAACCATAAAAATATAATTAACCTTAGCGCGCACTATAAAAGGAATCTACAATCAGCCCCCCCCTTCCTGTGCATGTACTTTTATTAGCCTCATGAGGCCGTTACATTAGGATGTGACACGTGGCTTCACACAGCCATAATTAGGGGTTAGGCCACAAGCTCCTCATCCTCCTAGCCACTAAAATTAGTTTCAGGGGAGCTAATGAGACCCTGGGTATCGGCACAATTACATATGCCACCATGGGTAGAACGCACACCCCATAAGGCCCCATGCCTAGACTACTGTTTGAAAATGTGACCTCTCAAATATCTGATTTTGACAATCTTTCCTGTCACATTGCAGTGGAAGATGTGATGAAACGGTGGAGAAGCATCCGGGACCAGTACGGCGGGAACGCCAGCAGCGGTCCAGGAGTGGGGATGCTGGCCATGTCAAGCGCAAATATATATACTATGACCGGCTGAACTTCCTCGCCCCAATTCTGGCTCTGAGACCGTAAGTACATACCTCACACCACATGACACAAAAACATTACACAAATACTTTACAGGGACAAAAATATTGATGTATTTTTGCCTCTGTTCTATTTCATAACAGAACTCAATCCAACCTTACGGATCGAGGAACGGCCTCAGAGGCAGAGCCCATTATAGATCCTGTAGGGGATGAGGTGGCTGGCCCATCTTCTCCCCCTACAAGAAGGATGGCTGAAGAGGAGGCTTCACCAGAACACACAATGGCTGCCCTACACAACACACCACCAGGACGGTCTGCAGCTGCAACTTCACCCATCCTGGAAGAGATGGGCAACTTGAGCAGCAGCCCAACTGCCCAGATTAGGCCCTCCCCACAGGCTGCTCTAGCATCAAGGCGAATAAGAAGAAGGCGCCAGGTCACCATTCAAGAGAGCAGGACCAATGTGGACACTGGGGTGCTGAATTACTTGTCCAGAGTCACTACAGATGATGGTGAGGAGGCCTATGCACGTAGCCTCACCCTTTATCTCCGTGCCCTTACCCGTGAGGTCAGGCTCCGTATTAGGGGGTGTATTCAGATCCTGCTTGATGCAAGCACCCCCCCAATACCCCATATGAGGTGTTTGAATTTCTGGAGAGGTGGCAGCTCTCACCAAGAAATTTAATGCGCATGAGACCATCCACACAGATGCTTGCTCAAGCAGGGTCTGAGCAGCCCCTAATACGTGGGCCAACACCTCAACCCCTTCCTCCCCCTACCCATCCTTCTATTCCGCAGCCCCAAATGTCTTCATCAAGCCAACCCCACCAATATGGCCACTTGTACCCACCCAGTATTGGAGGCTGGTCCCAACCTGGTTGGGGACGATCTGGCTATCTTGGTGGGTATGAGCCATGGGCCTACCAGAGCCAACAAGAAGCCCCTCACCATCATCATTATTACTCTGGCCAGTATCACCAACAGGCCCAGGAGGCTGGACAACAACAGCATCATGGGCAACAGTATGGCCCCACACAGGGCGATGTTGCCCACAATGTCCAGCAGCACCCACAGGCTGTTCCTCCCCATTCCCCTTCCCCTACATATGAGGATTTATGATTCAAAATTTTGGAGATGTCCAGTAACAGGTAACTGGTGCTTCTAATCTAGACAAAAAAACAGGTGTTCTCCTTCACCAACATTTAGAACATAATTTAACACTCACATTTTTAAACAATGTTTTCCAAACATATGAAACAATCCATCATGACAGGCAACGCTACCTCACGCCTTTCACACAGATATTACATGTGTGTATAAAAGAGAAGATTTAAATGCGCTATACTGTTACCTGAAAGGATGAAAATACACTAATCACTTGCTAATGCATAGGAAAGGCGTGCTTACCTTTAGTTAAGTAGTCAACTTTGTTATTAGCATTCTCTAGTAAACCAATTTGAGGCGACCAGCATTCACAATATCACGCTCTCTCTATGTCTTAATAAGTGAGTTTTGTATTTTCATCCTTTCCAGTATAGCATGCTTAAATATTGTCTGTTCTACAGACAGGTAATATCTGTGTGAAAGATGTGAGGTAGCCTTGCCTGTCATGGTGGAAGCTTTCTATGATTGGAAAACATTATGAGGAAATGTGAGTGTTATCTTATTGACTTTATTTTGGTGATGGAGCTCACCCTTTGTTGCCTAATCAAGGTTAATGTCGGCATGCAGCAATGTTGTTATTACATAATGGTTGTTGCAGTTTTTTTCTGTAATGTTAATGTTACACCAAGTTAAAGAAGGCCCAAAGGGGCATTTTGGCCATTGCCAAATTTGTGTTATGACAAAATTATGTTTGCCTTTAAACAAAACCCAAAAAAAAAAAAGGCAAAACTAAAAATTTGTCTACTCTAGTTAACGTCTCTGTGTGATTTCTCACTATCTCTCACAACATACTAACAGACACCAACCAATGCAAAGAAACACTCATAGAATCATAAAAAGGCTTGAGTAATATATATTTAGACCCACTTTGAAACAAAAAAATTATAACATAGACACAGCATTCTCTTGCCAAGAAGTTGCCCCCTCAGGTGAGATAAAGTAATTCGTGAATATATCACGCACTTTGAGGCCAGAGAGCGGTCTATGTTGAAGGATGATAGGTGGTCTCACCCTGCGCACATTGTCCGGCCTACGCACAACACCATCAGAGGAGGAACAATCATGTATCCTGGTGAAGTTATGCAGAACAACACAGGCTTTGACAACTTCATTCACATTTTGCTCACTCAACTGAATGGCAGACTGGAGTACCCGCCATTTGGCACAAAGAATCCCAAAGGAACACTCCACCAGTCGCCTAGCACGTGATAGGCGCAAGTTAAAAATTCTGCGCCTGTGGTCAAGGTTGCGCCGGGGATATGGCCTCATGACATTACGTGATAACTGAAAGGCCTCATCTGCCACAAGGACATAAGGGACTGATTGTTCGGGGGAGACTGGTAGCTGGCGTGGTGGTGGGAGATCCAACTGGTTGGTGCGTAGCTGCCGACCCATTATGGAAGTATTGAAGACTCTAGAGTCTCCCGTCCTTCCATAGGCCCCAATGTCAACAATTATAAACTTGTATTGAGGGTCTACCAGAGCCAACAATACAACAGAAAAGTATTGCTTATAATTGAAGAATTGGGAGCCTGAGTTCGGCGGCTTACGCACCCTGATATGTTTGCCATCCAGGCCCCAATACAATTTGGAAACTGGCAGTCCTCCTCAAAGTCCCTTGAAATCCTTAACCAGTCTTCCATCCTGGGCTCGGGTAGGACCACCTGATGGAGTTTTGTCCAGATTTCTGCACATGTAGACCTCACTATGCCTGAAATGGTTGACTTTCCAATGAGAAACTCATGGTGGAGGGCGGCATAAGACAGGCCAGTGGACAGGAAGCTGTCGAACAACAGAAATAGTACAGGTTAGAATGGGTAAAGTAAAAAAAAATCAGTTACATGCCAACCAAACTTGGTAGGGAATGATAGAGAAGAACACACACATATTTGGTGGCACAATGACTAAGTGATATGCAGTACATATTAGATGTAACATTCTGCTGTGTCAGGTGAAACATATTTTGAGGAAGATGAGGGTATTAAACTTTGTCCAAGAAGGCCAAAAAACATAAATTAACACACACATTATGAACATAGAGAATGTGGTCGTGGAGTACATACCGTATTGTGAGTAGAAGTCGCTCCTCTGCAGATATGGCTTGGCGCATCCTAGTGTCCTGAAAGGTGATCCCAGGGCGCACTGTCTCCAAGAGGCGATCAAATGTGGAAATGCTCATTCGACAGTACTGGTAAAATTTCTCCGGATGCTCCCGCAGAGACGAATAGAGGCGGTGAAAATGACCTTTTGTGAGTCGTTGCCTCAAAAGTGGTTGTACCCACATGCGTCTCCTCCTCCGCGGATCCACTATCACAGGATATGGTTGGCCAAAGCGCCGTGACAAAAGCCAGGTAAGGAGAACCTGCTCGGTTGTATTGAATGTCAGACCCTCGGCCATGCTGCACAAAGAACACCAACACACCTCGTGAAAGCAAGGTGAGAAATGTACAGAATGTAGGCAGCAACCTGTTTCTGAGTGTCTAAATAGGGTGCAGGCTAATGATTTAAATTGTTTGCAGGCCTCAAAACCGTTAAATGTCCATTTTGCAAGGCTGCGAGAAAATCTCGCCATACGGAATGCATACGGATGCCACACGGATTACATACGGATGCACACATGCGCAAAATACGCGACCACACCTTGCTTACAGATGACCTACGGAGCACTGTTTAGGGGTCATTGATCCGTATTACGCATGTAAAATACGGAGCGTATTTTGCGCAGGTTAGTGTGACTCCAGCCTTAGGTTCAGATACGGCTTTAAAGAAGGCTAATACTTGCAATATAACGCAATTTTATTTCAAAGTACAAAATTCAAGGAATAGTATGATTGAATAGTATGAGTGCGTACACTTTTGTATATTTTAACATACCAAGGTTAAGTACATATAAGGATTACATATATATAATGATTAAGTATATATAAATATTAACTACATACAGTATACTTACATCATCACAAAGAGGCTTTTAAACATCTTCTGTCTGGAACATCAGAGAAGCAACACCAAGACAAAGAACCCCTGGGAGATTCACTACACTTCATGGGTGTCCCAAATTACGCAGATATGAACACACTGTACATGTACAGGTACCCCAGTTTTTGCTTCTGTCTTAGTCATGTTTCTCTGGTGCTATATAGTGACTTAAGGTACTGTCACACTTAGCGATGTACCAGCGATCCCAACCAGCGAAATGACACGGTCAGGATCGCTGGTACATCGCTAAGTGGTCGCTAGTGAGCTGCCACACAGGCAGATCTCACTAGCGACATCGCTGGGGATGGGGGTCGCTACTTACCTGTCACACTAGGCGATCCTGCGTCCTCCCGCCCGGCTCCACGCGTCGCTCGTCGTCACAGCAGGAAGCGCCGCAGGAAGCTGACGACAAGAAACAGTCCAGCCTGTTCTCGCGTGATCAGCGATAAGCAGCGGGGGAGCGGGTCGTAGGTAAGTATCAGACATAGCGATATCGCTAGCAATATCGCTATAACGTCACAAGTTATAGCGATATTGCTAGCGATATCGCTTAGTGTGACAGTACTTTTACACTATGTAGTAATTCTAGTTTCACCCAGCCCTTCAAGTGGCCAGCTTTCAAGGTCAGATGAAACTGAGATATCATGGAGTCATCAGACGAGGGGCCATAAACCCTTAGAATATAAAAGCCACAAGGATTTAGATAAAACTACCACAGACAGAGGTTAAGTAAACCTTAATGTTTTGCAATGACAAACAACAAACATATAGAAGCTTAGAACTGTTTGTGAAGTGAATAATCAGTTTTCAAGATTGTGTCAATGTGAGCATTGTCTGTCACATTTCTGTTTGACCAGAAATTCAGCTATGTAATTGTCTGAATGCAATCTGTATATTTCAATATGGACTCAAAATAGCCATTTGTATATTCACACTACACTATAACCAGCAATCATATCTTTATTCAGCCTGTCACGTCTGCCATGTCTGTTTTGCCTCATGAACCCCTGGAGCGGTGTGCATGTGCACCTTGTGTCTGCTATCCTGCTTGTTCCCTAGAGCAATGTGCACACTCACCTCATGTCTGCTGAGCTGCAAGATACCTGCGTTTCTGCTTTGCCTTCTGTGATCTTCTCGTCATGTCTAGAAACCCTGATCATGTGACGTTTCCTAGGATCCTGCACTGTCTGGTTCTGCAATCATCTTGTCATGTCTGAAACCTTGATCATGTGACGTTTCCTAAGGTCCTGCACTGTCTGGTTCTGCAATCATCTCGTCATGTCTGAAACTCTGATCATGTGACCTTTCCTAGGATCCTGCACTGTCTGGTTCTGCAATCATCTCGTCATGTCTAGAATCCCTGATTATGTGTCCTTCCTAGGATCCTGCGCTGTCTGGTTCGGTGATCATCTCGTCATGTCTGAAACCCTGATCATGTGACTGCGCTCTGTGATCCTGGAGCATCTGATCTAGGAAGTTCTCCCCTGGTCCTGACCCGAAAGAGGAGGTGCTGTGCCCTATATCAGACCACCCCTTCCTTTGCTCAGGGCCTGATTATTGTGTTGCTTCCCTGCATGGCTCTTGGTCTGTGGGGTTGCTCCCTCTATTCTGTGCCCCTGCACTTTGCTCTGTAGTGCATCTCTGCACACACTCCGTGCTCGTATTCCGTCTCTTGTCTTGTGCCATGTCTTGTGTTGTCTCTCGTGCTATGTTTGTCTTTGCCCTGCTTTGCCTTGTAGTCCTTCCGCTGTTCTCTGCTTTAGTCTGTTTTGCTATGTCTCGCCTTAGCTATTCTTTGACTTGTAGTCCTTCCTCTGTTCTCTGCCCTGCCTGTTTCGCCATGTCTGGTCTTTGCTATTCTGAGCCTTGTAGTACTTCTCATGTTCTTGTCTCAGCCTGGTTTTCCACACTCTGTCCTATGGTGCTCTATTGCACATTTCCAAGTCTAGTCCCAAGGTCTTCCCTTGGCCCGGCTCTGGGCTTCGGCCTACGCTCCACTGCTAGACTCTGTCCTCGCTCTGACCTGGCTCTATTTCTGCCTATGTTCCGCTCCGTGTTCCGTACCTTGTTTCTTGCCTAGTCTTGCCTTGTTCCTTGCCTTGTCCTTGCCTTGAACCCCGACGTGGGTTCCTCTTGGCCGTCTCCTGTGCCGTGGTAAGTGCCTCGTGTTTGTGTACAGCTCTGTGCACTGGCCAGTGTGGCGTGCCTCCTGTGTGGCTCCTAGCACGCAGCCCTTCCTTGAACCTTGGCGTGGCTCCTAGCATGCACCCTGGCGTGGCTCCTAGCACGCACCCTGCCCTGAACCTGGTGTGGCTCCTAGCACGCACCCAGCCCTGAACCTGGCGTGGCTCCTAGCACGAAGATTCCTTTGCCCGCCTCCTGTGCCAAGGTCGTGCCTCGTGCTGGCATTACAGCCGTGTGCACTGGCCAGTGAGGTGTGCATCCCGCATGGCTCCTAGCATGCGTCCTGCTCTGAACCTGGCGTGGCTCCTAGAACGCACCCTGCCTTGAACCCTGGTGTGGCTCCTAGCACGCACCCTGCCTTGAACCCTGGTGTGGCTCCTAGCACACACCCTGCCTTGAACCCTGACCATGGCGTGTCTCTACATACACACTCGGTCTTCTTCCTTGTGATTTGGCGTGTCTCTACACACGTACTCTGTCTTGAACCTTGTACCTTGTGCTTTGTCGTGTCTGTACACACGCACTCTGTCTTGTACCTTGTGCTTTGGCATGTCTCTACACACGCACTCTGTCTTGTACCTTGTACCTTGTGCTCTGGCGTGTCTTTACACATGCACCCTTTCTCGCTTTGAACCCTGGCGTGTCCCCTACATACGCACCTCGCTTTGAACCCTGGCGTGTCCCTTACACACGCACCTTGCTTTGCACCTTGCTTTGAACCCTGGTGTGTCCCCTACACACGCACCTTGCCTTGCACCTAGCCTTGAACCCTGGCATGTCCCCTACACACGCACCTTGCCTTACACCTAGCCTTGAACCTTGGCATGTTCCCTAACACGCACCATGCCTGGATATATGTCGTGCCTCCTTGCCTGAACCCTGGTTTGCCTGCCGGATGCCCGGAACCTGCCGATCGCTGCCAGAGTTCGTAAGCTGGATGACTACGGCCTGATGTCCGGAGCTGATGTCCGCAGCCTGATGCCTTGATCATGTCGATCGTCACCAGCGGTCCGGAGTCTGATGCCATTGTGCCTTTACCTGTACCTAGGCGTGCCACCTGGCACGTACTATGCTATGGACCTTGGCGTGCCCACGCACGCACTTTGCACGTTTTGCTTGTTTTTACTTTTGCACTGAATGTGATCCTGAAGATCTTAATGAAGATACCTTGCACTTACCTCTTGTCTTGTTTCCTGCTTGTCTCTGGTCGTCAGACACTCCCATAGTGTCCCCCTGAGCCGGCCATCTGGTCCCAGCAGTCGTGGTGGCTCACCCCCTTGGTCTTGCCCCTGA
Organism: Dendrobates tinctorius; assembly: GCF_039654945.1. Taxonomy (NCBI): domain Eukaryota; kingdom Metazoa; phylum Chordata; class Amphibia; order Anura; family Dendrobatidae; genus Dendrobates; species Dendrobates tinctorius. The sequence continues at coordinate 5,888,011 of NW_027361728.1, read as the reverse complement.
CACTCCCTGTATAGGGGGTTTATTCTCACAAGGTCAGCTCGCCCTCGGTGGGTGGGTGCCACGACCCAGAGGGTCCACTCAAAAAATGGGCTCAGCAGGAGATGAGTCCATCACACTTTCTAGAAAAACTTAAGCTTAACCCATTGAGTATTATGAATAATCATGACAATCTTCTTGACCAATATCTATAGGTAAGTACTGTTAAAACTAGCTGCTACTATGTACTCCGGAAATAAAAGAGAGAACTGCAAGAATGTGAAGATGTTCTAAAACATAATTGTGACCAAGCTCAATTTTCCATAACAGTTCCATTCTGCTGTGTAGTAAATATTGGAGACACAATAGATGATCTGACATCCTTTCCAAAAAATACTTTACAGATAAAAAAAAGCATTTATTATTATTACTGTTTATTTTCCAGGAAAGAAGGAACACGCAGTCTCCCTCATAGAAGTTATCTCAGCCAAAATAGATTGCATTACGTACTCTGCATCTAAAAGCATTCAGCTGTCACTTTTTGCTATAGAACACTTACCATTTGATGCAGCCAAAGTTATGACTTTCAATAAGAGAAAACATATAGTGGCAAAAGATATATTTCTATTGAGCTACTGAGCCAAATTAACAGCATTGCTTTATCAAAGTTATATGCGGTATATTGTGTCCAATGTGATCAAACAGTCAACAAAAAATGTAGCTTTACAAGTGAGGTCTTTAAAGCATGCAAATGTTCCGAAGTTTTTGCAAACCAGGATGTGGTTTACACATGGGGGGTACCTTTGTTAAAAATATATTCCAGTCATCACAGACACACTTGTCCAAAATTGTACTGCCTATAACAGCACAGAACACATTCACCCTGGTCATCTATTGGCTGTTAAGGAGGAGACAGTGATGAAGGCCTCAGTAACAAGTCGGCCAAATGTAAAGGATCGGGTCTCCTAGACTAGTAATGCCCATACACACAGTGCATGGGCTTTACAAACATTTCCACATGATGGGGATCTTTTTTGAAAAAAAATATTATTGCAATCATAGACACCCTTGCCCAAAATTGTACTTCCACCAACTGCACAGAACATGTTTACCCTGGTCATGTAGTCACAGATAAGAGGTAGACATTGAAAAGGGCTCAGTAAAAAATGGGCTCAAGGTAAAGGACAGGGTCTCTTAGACTTATAATGCCCATACACGCAGTGCATGGGCTGTCAACCAGTTCCCAATGGTGGGTGCACATTTTTAAATATTATACTCCGGGCATCATAGACACCCTTGTAAAAAATTGGACTGCCTGTAAGGAAAAAGAAACAAAGAATCTGTATCTGTTCCACCAAAATTTGTTAACACGTCGGAACTGTTGCCGAAGTAAAACACCTAAATTGGGCAAAAAACTAGTGATACAGATTCCTTAAAATCATAGCAAATCTCTAAACTAATGTGCAAGAAAATTATGGATGCTTTCATTAAAGCTCTTGAGAAGAAGCAACAATGCAGTCTGAATAACACGATTGTGGACAGGAGCCAGTTATTTTAAAAAAATCTAAAAACATTTCTAAAGTGTACCCTGAAAACTCAAGCTGTCAAAGCCTTCCTGTAATTGCAAATGGTTTTGGAAACCTGACAAAATGTTGAGAGCAGGATGCAATATATTGTTGGACAACAAACATTTCATAATTTTTTATGGTATGATGGGACCCTCTATGAAGAATTATTTTCAGGAGAATATGATGATCAACATCAACTATATGTTTATTCAGCCTTTCAAGAAAAACAAAAGCTTAATTCATTGAACACTCGGGAGAGTCATTACAATCAACTTTCCCAGGATCTACAGGCAATTAATGAAAAAAATAGCTGCTACTATGTATTCCTGAAATACAAGAAAGAAGTGCAATAATGTGTTCGAAAACATAACTGTGACCATGCTATATTCCTAACTGTTCCTTTCAGCTGTGGAGTAAATATTGGAGACACCATAGATGATCACTGAGGCTTTCAAAAAAGTAATTTAGAGATAATAAGATCATTTTTTTATCTTCCTGTTCATAATCCAGTAAAGAAGAAACATGCAGTCTCACTCATAGAAGCTATCACTTCAAAAATTGATTAAGTCCTCTGCATCTACAAACATTCAGCCATCACTTTTATGTATTGAACTCTTACCATTCGATGCCTACAAAGTTATGGCTCTCAAGGAGAGAAACAAATATAGTGGACAAAGATATATTTGTAATGAGCTACTGAGCCAAACAAACAGCACTGCTTCATCAAATTTATATGAAATGTATTGTGTCCAATGTAAGCAACCAGGCAACATAAAAAGGAGATTTTCAAGTGAGCTCTTTAAGGTACATAAAATGTTATCAAGTCTTTGCCAAAAAGGATGTGGTTTCACCAATGGGGGTACCTTTTTTAATAAGTAAACTATTTCCCTCACAGCCCACCTTGCCCAAAATTCTCCGGCCTATAACAGTACAGAACACGTTCATCTAGGTCATGTAGTCAGAGATAATGAAGAGACATTGCAGGAAAATGAGTTAAGAAGTAGGCCCAATGTAAGGTTGTGGGTCTCTGAGACTTGTCATGGAATGCATAGCCTGACAAGCATTTCACCAATGGGGGGTACCTTTTTTAAAAAATAAACTATTTCCATCATAGCCCCCGTTGCCCAAAATTCACCGGCCTATAACAGTACAGAACACGTTCATCTAGGTCACATAGTCAGAGATAAGGAAGAGACATTGCAGGAAACCAAGTTAAGAAGTAGGCTCAATGTAGGGATGTGGGTCTCTGAGACTTTTAATGGAGTGCATAGGCTGACAAGCATTTCACCAATGGGGGGTCCCTCTTTTAATAAATAAACTATTTCCATCACAGCCCCCCTTGCCCAAAATTCATCGGCCTATAACAGTACAGAACACTTTCACCCTGGTCATCTAGTCACAGGTAAGGAAGAGACATTGAGGAAACCGAGTTAAGAAGAAGGCCCAATGTAGGGATGTAGGGGTGTGGGTCTCTGAGACTTGTAATGGTGTGCATAGGCTGACAAGCATTTCACCAGTGGGGGTACCTTTTTTAATAAGTAAACTATTTCCATCACAGCCCCCCTTGCCCAAAATTCACCAGACTATAACAGTACAGAACACATTCATCTAGGTCATGTAGTCGGAGATAAGGAAGAGACATTGCAGGAAACCGAGTTAAGAAGTAGGCCCAATGTAGAGGCGTGGGTCTCTGAGACTTGTAATGCAGTGCATGACCTGACAAACAATACTCCAATGGGGGTTACCTTTTTAAAAAAATAGACTATGGGCATCATGGACACCCTTGCCAAAAATTGGACTGCCTGTAGCAGCACTGAACACGTTAACCCTGGCCATGTAGCTGTGGACAATGAGGAGACATAATGAGAAGCCATACTGAAAATAAACAACTATATTACAAATGTGAAGCCACATATGAAATAAAATAACAAAAGGGAGGGGTGAACACAGGTTCATAGCTATGAAGCCACAATGTGTTCGACGAGCTATGTTAGTCCCTAGCAACAGCTTAGAGACAGTGATAGAAATAGAAATATTATATAATACCCTTGCCAAAAATTGGGTTACTTTTGCATCGCGCAATCCCTTCGCCCTGGTGTTCTACTGGTTGTGGAAGATGAGGATAAGGAGGAGGTTAACAGCAAACAGACCACCTCAGGAAGCGGATACCCATTTGTGGTTGTGAAGAAGTGCCTGGGAATACACCTCCCCAAAAAAGACAATGCATTTAAGGTTATATTTCGGTGTTTTCATTTGGAGGTGTACAGAAGTCTTGCCCAATCCAGCCCTTGTTCATTTTGATAAGGGTCAGCCTGTCAGCTTTGCCAGTTGACAGATGGAAGCACTTGTCTGTTATAATTCCCCCAGCAGCACTAAAAACCCGTTCAGACAGAAAGCAAGCAGCAGTGCAGACCAGGACCTCCAAAGCATAGAGAGCCAGTTCATGCCACGTGTCCAGCTTGGATACCCAGTAATTAAAAGGCACAGAGGAATCCCGGAGGACGTTTGTACGATCTGCAAGGTACTCCCTCACCATCTTCCCAAACATTGAACTTCTTGTGACAGCACCCCTTGCCTCTGTGGCGACGCGATGGGAGGGTCAGAGAAAATTTTCCCAGGATTTAGCCATTGTTCCCCTGCCTGAGTTGGATTGTACTTCTGTCTCTCTTGCTTGGACTCCTTGGCTGTACAACAAACTCTGACGTCTGCTGCCAGTATTCTCACATGGGAATTTTTTCGCTAATTCCGATACAAGGGCCCTATGGTAATGCATCATTTTTAGACCCCTGTCTGACTCTGGAATAAGAGATTGAAAATTTTCCTTGTAGCGTGGGTCTAAAAGTGTCACCAACCAGTAATGAGTGTCACTGCAAATTTTTATAATGTGAGAGTCACGGGAAATGCAGCACAACATAAAGTCAGCCATGATTGCCAGACTACTAACAGGCATGCCTTTCATGTCCTCACCAACAGGACGACTGACCATGGTGTCCTCCTCCTCATCCTCATACTCTTCCTCCCTGTCATCAGGCCATCCCCGGTGAACAAACGGTGTGACAGCTGTGCTTGTAGTACCGTCTACAGCACATGAAAGTAGCTCCTGTTCTTCCTCATCCTCCTCTTCGTTGTCTACCAATCCACGTTGTGACGACTTGAGGCTGGGCTGAGTGTAATCAACACCTGCATGTTTCCTGGCTCAATGTCCTCATGCTCATCCTGCAATGCATCCTCTTTTATTGTGAGCAGAGAGGTTTTCAGAATGCTGAGAACCGGGATGGTGATGCTAATTATGGCATCATCACCGCTCACCTTCTTGGTGCAGTCATCAAAGTCCTGGAGGATGGTACTTACTGTATGTCTAACATCCATGTCCACTCCTGAGGTCTTAAATGTGGAGTCTGACCTGAATATTGATGACCTTGTTGAAGCTAGTACTCAACAACTGCCCTCCTCTGCTCACAAATCCTTTGCAACATATGCAGAGTAGAGTTCCAACGCTTGGGGACATCACACATCAGTCGGTGAACCGGAAGCTGCAAACACTGCTGAAGTTCAGCAAGGGTGGCTGAAGCTGTTGCTGACTTTCGAAAATGGGCAGACATACGGCTTAATTTCAACAGCAGATCCGGCAACTCCGGGTAGCTTTTAAGAAAACATTGAACCACGAGGTTAAGCACATGGGCCAGGCAAGGTACGTGTGTGAGCTGACCTTGCCTCAGAGCCGCCACCAGATTCCGGCGATTGTCACACACGACCATGCCTGGCTGAAGGTTCAGCGATGTCAGCCAAATATCTGACTGCTCCTTCAGCACTGTCCACAACTCATCTGCATTGTGTGGTTTGTCACCTATGCAGATTAGCTTCAGCACAGCCTGTTGCCGCTTGGCTGAGGCAGTGCTGCAGTGCTACCAGCTTCTGACTGATGTGTTAATTTCAGACATGGAGGCTGAAGAAGAGGAGGAGGTGCATGAGCTGTAGACTGTGGGGGCAACCCTGACTGATGTAGGGCCCTCAATCCTCGGCGTGGGGAGGATGTGTTCCATCCCAAGGTCTGACAGAGTGCCAGCTTCCACTATATTAGCCCAGTGTGCCGTCAGTGAGATGTACCGTCCCTGCCCACCGATACTTGTCCATGTGTCCGTGGTTAGGTAGACTTTACCAGCAACAGTATTGTTGAGGGCACAGGTAATGTTGTGAGACACATGCTGGTGTAATGCCGGTATGGCACAATGGGAGAAATAGTGGTGACTGGGGACCGAGTACCTTGGGATAGCCGCCGCCATAAAGTTACGGAAAGGTTCCGTCTCAACAAGCCTAAAAGGCAACATTTCAAGTGCAAGCAGATGAGAAATGTGCGAATTAAGTACTGTGGCATGGGGGCATTGGCTGGGTATTTCAGCATGCGCTCCAATGACTGTGGTATAGACAACTGAAGGTTGGGCTGGGACAAGGACATGGACGGGCTTGATGATGGTGCTGGTTGACTGTGGGCAACAACTGTTGCAGAGCCAGAGGCATCTTCACAGGCACGTGGAACTGGGGATTGGCATGTACTCAAAACAGTGGAAGAAATGTTATTACCAGCAGACAGTGTTCCTGGAGCCTGGGGTTCTGCCCACAAAGTCGGGTGATTGGCTGCCATGTGCGTAATCATGCTAGTGGTGGTCAGGCTGGTAGTTTTACTACCCCTGCTGATGCGGGCATGGCAAGTGCTGCAAATGGCCTGTATGAGGTTATCGGCAGAGTCCTTAAAAGCAAACATACTCAGGAAGATCTAACAGTTGGTATGGCAACTTCCGGCCTGTTGGCGTTATGGGGAATTGCTTCTGTCTGCGGCCACCACACTGCTCCTTCCTGCCTGTTGCGGTGATACGCCTCCTTCCCCATTTGTGCTGCTGTCCTCGCTCTCGATGTCCTCCTGCCAGGTTGGGTCAGTCACTATGTCATCCACCACCTGATCTTCAACATCCGCACCAAGCTCCTCCTCCTGACTTTCCGGCAATTGGGTCTCATCATCGTCCACCTCTTGTGACCATGGCTGCTCAAACATTTGGCCATCGCTACATGGAATATCATCTTGCCCCGCTTCAAGTGGAGCAGGCGAGTGGCCCGAATCTGCAAATGGGAAACTGAACAGCTCTTCGGAGTGTCCGAGTGTGGGATCTGTTGTCTCAGGGCACTCGGCATGGTAGGAGGCCGGAGGATCAGGGTTAGTAATATCCGGTCCACACTCACGGCTACTCAGACTTGACCATGTTGAAGACATGGTGGTGGTGGTGGTGGTGGTGGCTTAGTGACTGGATCCACTATCCAACCAACAACTGTTTCACACTGCTTTGGCTTCAGTAGTGGTGTGGTGTGGTCCCCTAGAAACTGGGACAGGAATTTCAAGATGTGGGTCTTTGCTGTGGCCCACTGTCAGCTTTGCCACGGCCTCATCCTCTGCATGCACCATCAGCAGCATGTCCACTTCCCCGTCCCTTGCCCATTGCCTTGCCCATTTTAAATGGACTAATGAAATATGTGAAAAGCTGCTTACAAATGGATGTCTTTGGAGAAAAATTAGATGTGGTAAGTAGTCCTGCAAAGCAAAGATTTTTCCACCACAGATACACCAGGCCTCAGCCTGAGATAAAAGACTGTATTCCTTAATTTTTTTATTTTTTGGATACAAAAGACTGCTGGATATACAGTAACAACAGTGACAGCCAGGCCAAAAAGAAATAAGCAGTAAACTGGCCAAATTTTGAACGCACACAGATTGGAGATAGCATGGACAGAGCACACCAAACAATGTGTGGCCTGTATGATTTTATTTTGCCTAAATAATAATGTATTTTGACAAAAATGAGAACCAGGAAAAACAGAAAAATAAGCCGTAAACAGACCTAAATTGCTGCACACACAGATTTGAGCTGTCACGACAGACCACACCAAACAATGAGTGGCCTGTATTTTTTTTTAGACTAAATAATGGTGTATTTTAATAAAAAATGACAGCCAGGAAAAAAAGCTAAAAAAGCAGCCATAAACTGCTGGAAATTTCTACACGCACAGATAAGAGCTGGCACCACAGACCACACCAAACAATGTGTGGCATGTATTTTTTTGGACTAAATAATGCTGTATTTTAAAAAAAAAATGACAGCCAGGAAAAAAAGGCAAAAAAACAACCATAAACTGGCCAAAATATTTACATGCACAGATATGAGGTGAACGGAGATACCACTACAATGAATGTGTGGCATTTTTTGTGGGCTAAATACTGCTGTATTTAAACAAAAGTGACAGCCAGCACAAAAAAATAAAACAGCTGTAAACTGGCCAATGTTTGAGCATGCAAAGATATGAGCTGTCATAGAGATACCACTACCAGGAATGTGTTTGGCTTTTTTTATTTGGTGGGCTAAATACTGCTGTATTTGAACAAAAGTGACAGCAAGGCCCAAAAAATAAAACAGCCGTAAACTAGCCAACGTTTGAGCATGCACAGATATGAGCCCACATAGAGCTACCACTACAGTGAATGTGTGATGTTTTTTTATTTTGTGGGCTAAATACTGCTGTATTTAAACAAAAGTGACAGCCAGCACAAAAAAAACCAGTCGTGAACTGACAAATGATTGAGCACGCACAGCTATGAGCTGGCCAGTACCAGAAGTCTGCTGCCTCGGAGTAACCTTTGACTCTGCCCTGTCCTTCAATCCACACATCCAAGCTCTTTCTACCTCCTGTCGCCTCCAGCTCAAAAATATTTCCAGAATCCGTCCTTTCCTCAACCCTCAATCTACTAAAATGCTTATGCATCATCTCCCGCCTCGACTACTGCAACATCCTTTTGTGTGGGCTCCCTGCTAACACCCTCGCACCTCTCCAGTCCATCCTTAACTCTGCCGCCCGACTAATTCATCTCTCTCCTCGCTACTCCTCCGCTTCTCCCCTCTGCAAATCTCTTCACTGGCTCCCATTCCCTCAGCGTATCCAGTTCAAATTCCTAATTCTGACCTACAAGGCCATCTATAACCTATCTCCCCCATATGTCTCTGAACTAATCTCCCGATACCTTCCCTTATGTAAGCTCTGGTCCTCCCAAGACCTCCTTCTCTCCTCCACACTTATTCGCTCCTCACCCAACCGCCTCCAAAACTTCTCCCGAATAGCCCCTATTCTCTGGAATTCTTTGCCCCAACAAGTCTGACAATCAACCACATTTGGATCCTTCAGACGGAACCTGAAAAGCCACCTCTTCAAGAAAGCCTACAGCCTGCAATGCCCCTGCTACCTCCTTTTCTCTCACCACTACCGGTGATATCACCTCAACCAACACCGGAACTGCTGCAACCCACCAACCTACTGTCTCCTTCCCCACCATCCCGTAGCATGTAAGCCCGAAAGGGCAGGGTCCTCTCTCCACTCTGTATCAGTCTGTCATTGTTAGTTTGTTTACTGTAAGTGATATCTGTAATTTGTGTGTAACCCCTTCTCATGTACAGCACCATGGAACCAATGGCGCTATATAAATAAATAATAATAATAATAATAATAATAATAATAATAATAAATACTGCTGTATTGAAACAAATGTGACAGCTAGGCCCAAAAAATAAACCAGCCGCAAATTGGCCAACGTTTGAGCATGCACAGATATGAGCTGGCATGGAGATACCACTGCAATGAATGTGTGATGTTTTTTATTTTGTGGGCCAAATACTGCTGTATTTAAACAAAAGTCACAGCTAGCCCAAAAGAAATAAAACAGCCGTAAACTGGCCAACATTTGAGCACGCACAGATATGAGCTGCACGGAGATACCACTACAATGAATGTGTGGCTTTTTTTATTTTGTGGGATAAAAACTGCTGTCTTTAAAGGGAACTAAGGTGTGCCACTGTGAAAACCCCTTATATTCCAATAAAATTGCAGTATTGTAGGTATAATAAACTCCCCTATTGGCTTCACCTTTCACTATCTCTCTATCTATTTTTCTAACTATCTATCTATTTATCTATCATTTATCTATATAATTATCATCTATCTATTTATCTATCTATTTATCTATCATCTAATTATCTATCTATCTATCTATCTATCATCTATTTATCTATTTATCGTTCTATTTATCTATCATCTATCTATCTATATATTTATCTATCTATCTATTTATCTATAATCTATTTATCTATCTATTTATCTATCATCTATTTATCTATCTATTTATCTATCATCTATTTATCTTTCTATCTATTTATCTATCATCTATCTATCTATATATTTATTTATCTATCTATTTATCTATGTATTTATCTATCTATTTATCTATCTATCTATTTATCTATCTATCTATCTATCATCTATCTATTTATCATGTTTATATATATATTTATCTATCATCTATTTATCTATCTATCTATCTATCTACTTATCTATCATCTATGTATCAATCTATTTATCTATCTATCTAGTTATCTATTTATTTGTCTATCTATCTAATTATCTATGTATCTATTTTCTATCTATCTATCATCTATCTATCTATGTTTCTATCTATTTATCTATCAGCTATCTATTTATCTATCTATTTATCTATTTATTTATATATCTATTTATCTATCTATCTACTCAGTTTCTTCCTGAAAATGATTTCAAACACAAATTCTTTGGTATTATTATCTTCATTTAATTTGTCTTACATGAAAAAGCACAAAAAGAATTATCCTAAAGCCAATTGGATATAATTCCACACCAAACATAAAAAAGAGGGTGGACCAAAGTATTGGCACTGTTCGAAAAATCATGTGATGCTTCTCTAATTTGTGTAATTAACAGCACCTGTAACTTACCTGTGCACCTAACAGGTGTTGGCAATAACTAAATCACACTTGCAGCCAGTTGACATGGATTAAAGTTGACTCAACCTCTGTCCTGTGTCCTTGTGTGTACCACATTGAGCATGGAGAAAAGAAAGAAGCCCATGGCACTGTGGCTAACCTCCCTAGATGTGGACGGAAAAGAAAAATTGACAAGAGATTTCAACGCAAAATTGTGCTGATGTTGGATAAAGAACCTCGACTAACATCCAAACAAGTTCAAGCTGCCCTGCAGTCCGAGGATACAACAGTGTCAACCCGTACTATCCGTCGGCGTCTGAATGAAAAGGGACTGTATAGTAGGAGACCCAGGAAGACCCCACTTCTTACCCCGAGACATAAAAAAGCCAGGCTGGAGTTTGCCAAAACTTACCTGAAAAAGCCTAAAACATTTTGGAAGAATGTTCTCTGGTCAGATGAGTCAAAAGTAGAGCTTTTTGGGCAAAGGCATCAACATAGAGTTTACAGGAGAAAAAAAAGAGGCATTCAAAGAAAAGAACACGGTCCTTACAGTCAAACATGGCGGAGGTTCCCTGATGTTTTGGGGTTGCTTTGCTGCCTCTGGCACTGGACTGCTTGACCGTGTGCATGGCATTATGAAGTCTGAAGACTACCAACAAATTTTGCAGCATAATATAGGGCCCAGTGTGAGAAAGCTGGGTCTCCCTCAGAGGTCATGGGTCTTCCAGCAGGACAATGACCCAAAACACACTTCAAAAAGCACTAGAACATGGTTTGAGAGAAAGCACTGGAGACTTCTAAGGAGGCCAGCAATGAGTCCAGACCTGAATCCCATAGAACACCTGTGGAGAGATCTAAAAATGGCAGTTTGGAGAAGGCACCCTTCAAATATCAGGGACCTGGAGCAGTTTGCCAAAGAAGAATGGTCTAAAATTCCAGCAGAGCATTGTAAGAAACTCATTGATGGTTACCGGAAGCGGTTGGTCGCAGTTATTTTGGCTAAAGGTTGTGCAACCAAGTATTAGGCTGAGGGTGCCAATACTTTTGTCTGGCCCATTTTTGGAGTTTTGTGTGAAATGATCAATGTTTTGCTTTTTGATTCATTCTCTTTTGTGTTTTTTCATTTAAGACAAATTAAATGAAGATAATACCAAAGAATTTGTGTTTGCAATCATTTTCAGGAAGAAACTGAGTATTATCTGACAGAATTGCAGAGGTGTCAATACTTTTGGCCACAACTCTATCTATCTATCATCTATCTATGTTTCGATCTATTTATCTATCATCTATCTATTTATCTATCTATCTTTTTTTTATCTATCTATCTATCATCTATCTACCTATCTATCTATGTTTCTATCTATTTATCTATCATCTATCTATTTATCTAATTATTTATATATCTATCTATTTATCTATCTATTTATCTATTTATCTATCTATTTATCTATCATCTGTTTATTTATCTATTTATCTATCATCTATTTATCTATGTATTTATCTATCTATCTATTTATCTATCTATAAATCTATCTATTTATCTATCTATCTCTGTATCTATCATCTATCTATATTTCGATCTATCTATCTATTTATCTATCATCTATTTATCTATCTATCTATGTATCCATCTATGTGTCTATCATCTATCTATTTATCTATGTATCATCTATCTTTCTATCTATAATCTGTTTATTTATCATCTATCTATCTATTTATCTATCATCTATCTATTTATCCATCATCTATCTATCTATTTATCTATCATATATCTATCTATATATCTATCTATTAATCTATATATTTATCTATAATATATTTAGCATTCTATTTATCTATCACCTATCTATTTATTTATCTATCTATCTATTTATCTATCATCTATCTATTTATCTATCTATCATCTATCTAACTATTTATCTATCATCTATCTATCTATGTATTTATCTAACATCTATCTATTTATCTAACATCTATCTATTTATCTATCATCTATTTAAAAAAAACACATTTAGATTCTGTTTAGATAGATAGATGTATAGATAGATAGATCGATATATAGATACATAAATTCATAGATAGATGATAGATTAATAGATAGATAAATAGATGATGGATAAATAGATAGATAAATAGATGATAGATAGATAGAAGATAGATAAATAGATAAATAGATGATAGATAAATAGATGATAGGTAGATAGATGGTTAGATAGATGGATAAATAGATAGATTTATAGATAGATAGAATGTAAATAGATAGATCGATGACAGATAGATAGACAGATAGATGATAGATAAATAGATAGATGATAGATAAATAGATTGATAGATAGATAAATAAATGATAGATAAATAGATGATAGATAGATAGATAAATAGATAGATAAATAGATAAGATGATAGATAGATAGATGATAGATAGATGATAGACACATAGATGGATACATAGATAAATAGATAGATAGATAGATAGATACATAGATAGATCGATGATAGATACCTAGATAGAAAAATAGATAGATAAATAGATGATAGATAAATAGATAGATAAAGAGATGATAGATTGATAGATAGATAATAGATAAATAGATGGATAAATAGATAGATAGATAAATGTATAGATGATAGATTGATAGATAGATAAATAGATAAATGCATAGATTGATAAATGGATTGATGATAAATAGATGGAGAGATAGATAGAAAAATAGATAGAGATAGTGAAAGGTGAAGCCAATATGGGAGTTTATTATACATAGAATACAGCAATTTTATTGGAATATAAGGGGTTTTCACAGTGGCACACCCTAGCTCCTTAGCTGACCTGCCGGTGACCTGATTGTGAGGAGCTCAGCTGGCAGATCATCAGCTTATCAGACGCTGACATGGAGGAAAACAAAAGAGGATTGAGATGAGGCAGGAGCAGCTAGAGTTGTTCACAGAGCAGGCGCGGCCGGCATACAAGCCAGGAGGATGTGGTTCCCAGAGGACAGCACAGGGGCGTGATATACTACACGCCTTTATGGCAAAAGCTGCGTGGGAAATTTCTCACACAGCAATGCCATAAAGTGAGACTAGGGACTTTTTTTTACAGTGGCGAAGGAATACAGTGCAGAAGGATATCTACCTCCCGTCATTGGATTCCTGGAGCCCGTAGAGAATGGTAGCATCAGCAGATGCTGCTGTTCTCCATGCAAGATCGTCGTGGGACACTCGTGGACTTCTGCGGATCAGGGGTAAGTATATTGGTGGTTTGTTATTTTAATATTTATTCCACAGATGACAATAGCTTCGGGGAACAAAGTGAAAAGGGATGGTGAGTATGTACTCTATGTTATATGTACTGTATGTCTATATGTATGTATTGTATGAATGTATTGTATGTAGTATATATGTATGTTGCATGCATGTAGTAAATATGTAGTATATATGCAGTATGCATGTTGCATGCATGTGGTATATATGTAGTATGCATGTTACATGTAGTATATATGTATGTTGCATGCATGTCATATATATGTAGTGTATATGTTGCATGTAGTATGTATGTTGTATATATGTATGTTGCATGCATGTAGTATATATGTTGTATATATGTATGTTGCATGCATGTGGTATATATGTAGTATGTATGTAGTATATATGTGGTATATATGTAGTATGCATGTGGTATATATGTAGTATGCATTTTTCATGCATGTAGTATATATGTAGTAAGCATGTTGCATGTAGTATATATGCAGTATATATGTATGTGCATGCATGTAGTATATATGTGCTATATATGTAGTATGCATGTTGCATGCATGTGGTATATATGTAGTATGTATGTATGTATGTTGCATGCATGTAGTATATATTTAGTAGGCATGTTGCATGTAGTATATATGTAGTATATATGTATGTTGCATGCATGTAGTATGCATGTAGTATATATGTAGTATGCATGTTGCATGCATGTGGTATATATGTAGTATGTATGTATGTTGCATGCATGTAGTATATATGTGGTATATATGTAGTCTGCATGTTGCATGCATGTAGTATATATGTATGTTGCATGCATGTGGTATATATGTAGTATGCATGTTGCATGCATGTGGTATATATGTAGTATGTATGTTGCATGCATGTAGTATATATGTAGTATGCATGTTGCATGTAGTATATATGTATGTTGCATGCATGTAGTATATATGTAGTATGTATGTAGCATGTAGTATATATGTATGTTGCATGCATGTAGTATATATGTGGTATATATGTAGTATGCATGTTGCATGCATGTGGTATATATGTAGTATGTATGTATGTTGCATGCATGTAGTATATATTTAGTAGGCATGTTGCATGTAGTATATATGTAGTATATATGTATGTTGCATGCATGTAGTATGCATGTAGTATATATGTAGTATGCATGTTGCATGTAGTATATATGTAGTATATATGTATGTTGCATGCATGTAGTATATATGTGATATATATGTAGTATGCATGTTGCATGCATGTAGTATATATGTATGTTGCATGCATGTGGTATATATGTAGTATGCATGTAGTATATATGTGGTATATATGTAGTATGCATGTTGCATGCATGTGGTATATATGTAGTATGCATGTATGTTGCATGCATGTAGTATATATGTAGTATGCATGTTGCATGTAGTATATATGTAGTATATGTATGTTGCATGCATGTAGTATATATGTGGTATATATGTAGTATGCATGTTGCATGCATGTAGTATATATGTATGTTGCATGCATGTGGTATATATGTAGTATGCATGTAGTATATATGTGGTATATATGTAGTATGCATGTTGCATGCATATGGTATATATGTAGTATGTATGTATGTTGCATGCATGTAGTATATATGTAGTATGCATGTTGCTGCATGCATGTCGTATATATGTTGTATGTATGTAGTATATATGTGGTATATATGTAGTATGCATGTTGCATGCATGTAGTATATATGTTGTATGTATGTATGTTGCATGCATGTAGTATATATGTGGTACAGTATATATGTAGTATGCATGTAGTATATATGTAGTATGCATGTTGCATGCATATGGTATATATGTAGTATGTATGTTGCATGCATGTAGTATATATGTTGTATATATGTATTTTGCATGCATGCAGTATATATGTGGTATATATGTAGTATGCATGTAGTATATATGTAGTATGCATGTTGCATGCATGTGGTATATATGTAGTATGTTGCATGCATGTAGTATATATTTAGTTGGCATGTTGCATGTAGTATATATGTAGTATATGTATGTTACATGCATGTAGTATATATGTGGCATATATGTAGTATGCATGTTGCATGCATATGGTATATATGTAGTATGTATGTTGCATGCATGTAGTATATATGTAGTATGCATGTTGCATGCATGTAGTATATATGTTGTATGCATGTATGTTGCATGCATGTAGTATATATGTAGTATGCATGTTGCATGCATGTAGTATATATGTTGTATGCATGTATGTTGCATGCATGTAGTATATATGTAGTATGTATGTTGCATGTAGTATATATGTTGTATGTGTGTATGTTGCATGCATGTAGTATATATGTAGTATGCATGTTGCATGTAGTATATATGTAGTATGTATGTATGTTGCATGCATGTAGTATATATGTAGTATGCATGTTGCATGCATGTAGTATATATGTTTTATGTATGTATTTTGCATGTAGTATATATGTAGTATGTATGTAGCATGTATGTAGTATGTATGTTGCATGTATGTAGCATGTATGTAGTATGTATGTAGTATGTATTTTTTTTTTTTTTACATTCAACACATTAGCCGGATGATGGGACTAATACTGTCCCATCATTGGCTAATGTGTCAATCACCGTCATGGTAGCAGGCATCGCCCGATGGGACTTGTAGTCCCATTGGACGATGCCTGCACAGACCCCTGCAGCCTGCACAGACCCCCAGACAGTCAGTACAGACCACCGGCAGGCCGGCACAGCCCCCCGGCAGGCCGGTACAGACCCCCGGCAGTCCGCACAGACCCCCGGGTAGTCGGCACAGACCCCCGGCAGGCCGACACAGACCCCCGGAAGGACCATACACACCCCTGAGAGGCTGTACAAGGACAGAAAAAGGTTTTTCTTATTCCGATACTGGAAGTCCCATAGACTTGAATGGGACTTCCGGTATCGGAATCGGCGATACCCGATATTTTTTTCGTATCTGGCCGATACCATCCGATCCGACATTTAGGGTATCGGATGGTATCGCTCAACACTAATGAGGACCTATTTA
Organism: Dendrobates tinctorius; assembly: GCF_039654945.1. Lineage (NCBI taxonomy): Eukaryota > Metazoa > Chordata > Amphibia > Anura > Dendrobatidae > Dendrobates > Dendrobates tinctorius. Next base: position 5,871,321 of record NW_027361728.1, on the reverse strand, counting down.
TAAAAGTTAATATTTCGGCATTACTGGGGGTCAGAAACGGGAACGCCACCTTCACAGAGTGCAGCGTTAGTGCTGCTGAAGGTAGCTCTTTTAGTTAAAAATGCCCTGGGGGGTGACAGGTTCCCTTTAAACAAAAGTCACAGCTAGTCCAAAAAATTAAAACAGTCGTAAACTGGCCAATGTTTGAGCATGCACAGATATGAGCAGACACAAAGATACCACTGCAATGAATGTGTTTTTTTTATTTTGTGGGCTAAATACTGCTGTATTTAAACAAAAGTCACAGCTAGCCCAAAAAATTAAACAGCTATAAACTGGCCAACGTTTGAGTATGCACAGATATGAGCTGGCACGGAGATGCCACTACACTGAATGTGTGGCTTTTTTTATTTTGTGGTCTAAATACTGCTGTATTTAAACAAAAGTCAAAGCTAGCCCAAAAAAATAAAACAGCCGTAAACTGGCCAATGTTTGATCATGCACAGATGAAGACACCACACCAAAAAATGTGTATAAAGCATTGTACACTACCCTGCCTGCCAAACACTGGAACCTATATACTCCGGAATTAGTCCTTAGAAGGACTGATGGTTTAGCTGGATGTGAGGATATAGGATGGTAAACCCCACACTAACTAATAAAGCACTAATTCTGACCCTATATCGGCTGCAGCTATCCCTACTCTCTCTGATTCCAGATATGACTGCGCCGAGCAGGGTGGTGCCGGTCTCTTATACCCCTGATGATGCTGTGTTGCCTGCCAATCACTGCACGACCACAACAAAGATGGCTGTGGCATTTCATAGCCTGGCAGACAATCCCTGCAGCGTGATTGGGTCTCTAAAGTCCGCCAAAATTACTGGGTGGCGATCCAAGTTCCCGCCGAGCAATCCCGGAAATGCTCACTGCTCAACGAGTGCACTGAGCACACATACTTGGGCGAGTAACGAGTAGTGGCAAACACGTTCGCTCATCACTAGTATTTAACACTGCCGGGGTTGTGATCTGAGTACAGGAGCATCCGACTGTCCACAAACACAGTGGTGTTGTGAGTTCATTTTTCCCTTCACCAGTGAGGTCTGATGAACTCGCTCTTCTGGCAAAGGAAGGTAGTGAGGCTGATTACCAAACAGCTGAGCAGGTAGATGATGACTGGGTCACAGGAACTGATGACTGGGTATAAGGCAGCCGACGCCCTGCTGCCTTGCTGGTTATTTTCCTGCTGGATTCTTGGAGACCAGTCTGATTTCTGCTTCTCAAAGCTAAGTTTTGCTCTGCTTTTTGTACACTTTAGTTCTGGTTTTGTTTGCCTTGTTTTTTGGAGTTCAGCCATCCCCGGCCGGGAGTGAGCTGAATTCCATTTTTGTCTCTGATCTGTTGATCTCTGGCTCTGTCTTCAGAATATACCTGAGTGCTGATATAGTCTTTTGAAGCCTAGTGACTTCAGGGCCTGTTTTTTCTATCAGTCTGTTGGTTCATTTTTGGATATGGTTTTTGCGGAATGCAGACAGCAGCTTTTCTCTCCTGTCCTATTTAGTTAGCTTGGGCCCCATCATTTGCCCAACCTATCTTTCTATCTGTGTTAGTGTTTTTCATCTTGCTTCACAGTCATTATATGTTGGGGGCTGCCTATCCCTTTGGGGTCTGCTCTGGGGCAGTTTAGATTTCCCCTTTCTGTCTTTAGGCTAATTTAGTTCTCCGGCTGTGATCGAGGGGTCTAGGGCTCCGTAGGAACCCCCCACGGCTACTGCTAGTTGTTGTGGATAGGTTCAGGGGTCTGCAATCCGATAGCTGCCAACTTCTCTGGTTTTCTGGACTTAGCTATTAGTTTTGTTTTTCCTCCTTCGGTGACTCATCCATAACACAGTGGGCAAGCTCACTTTCATTAAAATGAACCAGATGTGGAACCCACAAGAGTTGTAGGAGGCATTTTCCAGAGTACTCCCACAGAGATGGGTGCATAGTGCACAAACAGAGGCTTTTTGCAGAACACAGAGGCATTTTTCAAAGTACCCCCACAGAGGCTATTAGGCACAATACTCCCACGGACACGGGTGCAGAGTACACAGAGGCTTTTTGGCACAGTATTCCTAAAGACACTGGTGCCGAGTATGCATGGGCTTTTTGGCACATTACTCCCACAGACATGGGTGCAGAATACACACAGAGTCTTTTTGGTATAGTACTCATACATACACGGGTGCAGAGTCCTCAGAGACTTTTTAGCACAGTACTCCCATGGATTATTCCCTCTGGAAGTGCACACAGCCTAAAAGCTTGTTGATTGGCTGTACTAGAGCCTTTCAACATAATTTGGCGCCGAATCCGAACAGAAAAACAGACTTCCGGTACAAAATCCGTAGGCTGAGTTCGGTACCGGAAACTAGGTTTTCGGTATGAACCCTGAACTTTACAGTTCTAATTTGCTCATCCCTACAGAGCAGTGTTTTTAATTACACACTTTATTACTTTGTATTTTATCAATTTAAAAATATAAAAAATGATTAGTTTTAGATGTGACATTATTTTAACAGTGATAGACATGGGGATTCTATACTTTCATGGGTCTTTCCGAATAGCTTTCCTTTTTATAATAAAATGCATTTTTGCAGATATAAAAGTTTATGTTCTGGGTTTTAGGACCATTACATGCATTATATACCTTGTTATATGGGTTAATATTGTATAAAATGGTTATTTATGGGAATCCAGTTCATTCATTATTACAGTATTTGTTTAAAATGTAGCATACTGTGTGGGAGGTCTATGACTTTACCTGAAGTCCAGGTCATGGTTGAAGCGTCATTTTATGTGCCATGGAGGTGCAGTCTCTTATGAATGTGTGGTTTATCATCATAGTCTACGAAAACAATACTAAGACAACATACATGGCATACACAGTAGACAGATACACTATACACACAGCATACACCACACCTGCTACATATACTATGCACACACAGGCCAGTGATTGACTACAGTAGTCCAATGGGTAGACAGGCATGTGTTTGCTGCAGCAAAAAAAAAAACAAATTTGGGATGTACTAGTGTCTTGGTTCTGCAATTGCGTCAATGTTTTTCTAATCTCCAGAAACAGATTGACATTTTTTCCACTTGAGCCAGTGCTGAACCGTTATGATGTGACTACAATGTCACTAGAGATCCTGCACCTCTCTTGTAGTGCTAAAATGTTTCCACCTTCATAATGGTAGAACAAGGTTCTCTGCTTTGTGGCAAATGGTGCACACTAGTAGGGCAGACCTGAAGGAATATCAGACATTGTTGAGTTTAATTATCCTAATCCTTTGTGCTGACAAGAGATAAGCCATCCTTTTCTCCCCTACAAGGTCAGGGGCACATTCTCTCAATCTGAGAAAAACAATCCTATTATGCTGATCAAACTCTGATTAGAGTTTGTTCAGAGTGGGATAATTTTTTTCTTGGAGGTGGAGAGAAAAAAAAGTTGTTCCACCTTTTCAGTATGTGAAAATCATATCAGATGTTATCTGCGTGTGGTCCGATGTTTTCCACGGACCCAAAGACTTGCATTAATAATTTTGATCCAACACTTGGACCAAATTGGACATGTCACCGATTTTCTCCTCGGAACACTCGGTCAAAGGAAAAGATTGGACATGTGCACTGCCCCATAGAATATCATGGGTGCAAGTGCTATCAGTGAAAACTACTATATAAATGGTTGTGTGCATCTGCCCTAATAAATATGCATGCTTAGGCAAACAGCTGTATGATTGTCCAGCTCCTAACTCCTCTATGTGTATGGCCAACTTTAACCCCTTCCCGATATATGATGTACTATTATGTCATATGTCAGGTCTCTTATGTCTCATGTGTCAGAAGCTGAGCCTACATTGTTGCCAGGAGATGGTGGATTAATTCAATCTACTTTCCCCCATTTCAAATAAAACAAAGGAAAAACTATATCTTCCATAAAAGTCTATAAAAATATAAAATTATAGAACCAATTGGTAAATGGTATAATAAAAAAAAGAAAATTCCATAATTGCGTTTATTTGGTTGCTGAAATGAAGCAAAAAAATGCAATAAGAGAAGATCAAAATGTATTTACAGTACCTCAAAATGGTATCTATAAAAACATCAGCTCATGGTGCAAAAAACAAGCCCTCACAAAGCTCCACCGACCAAAAATTAATATGTTACAGGCCTTGAAACATTGCGATATAGCCATTTTTTTTTTTTTACAAATTTTAAAATATATTTCAGTAAAAAATATATAACTTTGGTATCACAGTAATCGAACTGGAGAATCATGTTGCCTGGTCATTTTCTTCAAACAATGACTGCTGTGAAAGGACAACCCATAAAAAGATTGTGTAATTGTTTTTTAGTGTAGAATTTCACCACACTTGTAATTTTCCCATGTTCCATTACATTGAATGGTAAAATGACTGGTGATATTCAAAATTACAAAACATTCGGCAAAAAATCAAAGCCCTCATTTGACTATGTGGATGGAAAAATAAAAAAAAACTTATGACTCTTAGTAAAAGGGGAGGAAAAATGCAAAAATGGAAAATCGCTATGTTGGGAAGGGAGTAATCACAAGAGCTTTATGATCAGAAATGTATTGAGAAGAATGACCAATGCTGTGCAATTTTCTCACGCTCTGAGCATTGCTCAATTTTCTCGCATTCTTAGCATTGTGTACAATCTCTTCTGTAATATTGCAATCTAGTCCATGTTGCCTAAGTGTGTTATTTGCAAAAATATACATCCACATGTAAAGTGTTTTCACCTTTAAAAGGAGATGATTAGATGATTGATGATTAGATGTTACTGCTAGAGGAAAGGGCTTATGAAAACCTGTTGATATCAGTGGGAGTTACATGTGAAAAAGGGAAAGGGCGGAGATAGAATAGAGAATTGTGATGAGAGAATTTGTTCGGAAAACGATCGCCAAACATAAATTCGGCACAAATATGGCACATTCAGATTCGCGATCGGAAACAAGTGCAAAATTTTATAAAATCAGTAAAAATCGGTAACATTCAATAAAAAGTGCAGGAAAATATTTGCATTGCCACAAAAGTATTTTCAGCACTTAGCAATGATAATGGAGGTGTATCATAAGCGCTTGGCACGTGTTTGATGAGGGAAGGGGGTTTGTAGAGCTCAGAGGCGCGGCGTTCTTGTAAACAGTAATTTTTAAAGCACAGACATCTTGTTTTAGCACCATTTTGACACTGTAAGGCTGGTTTCACACTTGCGTTTTTTTTGCGGGATTTTAGCGCTAAAAAACGCATGCGTTTTTTTCCCTATATTTTGCATGGGATGCGCTTATGTGCGCATACACATGCGTTTGTATGCGTTTTTCCGCGCATGCGTTTTCTTGCGGTATGCGCTCGGGCGCACAAAATGCATCCTGTTGCATTTTTTGGGCGTCCGACTTGCCTCAAAAAAACGCATGCGCGCGCAATGCATTTTTTTACAGCAAGACACCCATTATAAGTCTACGGTGAGCATATGTTTGCATTGGCATGCTTATGTATGCGTTTTTTTGCACATGCGTTTTTTTTTTACCATTAGTTTAGACAATGGAATTTAGGGGTTTGGGTAGAGTTAGGGTTAGTTAAGGGGGTTTAGGGTTAGGGTTAGGGTCAGGGTCAGGGTTAGGGTTAGGATCAGGGTATGGTTAGGTTAAGGGTTAGGGTTAGGGTCAGGGTCAGGGTTAGGGTTAGGGTTAAGGTTAGGGTTAGGGTCAGGGTTAGGGTTAGGGTTAGGGTCAGGGTTAGGGTTAGGGTCAGGGTTAGGGTCAGGGTTAGGGTCACGGTTAGGGTTAGGGTCAGGGTTAGGGTTAGGGTTAGTAAAGTCATGGTTTGGGTTAGTGTGAGGGGCCACCTAATGTTGGAAAAAAACGCAAACGCGGTAAAAACGCACTAAAAACGCATACAAACGCATAAAAACGCTGCGTTTTTTTCATGCATGCTCATAAAAATGCTTGAAAAAAACGCAGCATCTGTATGCGTTTGTGTGCGTTTTTTCAATGCGTTTTTTTGCGGGAAAAGCGCGCTGCAAAAAAAAGCAAGTGTGAAACTAGCCTAACAGAGGAGAGAGGATGCTCCTGATGCTGGCACTGTAAGCACCAAGATTTTAGCTAGTTAGCTAGGTGGTTGTATATCAGTCAGATAATGTAGCTAGCTAGTGTCCAGTGTGGTTGTTAAATTTACCTTCCAGCATTTTTTTTGGCCACAGAAAAAGCCAGCATGTCACTTGTCCTATAAGTGTGTTGTGCACTGCTTCTATTGTGCTCCATGCACGAGTATAGCATTCCAAGTAATATTTTTTCAGTAGCTAAATGTGAAACAGCCTGCTGTATCATACCTTGTTATTTAGTGCTGCAGTGATACCAAACTGTCTGCAGACCTAACACACATTAAATTAATATCTAATTTTTAGTTGCAAAAAGTTAGGCAGCCCGCCTTATCACACTTTTTGTTGGGTTGAAATTAAGCTGTCTGCAGTTCTCAAGCACATAACCAAAACATTTTTTATGTTGCTAAACGTCATGCAGTAGGGGACCTAACTTTTAAATAGTTTGTAGCATCTAGTGTGTTACAGAGGCCTGATTCAGAGGCCACCAAAAATTCTTCTGTTCCTAGTGTCATACATTAGGCAACATCTCACATTCAAATAGTTTGTATCATCTAGTGTGTTATAGAGGCCTGAAACAGAGGCCACAAAAAATTATACTCTTCCTAGTGTCATACAGTAGAACACATCTCACGTTCATATAGTTTGTAGCATTTAGTGTGTTATAGAGGCCAGATATAGAGGCCACAAAAAATTCTTCTCTTCCTCGTGTCATACAGTAGGGGACCAGACTTTCAAATAGTTTGTAGCATCTAGTGTGTTATAGAGGCCTGATACAGAGGCCACAAAAAATTCTTCTGTTTCTAGCGTTATACACTAGGGGACCGGACTTTCAAATAGTTTGTAGCTGTCATGGTTTATTAGGTTCTCGGAATAGGTGGTTACAGGGTTAACTCGGATGGCCTCTTTCTGGGTCCTGGGAGGTTTTTTATAGCCTCATTGTGAGGCCATTCTTAGTTGTTTATACTCTGACCCTTGGCTGAGTGTGTCTGACCCTGGTGTGCCTGTGCTTCATGCCTGTGCTGTTGTCTGTGTGTCTGGTTTTGATCTGGCTCTGTCCCCGTTGTGATTCCTGCCTACCGTCTCTGTACTGTCTATTGCCCGTTCCGGTTATTTGATCTCTTGCTGCGTCCTGACTACTCTTTTGATTGCCCCTATGTACTGTGCCATCCTCTCCGTGTATGAACTTGGCCTAGCTGACACTGTATACCCTTTTCACGCCATTGCGTGCCCTTCCAGCTGCCGGCGTGCAGCTTCCAGTAGTGCTTTGCGGTAGCTCCACCTCCCCGACTGACGTGCGGTCACATGCCGCAGGTCCTGTCGGCATTCATCCCTCCCCAGCACCTCTGATCATCACTCTCCCCCTGCTTGGATGCTTGGCCCTTCATAGCTGCAGCACTAAGCTGCATCCCTGACATTAAAAACGACCATCACAGTTCTTTATTGGGAGGAGGGGAGTACTAGTATCATGGATCCCATGCAGGCGCTGTCAGATCAAGTAAAGCATCTGACACAAATGTTTCAGAAACTTAATGTGGAGCAGCACATGATGGCTCATACCCAGCACCAGCTGGTGGACAGGGGGCTGTCTCCACGGTGGCTCTTGGTTCTGGTGGTAGGGATGTGTAACTGATATTCTCCATATCCCCGGTAAAGCTACCCGACCCCTTCTCAGGGGATAAAAAAGAGTTCAGGGCCTTCAGGGAGGGATGTAAACTCTTTTTCTCCCTGAGGCCTCGTTCTTCTGGGGACGAATTCCAAAGGGTGGGGGTCATCATTTCTCTACTCCGGGGGGCTCCACAAACTTGGGCCTTTTCTCTCTCTCCTTCTGCTCCTGTTCATGCCTTTTTTTGAAGCCCTGAGTCGCATCTATGATGAGTGTACAACAGGGCAAACATTTAGCTGAGTGGTTCTGCTCAGAGTTCCGACGTTGGGTAGCAGAGGTGTCCTGGGATGATGCCGCCCTTAGAGGGCTTTTCCGCAGAGGTTTGTCCGAACGCCTCCAGGATGTTCTGGCCCTTCACCCTCCACCTGACACTTTGGAGTATGCCATAACCCAGGCCATACGAATGGACCGCAGGTTGCGGGCGCTATCCCCGCATAGGCCATTTGACTGTGCTATTGATCCTATTCCTGGAGCTAAATTGCCCAAGGCCCGTCTGTTTGTCTAGCCTGGTGTGCCTCCCTATGAAGCAATATATTGCTGAGAGTCTTCATAAGGGGCATATAATAACTTCAGTGTCCCCAGTAGCTGCGGGATTTTTCTTTGTTAAAAAAAAGATGGCAGCCTACGTCACTGCCTCGACTTTTGAGAACTTAATAAAATCACAGTCAGTAACACATACAGTACACCCTGCCTCTGATTCCTGATCTCTGTAATCAGCTCTCTGGGGCTAAATGGTTTTCGAAATTGGAACTTAGAGGGACTTATAATTTGATAAGAATACGGGAAAGGGATGAGTGGAAAACAGCTTTTCTTACATCAGAGGGGTTATTTGAGAATCTGGTTATGCCATTTTGTCTCACCAATGCTCCAGCTGTCTTTCAAAATTTCATCAATGTAGTTTTTTCGGACCTCATTGGTCGCTTTGTGGTAATCTACTTGGATGAAATCCTGATTTATTCCGCTGACAGACATTCTCATTTATCACATATTAAAATGGTATTTCAGAGACTCAGAGAAAATCAACTATTCGTCAAGCTGGAGAAATGTTCATTTTTTCATTCGGGAACTGTCATTTTTGGATCTCATAATTTCTCCACAGGGGTTTTGAATGGATCCCAAGAAGGTGCAAGCCATTATGGAGTGGGTCCAGCCTTAGGACCTTAAAGGACTCCAGCTCTTCTTGGGTTTTGCAAATTACTATTGCAGGTTAATCAAAGGTTTTTCATAGATAGTTAAGCCCCTCACGGATTTCACCTGTAAATGGGCTGATGTCAGGAACTGGTCTCCATTAGCTAAACAATCTTTCCGAACTTTGAAAAACTGTTTCACCTCTGCTCTGGTTCTGGTGCAACCTTACTCATCCAAACCGTTTGTGGTGGAAGTTGATGCTTCAGAGGTGGGGGTGAGTGCAGTGTTGTCGCAGGAAGCTGCTTCTCTGACTAATCTCAAACCTTGTGCCTATTTCTCGAAAAAATGTTCTCTGGCTGAGCGAAATTATGACGTAGGTAATAGAGAATTCCTAGCAATCAAGTAGACGCTTGAGGAACGGAGGCATTTTTTGGAGGGGGCGGCTCATCTCATCTTGGTCATCACTGATCATAAAAATTTGGAGTATATCAAATCTGCTAAAAGATTGACCCCCAGGCAGCCCCATTGGTCACTTTTTTTTTCCAGATTCCAATTCTCGATAACTTTTCGTCCAGGGTCTAAAAACTTGAAAGCTGATGCTTTGATATGTAGTTTTGAGCCGCTGTCTGCCCTCGATCCGCCATCCCCCATTCTTCGACCCAATGTTGTTTTAGCCCAAATCTCATTGAAATTGGAGCGGGAGATTGTGTGGGCTTAATCTTTAGCTCCAAGGTCCAAAACTGAAAACAAATTGTTTGTTCCTCAGCATTTACGCACCAAGCTCCTGCGGGAGTTCCATGATTCAAAATTGAGTGCTCACCCAGGCATTTCAGCCATCCGTGAAGCAGTTGCGAGAGTCTTTTGGTGGCCTTCTATGGCTTCGAATATAAAGAAGCATGTAGCTGCGTGTGGGGTATGCGCCCGTTCTAAGAGCTCAAATTGCCGGCCGGGGAATTGGTGCCTTTGCCAATTCCAGGAAGACCATGGACTCACTTGTCCACAGACTTCATTACCAATCTTCCTTCTTCCCGGGGTAACACTGTAATCTGGGTAATTGTAGTCAGATTTTCTAAGTTAGCGCATTTTGTACCCATGGCAAGTTTATCATCAGCTGAGACCCTCGCTAGGCATTTCCTCTCACAGATTGTACGGTTACATGGGGTACCCATGAATATTGCATCTGACAGGGGGGCACAATTTGTATCTAAATTTTTGCGGGCTTTTTGCAAAAGATTGGGAATATCTTTGTCTTTTTCCTCAGCTTACCATCTTGAGAGAAACGGACAAAAGGAGTGCACTAACCAATCGCTTAAACAAATTCTTCGATGTTTGACTTCTGCCTTGCAAAGAGACTGGTGTGATGCCTTACCGGTAGCAGAGTTCACCTTTAACAACCATGTTAATCAATCTATTGGTAGGTCTCCATTTTTTATTAATTATGGATTGAACCCTCATTTTGCCAAATTCTCGCGATTAGATTTGGGCTGACCAGGGGCTGAGGCCGGTGTCAACCGAATCAGGGATCTATGGTCAAAAGTTTGTTCAAATATTTCCAGGGCTCAAGAGAAATATAAGCGTTTTGCAGATATAAAAAGGGACCCTGTTCAGATGTTGCAATGTGGGGAAAAGGTGTTGCTCTCTACACAGAACATAAGTCTTCGATTGCCCTCTGCCAAACTGGGGCCTAAATTCATCGGTCCCTATGAGATCATCAAAGTGGTAAACCCGGTGGCGTATCATCTTCGCCTCCCTCCCTCTTTAAAACTCCATAATGTATTCCATAGATCCTTGCTCAAGCTCTTGGGATCGATGGTAGAAGATCCCGGTTCTGTTCCCTCCCTGGTCCTGATCGATGGACACATGGAATTCCAGGTGCAACACATTATAGACTCCCTGCGGATTTGAGGGTCTTTATAGTACAGTACCTCGTGCATTGGAGGGTATATGGTCCAGAGGACTGGTCTTGGGTGCTTGCCAGGTTGGTGCACGTCAGTCGTCTGGTTTGGGCATTCCATGCTCGGAATCCTGAGAAACTGGGGGGGTCCAAAGGCTTACCTTTAAGAGGGGGGTACTGTCATGGTATATTGGGTTCTCGGAATAGGTGGTTTCAGGCCTCTTCCTGGGTCATGGGAGGCTTTTCATAGCCTCATTGTGAGGCCATTTTTTGTCATTTATACTCTGACCATTGGCTGAGTGTGTCTGGCCCTGGTGTGCCTGTGCTTCGTGCCTGTGCTGTTGTCTGTGTGTCTGGTTTTGATCTGGTTCAGTCCCCATTGCGATTCCTGCCTGCCGTCTCTGTACCGTCTATTGCTCGTGCCGGTTATTTGATCTCTTGCTAAGTCCTGACTACTCTTTTGATTGCCCTGTGTACTGAGCCATCCTCTCCGAGCATGAACCTAGTGGGTCACCCTCCCAGGGCTGTGGGGTACTCGGTACCGGGCCGGTGTCAGCGGGATGTGTCACAGCAGCGGGGACCCGGTCTGTGGCCCTGGGTGCCCAAGTAATGGGGGGAATGTAATGGTTTAAATGAATAGTTCGTGACGCCACCTGTGGTGCTCGGGAAGGGAGATGTTAGGCCGACGCTGCATGCAGATCCTCTGGGACTGATGGTATGGTGCAGCAAAGATGTAAAAGCTCCCCACAGGTGAAGCTGTAGTCCCAGGGCAGTGTAGATGTGGTTTGCATGGGGATGTAGCGGTGCCAGAAGGGTAGGAAGCAGACAAAGACACAGCGGGGTGCAATTTCTGTACCTTTCCTTGATAAATGCAGTCCAGGGTCCTGATTACAGATGGTACCGGAGCAGGCTAGCCTGGAAGCAACTCAGGGATTCTCTCTCAGCAGATGGGCTGTGCGGTCTCCTTCCTAGCGCTTATTTGAGTGAAGTACTCCTAGTACTGAGTTACACTGAAGTTCATCCTAATTCTCTTCCACTATCACTCCTCGTATGGCAGACAGCTGTAGCCGTTAATCCTCTCTTGGCTCACTCCGTGCTGTTGTGCCTCCGAGTCTTAGATGGGGGTAGTGCATTTACAGCCTCCTACTCCTCTGGTGTCTGTCGCAGGACCATTAGTATCCATACGACCGTGGAGACCAGACTCCAGTTCATGCGCTCTCACTGGAGATGAGCCTTTCCTCTCTGCTCAATCTCCGCGCTTCTTCCACACATCTGCACACTTCACCCTCCTCACTAACTGACCACTCCTTTCTCTTAGCCCTCAGAGAGCACTCCTCCCCTTAATTCCGGTTCAGAGTCCCCCCTGCTGGCCTGGAGTGGAACTATGTTGCATGTATAGGTTAACTGCGAGAGAGACCCTTCATTGCTTCCAAGCCTGGCATTACCCTCGCTGGAGGAAGGCAAAGCCACTGTGGCGGACATACTCCTGGGGGCGCCACATTAGCCTGTCTGACACTGCATACCCTTTTCACGCCGTTGCATGCCCCTCCAGCTGCCGACGCGCAGCTCCTAGTAGTGCTTTGCAGTAGCTACGCCTCCCCGGCTGACTTGCCGTCACGTGCCGCAGGTTCTCTCGGTGTTCATTGCTCCCCAGCACCTCTGATCATCACTCTGCCCCTGCCTGGATGCTCGGCCCTTCATAGCTGCTGGTGAGTTATACCAGCACTAAGCTGCATAGAATCAAGAATCAAACCTGACATTAGCATCAAGTGTGTTATAGAGGCCTGAAAGAGAGGCCACAAAAAATTCTTCTGTTCCTAGCGTCACACGCTAGAGGACCAGACTTTCAAATAGCTTGTAGCATCTAGTACGTTATAGAGGCCTGATACAGAGGCCACTCAAAAATGATTCTGTTCCTAGTGTAATACAGTAGGGGACATCTCACATTCAAATAGTTTGCAGCATCTAGTGTGATATAGAGGCCCCAAAAAAAATTCTTTTGTTCCTAGTGTCATAGAGTAGGGGACCTTGCTTTCAAATTGTTTGAATCATATCTTCTTTCTCATACATGCCTCATCCACACTCAAAGCATTCTTTCTTCTGTGACTAATGCAAAACCTTGCATCATATTTCACCTTGGAATCTACTGCCGTTGAAATTCAGCTGTTTGCAGAGGTGGTGCAGAATATAAAATCCTTTTTTTGTTGCTATTACTGTGCTCCTACCACACTATATGAGCAACATGCCTGGGAAAAAGTGAGGCCATGGTGGAAGGGAAATTAGGCTTAGTGTTTAAGATGTATGTGAGGTAGGTGGTAAGGTGAAAGCACTAGGGAACCAACATCGTCATATCCAATGCAAAGACATCTGACAACTTCTATTACTGGACAGGCTACTCCAGTAACTTTCGTTGCCAGATGCACAGCGGTAAGCCTTGTTGATTAGGCCCAGAAAGTGTATGTGCTCGAGTGGATGGCAAGAGCAGCTTCAAGTGGCCTCTTCTCCTCTTCCTCCACCTCAACATCACACCCAGTACAGTCCACAGAGGTGGCACACAAATTCCTCTTGCTTTCCCCCTCATCCCAACTCTCCAACTGTACAACTGACTGTACTTAACCACAGATGGGTGAGTCTGAAGAGCTGTTCACACATTCTATGCCAAGGTCATCAGAAGTGTACTCAAAAGCTTCACAGAGACAAGAGGAGGAAATCTGCACTGATGACAAAATTTTTCATAGCTTGGATCCAGGGTAGGACAAAGTAGGGTCCGAGCAGAATACTAACCCTTGTTATCAGATGTTAACCCCTGGAGATGTGATCCTGATGAGACTCAGATATCTGAATCTCACGTGGACTGTACTGTGCTGTCAGGGCAGGAAGAGGGCGACTCCAAGTGTGAGGATTGTGATAACACAGGGTATGATGATGATGAGGTGTTAGATCCCAGTTGGCGTGAACATAGAGGCACACAGCTGAGTAGGTCATCTGAGGAGGAAGACGAGGAGGTTACATTGTGCCATACATCACAGACACTTAGTGATGCAGCCACAATGAGAAATGCGTCGTCAGCCACAACTGTAGCTGTGACCAGCAGCGTTCATGGGTCTGCAGCTTGTAGGGGTTGCAAGAGTTGCCTAGCCTGGGCCTTTTTTGACACTGCAAATGATGAGCCAACTGACGCAATCTTCCAACATTGCAAAAAAAAACTGATCAGAGGTAAATGTGCAGTAATTTGACTACTATATGTACAAACCTTCACATGCACAATCAACTTGCCTTACTCTGGGAATCCCACTGCGCTAAAATGCAGATCAGAAAACCTCAACAACCATCAGGTGCCTCATCAATTGCATCTGCTGCTTCTTCCTCCTCCTCTGTTACCATGCCAACTATTGAGACGCAGGTCTTCGACCACAGAACCTCGTTGTCTTTACCCACTCCAGTCACATTGAATGAGAGCCCACCGTCAGCTGTAACGGATGCGGACAGGCCTGCTGTTTTAGACCCCATCTGAGAGAATGAGCACTCCACAACTTTCACAATCCACCAAAACATATCCACCTGCACCTCTCTCATGGTTTAACAGTTTATCTGGTTCATTGTACTCTGCCCCTATCAGCACTGCAGCCAGTCCACTGTCCCACGGATGTGGTCATGTAAAAGATTGTTTCCTCCTATGCATGACAAAGTAAGAGGTTGAATTCCACCATCTCCAATCTGTTGGCCATGGAAATACTGCCTGGGAGATATAGACTGTTTCCAAAAGCTGATGACCATCACAGTCCCCCAGTACCAATTGCCTAGTCGCCATTACTTTTCTAAGAAAGCTGTGCCTTCGCTACACCAGCATGTTGCAGACATCACTCGTTCCTTGACTAAATCTATGTCTACCAGGGTGCATTTCAGCACAGACAGATGAGTAAGCATGGCCAAGGGTGTTACATCTCGCTAACTAGGCACTGGGTGGCAGGTGCTGCTCCACAAATCTTGGAATCCGCAAGACTTGCAGGACAAACCTCTATACTTAACACTTCCTCCACTGCTTCTGCCTCCTCCTCTATCTCCTCTAGGTCATCCTCCTGGGCCCTCAACCTCTGCCTTAATGAGACAAGCGTTCCAGCAGTGCAAAGCGGAATCCTCACCACCTCCATACTGCGCAGCCAGGGCTCACCGCAATCAGGTAGTGTTAAAATTGATATGACTCCTAGATCGCAGTCATACAGCTGAAGAGTTGTGGACAGCTCTCCAGGCTGAGTTTGATCAATGGCTGTCTCCGCTAAACCTGCATCCAGGGAAGGCCATGTCTGATGATGGTGCGAACCAAGTGGTGGCCTTACGGCGAGGCAAGCTCACACACGTGGTACACCATTTTCTCTGCCACTATATTGGCCTGGGTGAGCTGCTCCAGAAAGCACGTAAGCTGTGTGCTCATTTCTGCCGTCTCACCACACAGGTCTGTGACTTGCATCGATACAGAGGTCTTTGTCCATGCCAGTTAACAGGTTGAAATTTGATGTACCAACAAAGTGGAATTCCACTCTTCTCAAGTTGCAGCGACTGTGGCAACAGCAACGAACCCTGACGCAGTATGTCATTTCATATAGCCTGGGTCAACGCAGTACGGTCATGGTGCAAAGCACGTTTACGGATTGGGTGGAGATTAAGGACCTCTACACCCTTCTGCACAGTTTCGAAATGGCTACTAAGATGTTTAGCGCTGAGGACACCATCATCAGCATCACTATTCTGGTCATCGATATGCTGAAGACTTTGAATAGCCTGCGGGAGGAGATGATGGTTCCAGAAGAACAGGAGGAAGCTGATGACAATGTTGAGGGGATAACATTGTTTCTAAGTTTCAGACTGTAATCACACAGGCAGGTGCCAAGGGAAGGTGGATTAGTGCGATCAAGGGAAGCTGGTGATGACAGACAAACTTATCCAAGGTGCAAAATCCAAGGAACAAATGGAGGAGGAAGAGGTGATTGGCTAGCAACTGTTGGATGAAGAGGATAATCCTCCCCTCTCTGTTGTTCGTGGTTGGCGGGTGGGAGGGAAAGAAGGAAATAAACCTCATTGTTACCCAGTCAGCAATACAACATGGCCTTGGACCTCATAGTAGAATCCGACATATGAGTGCCTTTTGCTGCACTATCTGCAACATGAGCCCCGTATAATTATGATTAGGAATACTGCTGACTACTGGGTTGCTACTCTGTTAGATCCACGTTATAAAACCAAATTTTGCCAGATGATTCCCGCCCTGGAAAGGTACCTGTGAATGCTGGAGTATCAAAACATGCTTTTACACAGAATAAGAGAGCTTTTACCCAAGACAACAGTGACGCACACAGTTCACATCGCAGCTCTAGACTTCCAACCTCCAGCACTCCAATTCATCAACACCAAAACATTAATTAATCGGCGAATATTGCAAATTTGGCACTCTTAATCTGAACTGAACATTTAAATATTTGCTTATTTCTATTAGAGAGGCTCTGCAAAGTGGCTTTTTGCTGTAGGTAGTAGTCGGATATACAATAGGACACCATGTCTGTCAGCCCAAATTCTATACTACACTATATATCAAAATTCTGTAAACCGCAATGTTAAAAAGGTGATTTACTCTCCAATCAATCTATAAATAAACAATAAATTTGCTCACAAGAGCGCACTGCAAATGATGCAGCTTTTTATTAGAGTGAACTGTATGGAATATGGGCATATGTGATATGGCTATTGAACATTAAATGGCTTATCCGTGACTTTATTTTACTTTGTGATGGGGCTAAGAGCTTATCAGCTGGTAGTTTCTAAATACAAGCCTGTCCTGCTCTGCTTTGTTGAGGGGGTGCCACTGCTGATGCCATGCTGATTGATAGCTGGCTCCCCCTTCCTATCTGTGGGGAGCTGACTGTCAATTAACATGATGCTGGCAGAGATGCTCCATGGACAGAACTGACCTGGAGAGAAAGAGCTGCCCTGTTGATGTGAGATCAAGTGAAGCCAGACAATTGCTGCCTGAGATGGGAAAGATGTTGCAGGGCAGAACAGGCAGTTAGTTAGCAACTACAGTTGTGGCCAAAAGTATTGACACCCCTGCAATTCTGTCAGATAATACTCAGTTTCTTCCTGAAAATGATTGCAAACACAAATTCTTTGGTATTATTATCTTCATTTAATTTGTCTTAAATGAAAAAACACAAAATAAAATGAATCAAAAAGCAAAACATTGATCATTTCACACAAAACTCCAAAAATGGACCAGACAAAAGTATTGGCACCCTCAGCCTAATACTTGGTTGCACAACCTTTAGCCAAAATAACTGCAACCAACCGCTTCCGGTAGCCATCAATGAGTTTCTTACAATGCTCTGCTGGAATTTTAGACCATTCTTCTTTGGCAAACTGCTCCAGGTCCCTGATATTTGAAGGGTGCCTTCTCCAAACTGCCATTTTTAGATCTCTCCACAGGTGTTCTATGGGATTCAGGTCTGGACTCATTGCTGGCCTCCTTAGAAGTCTCCAATGCTTTCTCTCAAACCATTTTCTAGTGCTTTTTGAAGTGTGTTTTGGGTCATTGTCTTGCTGGAAGACCCATGACCTCTGAGGGAGACCCAGCTTTCTCACACTGGGCCCTACATTATGCTGCAAAATTTGTTGGTAGTCTTCAGACTTCATAATGCCATGCACAAGGTCAAGCAGTCCAGTGCCAGAGGCAGCAAAGCAACCCCAAAACATCAGGGAACCTCCGCCATGTTTGACTGTAGGGACCGTGTTCTTTTCTTTGAATGCCTTTTTTTTTCTCCTGTAAACTCTATGTTGATGCCTTTGCCCAAAAGGCTCTAACCAGAGAACATTCTTCCAAAACGTTTTAGACTTTTTCAGGTAAGTTTTGGCAAACTCCAGCCTGGCTTTTTTATGTCTCGGGGTAAGAAATGGGGTCTTCCTGGGTCTCCTACCATACAGTCTCTTTTCATTCAGATGCCGATGGATAGTACGGGTTGACACCGTTGTACCCTCGGACTGCAGGGCAGCTTGAACTTGTTTTGATGTTAGTCGAGGTTCTTTATCCAACATCCGCACAATCTTGCGTTGAAATCTCTTGTCAATTTTTCTTTTCCGTCCACATCTAGGGAGGTGAGCCACAGTGCCATGGGCTTTAAACTTCTTGATGATGACACTGCGCACGGTAGACACAACACAGGAACATTCAGGTCTTTGGAGATGGACTTGTAGCCTTGAGATTTCTCATGCTTCCTCACAATTTGGTTTCTCAAGTCCTCAGACAGTTCTTTGGTCTTCTTTCTTTTCTCCATGCTCAATGTGGTACACACAAGGACACAGGACAGAGGTTGAGTCAACTTTAATCCATGTCAACTGGCTGCAAGTGTGATTTAGCTATTGCCAACACATATTAGGTGCCACAGGTAAGTTACAGGTGCTGTTAATTACACAAATTAGAGAAGCATCACATGATTTTTCGAACAGTGCCAATACTTTTGTCCACCCTCTTTTTTAGGTTTGGTGTGGAATTATATCCAACTTGGCTTTAGGACAATTCTTTTTGTGTTTTTTCATTTAAGACAAATTAAATGAAGATAATACCAAAGAATTTGTGTTTGCAATCATTTTCAGGAAGAAACTGAGTATTATCTGACAGAATTGCAGGGGTGTCAATACTTTTGGCCACAACTGTACCTGCCAGTATGTTATTAGCCTCATTGGAAAAAAAAAATCCCAAAGTCCTAGATAACCCCATTTAAAAGAGTGGTGAAATCGAGATTGTCCTCATTGCCCTTTTAAACGCGGGGTAGTCAGAGAGCTGTAAATAGGTTTCTTCCTCTCCAAAGAAACTGACATTTTTGAATTAATTCAATTAGTGTCAACTTTATACTGTTTCTTTCTTCTAAAAGTCATAATGAAGGCTGGATTAAAGGGGAAAGTATTCTTAACTTTGCTTGGGATGATGACTGGTGAGAGGCACTACCATTATAGAGCAATTATAGCATTCAGTAAATGTTGCATGCTTTTGCAACTTTTCAGCTCCTTAGTAACATTAACATTTAGAAAGTTCTTGTTTTAGCTGATTCATTTCCTTTTCAAAGGTTTTGATTTATTCATATAACATCTCCACTGGAAAAGAAGTAAAATAACTAATGTAAAGCAACATGGCAGATCAGCAGGGATAGCAAAGAAATGAACAAACTATAATGCATACATTAAATTAAAAAGATAAATTTTTCTTGTGCTTCACAGCTGTACAGGAGCATGAGCCGCAAGGATGTTTTTTAAAAATATTGATCAATTAAATAGCTTTGTTCTATGTTTTATTATGCTAAATTTCAGTTTATTTATTCTATGTCAATACTGTCCTTGTTTTGATTGATTTTGAAATATGCCAACAAGTGAGAAAGCTCCAGCAGCTGCGGTCACAAATCCGATGGCACTGATAGCTCTGTTGGCCTGAAAAAGGACAGACGTTCATGTAAGAATATGTGACTCTGCAGATTTTTTTTCCTTATTGCTCCCTTTGGTTGAACATGTCCCAGAATGTTTGTCACAAAACAACCAGACAAACAAACAAAAAAATTACATTGTGAAACTCATATACAGTAGTACAGACATGACACTATGTCTGTCCTATTAGTGGTTATATGTGGCCACCCAGTGGTTATGATTTGGATTGCAGCCTGTCAAGCGTTTTGCTACCTTGTTGAAATACTGAATTTATTTAATGAGAAATTGTAGTCCCTAATATGGTTGTCCTATTTATAAAATATCCTAACCTCTTTTGGAATTTGCTTTATTTGAAAATGTCTTACTGTTCTCCCTGTGCATCTAATCCCAATGAGTTTTTTTTACTTTCATTTCTGTGATGTTCCGTTTAAGTCCCAGCATTTACTGTGGATCCTAAAGTGGGACTTCATCAGTTTGATGGACCTGCATCCACCTCCTCATAAGTTTGATCATTGGACACCATCTGGGGTGGCACTTTGCTCACTTACTACAGCTCCTTTCACCGCCGCGCAACATCCTTAATAAATCACAGTTAAAGAAGCAGTGAGAAGTGATGACTATCACCGACCTGGAACGAAACGTTTATCAGGAGGTGGTGATGCAATTACTACCCCCACTGCTATCACCGCTGCCCCCTGATTACCATCCATTTCAGAACAGTGATGCAAACTGTGGAACAGCGCTGCAGTCACTTCTTGTTTCTTTTTTAAAAGATATTGATTTGTGACATTGTGAGATGTGTGTCAGCTCACCAGGGTGGTATAATTGAAGATAAATGTGATTATACTCGCTCCTGAATAATCTTTGTAATTGTTGTCAATAAATTTGTTTCTTTATAATTAACTAGCTGAAGAGCCCGACGTTGCCCGGGCACAGTAACTAACTACGGTTAGTTATAACAAATTATAATGATTATATCTATATATATAAAGCTGAGTGTACAGCCCCGCCCACTCCACATAGCCACATTCACTATAATATCCCACATCATCCCGTCAGCCATAGCCACCGGACTACTACTCCGAATATCCCACATCAACCCATCAGCCAGAGCCACCGGACTACTACCACTAATATCCCACATCAACCCGTCAGCCAGAGCCACCGGATAACTACCACTAATATCCCACATCATACTGTCACAGCCGCTGGACTACTACCACTAATATTCCACATCATCCCGTCAGAGCCACCGGACTACTACCCCTAATTTCCCACATCATTCTGCCAGAGCCACCGGACTACTGCACCTAATATCCCACATCATCCCATCACAGCCATCGAACTACTATCCCTAATATCCCACATCATCCCGTCAGAGCCGCCGGACTACTACCCCTAATATCCCACATCATCCCATCAGCCAGAGCCACTGGACTACTACCCCTAATATCCCACATCATCCCATCAGCCAGAGCCACTGGACTACTACCCCTAATATCCCACATCATCCCGTCAGCCAGAGCCACCGGACTACTACCCCTAATATCCCTCATCATCCCATCAGCCTGGGGTCAAAACCAGAGCGCTGAGTGTAACAGTTCTAACTTCCATACCAAACTGTTGCTCATAGCAACCAATCACAGCTCAGCTTCTTTTGAACAGCTCTGTTGAAATGAAAGATGCTTAGTAATTGGTTGCAAGGAAAACTGTTGCTCATAGCAGCAAATCACAGCTCAGCTTCTTTTAAACAGCACTGGTGAAATGAAAGATGCTTCATGATTGGTTGGTGATACACACACATATACATTCAATTTTATATATAAAGATTGTGTTTTATGCCACTAGATGGCAGCGGTTCACAGATTCATAAGACTGTCACCTGTATTTCATTTGGCACAGCGTCAGTTGGAAAACTGAAGTATGACTAAGGATGTGTGCACACGCTGCGGATTTGGCTCTGCGGAATCACAGCAAAATCATCTGTGTTGTACAGTACCATTAAAATGAATGGAAAATGGAAACCACAGTGCAGATGCTGCGGAATTTTCCGCGCGGATTTGCTGCGGTATCAAATCCACAGAAAGAATTGACATGTCAATTCTTTCTGTGGATTCCGCTGCGGTTTACCATCTCCTCCATTGTAGAGGTGATAAACCGCAGGGCAAACCCGCAGGCTAAACCGCAGAGGAACCGCAGGTCTTCTGACCTGTGGATTTACCTGTGGATTTTACTAAATCCGCTCGGAAAAATCCGCAGAGCATTCCGCAGCGTGTGCACATGGGTCGCCCTCCCAGGGCTGTGGGGTACTCAGTACCGGGCCGGTCTCTCAAAGGGGAATGTCACGGCAGCGGTGACCCGGTCCATGGCGCTGGGCGTCCATGTAAAAGGGGTTGAGTGATGGAATAAAGTTTATGAGTGATTCGTGACGCCACCTGTGGTGTTTGGCAAGGGAGGTGTTAAGCCGACGCTGCAGACAGATCGTCTGGGACAGATGGTGGGGTGCAGCAGAGATGTTATAGCCCTCCACAGGTAGGGCTGCAGTCCCAGGGCAGAGCAGATGAAGAGAATAGGTTTTGAGGAAGAGGGTGTAGTGTCTGGCACAGAGATGTAGCAGTGCTGAAGAAGTTGCAGAAAGAAGGCAAGGACACAGCAGAATGTAGTTTCTTTACCTTTACTTTGTAAGTGTAGTCCAGGGTCCAGATTACAGATGGCACAGGAGCTGATTAGCCTGGAAGCAACTTAGGAATCTCTCTGTCAGACGGGTTCTGCGGTCTCCTCTCTAGCGCTTATCTTAGGTACTTGCAGTACGGTGTTACACTGAAGTTCCACTTGCTTATTCTCTTTAGAACTCCCTCATATGGCAGACAGCTGTAGACTCCTATCTCCTTTGGCTCACACGTCGCTGTGGTGCCTCCGAGTCTTAGATGGGAATAGAGCATTTACAGCTTCCTATTCCTCTGGTTTCTGTTGCAGGACCGTCAGTATCCATACAACCTTGGAGACCAGGCTCCAGTTCATGCGCTCTAGCTGGGAATGAGCCTCAACTCTCTGCTCAATCTCCCCGCTCTTCTACTCACGTCCACACACTTCGCCCTCCTCACAGAACTCACTAACTTTCCCCTTCCTGGCTCCCAGAGAGCAGCTCTTCCCCCAGTTTTGGTTCAGAGCTCCCTCTGCTGGCCCGGAGTGGGAACTGTGTTGTGTGTATTGATTAACTGCTAGAGAGACCCTTCATTGCTTCCAGGCATGACATCACACTCCCTAGGAGGAAGGTAATGCCACTGTGGCGACCATACTCCTGGGGGCGCCACACTCCCCCCTAGTGCAATTCAGTACTCCCGGACTGAAGAAAAAAAACAAGTAAAACATATAAACAATTAAACAATTATAAATGTACAAAATCTAAGAAAAAAAATGAAAAATACAAAAACCACAGCTAAAAAAGAGTCCTATGACGATTAGTCCATGCGTCATTGTCCATGGTAGATTAAAACAAAATGAAACTGTTCAAAAAGGTGGGTTCTTACAGAGTCTCTGTAGGCACAAAGCTTAAAAATGCTGCATATTTACAGTTTAATATTTACATAATTTATTTAGATATGAAACCTGAGGGATGGTATACCATGGGTACTACGGACAGACCTGCGTAGCACTGGTGTGGTTGGGGACCTCACTGGTTGCGTGGTGCTAACTACTGGTGTAGTATGTGTTGCACTGGATACACTACTGGTGGTTCTGCATAACACAGGGATACTAGACTTCCTAGGGCCACTTCTATTCACTGTAGGTAAACTGGGTAGTAGCTGTTTGCGAACTCTTAAACGTGCTGGGAGGTGGGTGGAGTTTAGAATGCATAAAAGAGTGGGAAGGTTTAGAATTTCAGTTAGTCAGTCAGTCGGGGAGAGTCACTCAGAGAGGAGTGGGGGGAGAAGGTCCCTAAGAGGGGGGTGGAGGAGGGAGGTGCTGCGGCAGGTCTCGGTGGCCTGGGTCTGCTGGCACAGGAAAGGAAAGAAGGAGAAAGACATTGAACTGAAGCCTGAGCTTCCATGGGAAGGGAAGACAAGTGCGGAACGTGGGAGTAGAGGGGAACACAGAGGACATGGGTTAGAGGAAGAACCCTGCCTGGGGGTTCTGGGCGCAGGGCCGGGGCCCGGTCCCCGAGGTTGTGTGGACGCTGGTGCTTCTTCGGCAGACACCGGTAGAGTAGTGGGCTGTAAATGTACTGCTCCCATCTAGGACTTGGGGCGCGGCAGCGGCCTGGATAGTGAGCTGGGGCTCAGGGGTGGGGAGTCCACGGGGCGGGCTGCAGCTGTCTGCCGTGCAGGTGGAGTTCTTGGGAACATCTGTCAGGGGGCACTCCAGTGTAGCTCAGTACTAGGAGTGCTTCACTTGGGGGCGCTGTAGAGGAGACGTTCGGAGGGTTACGTGTTGGCAGAGTGTTGGGGGGGAGCGTCCTGTCTTGCCTGGAGGTTATCTGGGCCCGGGACCCGGAGTGACCGGTGCGGAGGCAGGTATCTGTGTGAGCTGCAGACTGTGAGTGAAGCTTTGGGGCTGCATGCCCTGGTGTCCTCCACTTGTTCCCACGCCACTACACCCCGCACTGCTACATCTGGGCATCAGCCTCTACACCGCCTGTGCTTCTCCTCCATTGCTATATCTACACTGCCCTGGGACTACAGCTCCACCTGTGGGGAGCTTCACCATCTTGGCTGCAACCCACCTCCAGTCCCAGGGGATCTGCATGCAGCGTCGGCCTAACACCTCACTTGCCGAACACCACAGGTGGCATCACGAACTATTCATAAACTTTATTTCCTTGTTCATTCACCCTTTTGCCATGGAGCCCCAGGGCCACGGGCCGGGTCACAGCTTCCGTGACAACTCCCACTGAGATCAACGGGCCCGGTACCGAGTACCCTACTAGGCCCTGGTGGGGTGCTCCACAGTCAGCATCTGGTGATGTCACCTCAGGTGTAAGGACTCCCATATCCAAATCAATAGGTAGCTTGCCAGGCCTCGCTCTCATTAGGTAGGCTGGAGTGCAGTTGGTGGAATTCACAGGAATGTGATTGTAGAGGTCTACCAGATCTGGCAACTTCTCTGGCCACAGATTCCTCTCTCCAAAGGCAAGGTCTTCAGTAGGTCGATCAGCACCTGATTCATCTTTTCACACATGCCATTGGTCTGTGGATGGTACGGTGTTGTCCTGATCTTCTTGCAACCATACAAGTTACAGAATTATTGGAACACTTCCGCCTCAAAGGCTGGACCTTGATCCGTATGCACTCGCTCGGGATATCCGTGTGGTCGACAAAAGTGCTGTTGGAATGCTCTGGCTGCTGTCCTGGCTGTTTGATCCTTGACAGGCACGACTACCAGGAATCTCGAGTAGTGGTCAATGATGTTAAGAGCATAAACGTAGCCTGAACAGCTTGGAACCAGCTTCACATGGTCCAGGGCTACCAACTTGAGTGGTTGTTTGGTTATTATTGGCTGCAAAGGGGCTCGCTGGCTGTTACGGTCCTTCCTGCGCAGGTTGCATTATCCACACTCCAAGCACCAATTTTTAATGGCTTTCCTCATACCAGCCCAGTAGAATCTCTCCCGGAGCAAGGCTTCCAACTTCTTCCATCTGAAGTGTCCAGCATATTCCAAGACCATTGATGCCTCCCTCTTTGGGACTACCACTTGCCAGACCAACTCATGAGTGTGGGCAGTGATACTTCTCCGACACAACTTTCCTTCATAAATGAACAGCCTGCCTCTTTCCTTCCACAACTGCTGGGTTTCTTCAGGAGCATCTGACTCTGGGCATGCGTCAGCTTGTGACAGTAGCTCCTTTACCAGGCAGACTGCGGGGTCGCTATCTTGGGTTTCAACCCAGTCATGATGAGGCAATGGATTTAGGATGGCCTGCTTCATGATAGACCGTCTGTTTCTCACTCCTTGTGCACGTTGGGCCGCAATTGGCTGGTGGAAGGCAGGTAGCTCAATTTCTTCGAGTGCCTCAGGGTCTTCTCCTGCATCTGGCAGATTAGGCATTCTGGACATCGCATCAGCATTGGCATTCTTGTGCCCCGCTTGGTACTTGATGGTAAATTCATAGTTAGACAGCCGGGCCATCCATCGCTGCTCCAGTGCACCTAGTTTTGCAGTTTCCAAGTGAGTCAACGGGTTGTTGTCCGTGAAGATGGTAAACTTGGCTGAAGCTAGGTAATGCTTGAATCGTTCAGTCACAGCCCAGACTATGGCGAGGAACTCCAGTTTGAAGGAACTGTAGTTGTCAGGGTTCCTTTCAGTGGGACGAAGCTTCCTGCTGGCGTAGGAGATTACTCTTTCTTTGCCATTCTGTACCTGTGACAGTACTGCTCCCAGTCCCACGATGCTGGCATCAGTATACAGAACAAATGGTTGGTCATAATCTGGGTAGGCCAGAACTTCATCTCCTGTGAGAGCCATCTTCAGTTGAGTGAAGGATCTCTCCAGTTCCTCATTCCATTCAAATGTAGGACTCTTCTTCCTGGCTTTCTTGGGCTGACCCACCAGAAGATTTTGCAAATGCGTGGCTATCTCAGTGAAGCCTTTGATGAACCTTCGGTAGTAGCCTACCAACCCAAGGAATTGAAGTACCTCATGGAGGTTGCTGGGCTTCTGCCAGTCCCGGATGACAGTGACTTTGTCAGGATCCGGTGCCACACCTTCTGCACTCACTACATGACCGAGGTACTGTACCTTGGGCTTCAGGAGGTGGCATTTGGATGGCTTCACTTTCAGGCCAAAGTTGGACAAGGTTTCAAACACGTCAGGCAAGTGCTTCAGATGGTCTTCATAAGTCTTGGAGAAAACAATTACATCATCAAGGTACAACAGGACTATCTCAAAGTTCTTGTGTCCAAGACAGCACTCCATTAGCCGTTGAAATGTCCCAGGGGCAGTGCAGAGCCCGAACGGCATGTAGTTGAACTCGCAGAGACCCATTGGTGTAGTGAACGCTGTTTTCTCCTTGTCTGCCTCTGCCACGGTAACCTGCCAATACCCACTAGTGAGATCTAAGGTGGAAAAATAGTTAGCAGTTTTAAGTGCAGCTAATGACTCCTCAATTCTGGGTAATGGTAGGCATCCTTATGTGTAATGCTGTTAATTTTTCTGTAATCAACACACATTCTCATGGTACCATCTTTCTTTTTCACAAAGACTATTGGAGCTGCCCAGAGGCTACAACTGTCTCTGATCACCCCAGACTCCTTCATTTCCCGCAACATACTTTTGGCACATTGATAATGTGTTGGGGGTATAGGCCGGTACCTTTCTTTAATGGGTGGATGATCTCCCGTGGGGATATGGTGTTGAACCCCTTTTGCCTTCCCAAAGTCTAGAGGGTGTTTACTGAATACCCGCTCATACTCCTGAGTCACTCGGTAAACCCCACTCTTTTGGTATGAAGGGGTGGAGTCAGTTCCCACCTGCAGCTGCTTTACAGAGCCATTGTCCTCCACCTGGTCGGATGAGACCAAGAGCTCTGCTGCGCTGTTACTGACAGTAAGCAGCTTAGCAACTGTGGCATTCCGAGGTATTGTGGCCTCCTCCTCACAATTCAAGAGGCGTACAGGTACTCTCCCTTTGCGAACATCAACTACCCCTCTGGCTGTCAGAACAGTGGGCCTGCTATCAGAGAACACTGGCTCTACCAATGCTTGGTAATCTTTTCCACTGAGGCCTATGGCTGCCCGACACCAAATCAACATTTCACATCTGGGAGGTATCGCAATGGGGAAAGGATCACTCACCCTGACGCTGCCAATTTCTCCGTCAGACAGTTCTACCTGCTGTCTTTGCATCAGGGCCTTGATCTCCTTTTGCAGGACTCGTTGTTCGCTGGAACCAGCAGTCTCAGCCACCTGTTGCAACAAGACAATAACCTCGGAAAGACAATTTTCAATCACATTGGTACCTAGAGTCATCATTGGGTTACATTCTCGTCGATCAATATCTACAACTATCAGACCTTGAGACTTTAACTCTACTCACCCCACTTTAATAGTAATCTCTTTACATCCTACTTGCGGCAAGGACTGACCATTGCTGGCAACTACTGTCAGTTCATCACTTGGGCCATGAGTAAGTTCAGAGTCAGCCCAATACCGCTTGGAAAGGATATACGGCATAGTGGTCACCTGAGAACCAGTGTCCAGCAAAGCGTTCATGGGGATGCCATCAATCACCACTGGGAGGACCGATCATCCTCCAACATACTTGGCTCGCCAGTTATTTGGGCCTTGTGGTCCTACTCCTGGTGGTTGGCCCTCTGCCCCAGGGGTTGCTCGTTTAAATAACAGAATCTTGCGATGTGGCCTGCCTTGTGGCAGTGACGACAGATGGGACGTCCGTCCTGGTCATAGCGATCATTTTTTCTCCCTCGGAGTGGCGGGATCCTCTTCTTCCATAGCCACGGGACATCCTCTGGACTGAAAGCCAGCTGGATCTTCTCCTTTGAGGACTCCTGCAGGGACTGCACAGTTTTAGCAAGTGCAGCCATACCTTTGGTCAACTCCTGGACCTGAAGATGCAGCTCTTCAGATGGATCTTTCTCCAGAGTCTGTACATCAGCCTCCGCAGGGCTGAGAGGGAAAGATGCTGCCTCCTGATGGTATGTGATCGCTGGGTTCCTAGGGGGCGCTGGACGACTAGCAGTTGGTTCATGGAGCACCGGTCTTTGAAGTCTGCGAAGTCCAGATCAGGGTTCTGTAGGGCTATGATGCGCAGCTGTGCTCTGTGGGTGCTGGATAAGAGTCCTTCAATAAAATGCTCCTTTAACAGTCTGTCTCCATCTTTCACACTGTCTGGATCAATCTGCTTGATGGCTCGCAGCGCCTCCTGCAGGTTAAGAGCATAGTCCCTTATACTGTCCTGCGCTCTCTGCTTACATCCAAAGAATCTCATCTTGATCTCAGCTGCAGGATGGGTGTCAAAGGTGCTTCTTAGCTTAGCCAGGATTTTTTTTAACAGTCTCTTTATCAGTGTCCTGCCAGGCTTTTACTTCCCTCTGTGCTGCACCAGTTAGCTGCCCAATATGGATGTTCACCTTCTGACTTTTAGACAGAGGATACACCTCAAACAGACTGCACAGTCTCTCTTTAAATTCACTCAGGGTATGTGACTCCCCTGAATACTGCGGTAGCCAGGTTGCTCCCGGTATGTAGGCCATAGACAGCGGCATTATCGGGACCGCTGCGGTGGGCTCTTGCTCCTGCTGCACTACGGAGGTGGCGCCGGCTGATGGATTCAGTGGCGCCATCGGAGCCGCAGCTGCGCCGGGCCCTGCATCTTGTGGTGCTGGGGAGTCGGCGGGAGTGTCCATCACCACGTCTGCGCGTGCCTCGGACATTCTCTTCCCCCCTAGTTAACGTTGGGCCAGGCCCTGGGTTGTGCTGGCTTACCGGTTGGATGATCAGGGGACGCCGGGGCTGCAGGCCTCCTCTCCTCCCACTTCTCGCGCGCTGGTCTCTTCCCGCGCTGCACTTCACTTCTTCGCGCTCTTCGGCTGGCTCCGCCCACGACAGCCCGCCTCTTTGGTTTCCAACGTGCACCAAGCAGCGGGATAATGGCGACAATGGTACAAACAGTCTAATGCACACAACACAGTCTCTGGCACACAGGACCCGGGGACACCGGGCTCCGTAAGTCCTGTTCGTGACACCAAAATGGGTTGCCCTTCAAGGGCTGTGGGGTACTCGGTACCGGGCCGGTCTCTCAAAGGGGAATGTCACAGCAGCGGTGACCCGGTCCATGGCGCTGGGCGTCCATGTAAAAGGGGTTGAGTGATGGAATAAAGTTTATGAGTGATTCGTGACGCCACCTGTGGTGTTTGGCAAGGGAGGTGTTAAGCCGACGCTGCAGACAGATCGTCTGGGACAGATGGTGGGGTGCAGCAGAGATGTTATAGCCCTCAACAGGTAGGGCTGCAGTCCCAGGGCAGAGCAGATGAAGAGAATAGGTTTTGAGGAAGAGGGTGTAGTGTCTGGCACAGAGATGTAGTAGTGCTGAAGAAGTTGCAGAAAGAAGGCAAGGACACAGCAGAATGTAGTTTCTTTACCTTTACTTTGTAAGTGCAGTCCAGGGTCCAGATTACAGATGGCACAGGAGCTGATTAGCCTGGAAGCAACTTAGGAATCTCTCTGTCAGACGGGTTGTGTGGTCTCCTCTCTAGCACTTATCTTAGGTACTTGCAGTACGGTGTTACACTGAAGTTCCACTTGCTTATTCTCTTTAGAACTCCCTCGTATGGCAGACAGCTGTAGCCTTCTATCTCCTTTGACTCACACGTCGCTGTGGTGCCTCCGAGTTTTAGATGGGAATAGAGCATTTACAGCTTCCTATTCCTCTGGTTTCTGTTGCAGGACCATCAGTAAATCCCTTTGTGACAGCACCCGTCTGAGTGACGAGCAGCAGCAGAATGAGGCTGAACTGAACCGGTATGTGAATCATTCCGGATGTGAGGGAATTCCTGCTTTAAAATCTGTTGAAGAACAGAATGGACCCGGTGTAACAGGCCAGATTAACTCCCCACCCAGAAAATACCCAGGGTTAAAGTGGCCTAGGCCAGATTATTCCCTGGGTACATTCTGGCTTAAGCTAAACTATACCCCGGGGTATAAATTGGCCTACAGTAGTCCTAGGCAGCGCACAGGGCCCCTGGCAGCACACTGGGGCCTCAGGCAGAGTACAGGGGCCACAGGCAGCACACGGGACCCCCGGCAGTGCACGGGGCCCCAGGCAGCACACGGGGCCCCAGGCAGCACACGGGACAGCAGAGACAGCGAACGGGGTCCCAGACAGCACAGGGGGGCCCCAGGCAGCGCACAGGGCCCCAGGCGGCACAATGGGGCAGAGACAGCGAACGCGTTCCCAGGCAGCACATGTGGCCCCAGGCAGCACATGGGGGCCCCAGGCAGCACATGGGGGCCCCAGGCAGTGCACGGGGGCCACTGGCAGTGCACAGGGCCCCCCGCAGCACATGGAGCCCAAGACAGAGCACAGGGGCCCCAGGCAACACATGGAGCCCCAGGCAGCGCATAGGGCCCCCGGTTGCACATGCCCCAGACATTGCACAGGGGGTCCCAAGCATCGCACAGGGGGTACCAAACATCGCACAGGGGTCCCAGACAGCGCACAGGGGGGCAGAAACAGCATACAGGGGGGCAGAGACAGTCTCTTCCCCCTCGGCACTCTATCTCTGCCCCCCTGTGTGCTGCCTGGGACCCCGTTTGCTGTATCTGCCCCTGTGTGCTGCCTGGGGCCCCTGTGTGCTGCCTGGGGCCCTGTACACTGCCTGGGGCTCCTGTGTGCTTCCTGGGGCCCCGTGTGGTGCTGGGGGCCCTGTGCGCTGCCTGTGGCCCTCGTATGCTGCCTGGGGCCCCCCGTTTGCTGCCTGTGGCCCCTGTGCTCTGCCTGGGGCCCCTTTTGCTGCCTGTGGCCCCTGTGCTCTTCATGGGGCTCCGTGTGCTGTGCGGGTCCCTATGCGCTGCCTGGGGCCCCATGTGCTGTCTCTTCCCTTTGTGTGCTGCCTGGGGCCCCATGTGCTGCCTGGGGCTCAGTGTGCTGCCAGGGGCCCTGTGTGCTGCCTGGGGCCCCAGGTGCTGTCTCTGCCCCTTGTGTGCTGCCTGGGACTCTTGTGTGCTGCCTGGGGCCCCTTGTGCTGTCTCTGCCCCTTGTGTGCTGCTTGGGGCCCCTTGTGTGCTGCCTGGGGCCCCGTTTGCTGCCTGTTGCCCCTGTGCTCTGCCTGGGGCTCCTTGTGCTGCGGTGGTCCCTGTGCGCTGCCTGGGGCCCTCGTGCGCTGCCTGCTGCCCCCATGTGCTGCCTGGGTCCCCGTGTGCTGTCTCTGCCCCTTGTGTGCTGCCTGGGGCCCCCATGTGCTGCCTGCGACCCTGTGCACTGCCTGGAGCCCCGTCTGCTGCCAGTGGCCCTGTGCGCTGCCTGGGGCCTCCGTGTGCTGCCTGGGGCCCCGTATGCTGCCTGTGGCCCCTGTGCTCTGCCTGGGGCCCCTGTGCTCTGCCTGGGGCCCCATGTGCTGCCTGGGGCCCTGTGCGCTGCCTGGGGCCCCCGTGTGCTGCCTGGGGCCCTGTGCACTGCTTGGGGCCCCCATGTGCTGCCTGGGTCCCTGTGCACTGCCTGGGGTTCCGTGTGCTGCCTGGGGCCCTGTGCGGTTCCTGGTGCCCCCATGTGCTTCCTGGGAACCCGTTCGCTGTCTCTGCTCCTGTATGCTGCCTTGGGGCCCCGTGTGCTGCCTGAGCTTACTGTAAGTTTTGAAAAAAAATTTTGAAAAAAATATTTTTGAGGATTATTATCCAAATTGAATGGTTTTAATGTGTTTTTGTGTTTTCACATGGCCTAGATTCATGCACATGTGCTGCTGTATTCTTTTTGTCTGTATTGTGCAGTTTTTGCAGCTTGCACATGTTCACGTTAGGAGGTGCTGGTCGGTTTTTCTTTTTTCTCTATTTAGTTGCTGGATGCTAGCTACCTCCAGTCTGATCTTGCACCCCTCCCATTGGCCTTGCAGATGGCCACAATCCGCTCTACCTGCCCATAAATTGTAGTCTTAGCCCAGTAGTGACATGTTTGTCCAAAATTGAAGGCTGGTGGCCCAGAAGTGGCTTATGTACGGTAGAGCAGCGACCCATCAGGGGGATGTCACCTTGCCGTGGTTGATGGCCTTACATGAATTGGTCAATTTGTGTACTAAGAACCTACATTTTCATCTTACTGTAAGTTTTAAAAAAAAATTTGAAAAAAATATTTGAGGATTATTATCCAAATTGAATGGTGTGTATTTGTGTTTTCACATGGCCTAGATTCATGCACATGTGCTGCTGTATTCTTTTTGTCTCTCTCTCTCTCTCTCTCTATATATATATATATATATACAGTGCTGTGCAAATTAATTGGGACAAAGCATTTTTTAAGTAAAATTGTAAGTTGGTTACCAGTCAGCGATTCATACCAGTTTTATCTGCTTTGAACAAGTGTGAGTGGCTGTTCAAAGCAGATAAAACTGGTTTGAATCACTGACTGGTAACCAACTTACGATTTTACGTAAAAAAATGCTTTGTCCCAATTAATTTGCACAGCACTGTATATAATCCCTGCTTGCTGTCATCTACTACAACATTTCCTTTAATGGTACAATCTCTGCTACAATCCCTGCTTGCTGTCATCTACTGCACCATTTCCTTTAATGGTATATAACAGTGCCTACTGAATGTTTGCTAAATTCTTCTATTGCATTGTACTTAATACTTACTGCTGTATATCCATGTTGGGGCCAGTAGAGATGTTATCAGGTGCAAGGTGTTACTAGCATATGGATGTAGCCAGGACCTGTGCCTTAAGGGGGTTTTACACATAGCGATATCGCTAGCGATATCGCTATAATGTCACCGATTTTGTGACGTTATAGCGATATCGCTAGCGATATCGCTATGTGTGATACTTACCTCCGACCGGCTCCCCCGCTGTCCATCGCTGATTGCGCGAGAATGTCCGGCTCCATTTCTTGTCGTCAGCTTCCTGCTGGGGCTTCCTGCTGTGTGAGACGAGCGACGCTGGACGCGGGCGGGAGGACGTCTTCATCGCTGTGTGTGAAAGGTGAGTATCGTGCGCTGCGTCGCTGCTGCATCGCTGTGAGGTCTTTCTGTGTGAAAGCTCACTAGCGATCATTTAGCGATGCACCAGCAATCCTGACCGGGTCGGATCGCTGGTCGGATAGCTGGTGCATCGCTAAATGTAAAAGGGCCTTTAGATTGTGTTACCTCCCCTGATGTGCTAGCCAATTGCTAATTTATCCCAAACTAGTTCCCACAATCCCTCTCACCTGATTCTCTACTCATTCCTATATATTTAGCAGCATCCCAAGGGGGACACATGTGTGGGGTCTGGCACGCGTCTCCCTGCAGCATGAGTATCTTGACGATGCAGTTATTACAACGGAAGTTAGTCACGGCAGGAGTCAGGACCCCATACTATGTACTTGCCTCTTTTGGGTATGTCTGCTGAGTAAGCACTTCTTATTACTTGAATCAAGCTTTTCTATTAACCCTCCTACTCCTTCATCATGTTTACATATGCCCTCACAGTGTTTGCTTCATTACTCCTCACTCTCCTTCGCTATCCCCAAACCCCAGCACCCTCTAACCAAATAATCATCTCCTCTTCCTCTTTCCTCCCCACCTGACCTCCTCTGCTTAACTGCTCCTCAACCTCAAATCTGTCCTAATGAAACATAAAACAAGCTGCCCACTCTCCTTCTCCCATCTGCTCTCTCTTTCTCTCCTTCTACACACTGCTGGCGACATATCTCCCAATCCTGGACTCCCACAGCTCATAACCCCCATTATTACACCTTCCTACCGCTCCCTATCTAATATTAACTACCGCAATCTTTCCAACTTAAAACCCGTGCCATTGACACCCAACCCCCTGCTCCCTCTCACTGGAGCACATTGAAATACCCTCTCCATCTGCAATAAGCTTCATGTGATTCATGACCTCTTTCTCTCTCGCAATCTTGCCTTTCTCGGCCTCACGGAAACCTGGCTGGCACCCTCTGACACCGCCTCCCAGCCACGCTGGGTTACGGTGGACTCCACTTCACCCACACTCCTCGCCCTGGCAACAGACACATAGGTCTTCTCCTTTCTTCCAACTGCACCTTCAACCCAATCGCACCTCTTCACTCCCTAATCCTCCCCTCTTTTGAAGTCCACTCTGTCCGCATCTACTCTCCTTCCAACCTCCAGGTCCGACCACTGCCTTGATTGACCAATTCTCTACCTGGTTTCTTAACTTTCTTTCAACTGACATCCCTACTATCATCATGGGTGACTTCATCATCCCTGTAGGGTTCAGACAGGTTCTCAGGATGCAGTGACGAGACACGAGACTGAGTGTGATTGGTAAAATAAATATTTATAAATTGGTGCTGCTGGGGCTGTGCTGAGCAAATCAAATGGGCAACAACAAACTGTCCTCGCAGGGACTCAATAACATTTACAAAACTTTTCCTTATACTAAATGCCACAATGCACACTAAGTAGGATGGAAGTTGAAACTGACAGGAATCAAATACGTGTAATAAATATGGCAACACGCCAAAAAAAAAAAAAAATTAGATAAAATACCCTTTATTAAAAAATGGGTGTACACATTGAACATAAAATGGCATCACCAAAATTCATACATAGCATAATAGCATAATAGGCTATAAAAAGAGGTTAAATAAATAACCCTGTAATACAATCACAATAATAAAAATAAAGAAATATATATAAAGTGAAGTCCCCAAAGAAATAATGTGTGATAATATATATCGTGCTATAAAAAACACTGTGAACGTGCGTGAATCAAAAAAACATTAGGTTACAGTGTGTAATAAAGAAAAAGCAAAAAATCGCTGAATACAATGGGGAATCAAAAAATATTAAAGGGTTAATACCTCATGAGCCAAGAATGAATGCCAAGGAACGCGCCCCGACGCGCGTTTCGGAGAAGAAAACTCCTTCGTCAGGGGGTAGGTGTATTACTGGCCAGCACATCCATATATAATGGATTCAATCAGGCCGGACACATGACGGCGCATGCGCCGCCGCTGCGACCCGGAAGTCACATGGCACGCGGCGTCACATGATCAAACACCGCCGGGTGGATCCGGCGTGTCAGAGCATGGGAAGACGCCGTTACCATGCGAACCACCGGCGCCGAGGCGGCGCATGCGCACCAGTGCCCGCCAGAGAAACACACAGATGCAGTAATTACTGCGGAACCCATCATAATGGAGTGGTGTATGTAAAGCTTATAAAGACGCAGATGCAGAAAACATATATACAATAATATATATGCCATCCATAAGATAATACAAATAATGAAAAATAATACAAAGTGAAGGTATATATATCAGTGTACAATACCATAACCACATAAGTGTTAAGATGAAGAAATTTATTTAAGAATTTTTTTAAAATTTTTTTTCATTTTTTATATATATAAAAAATAAAAAATAATTGAAACAAGCAACAAGGTGCACGTGGAGAAAAGAAAAAAAGATGCACAATATCAAAATGCATATATAGATGCTGAACTCCATCAACATTCTGCATTACAACAAATGTCTGCGTCTGCAGACAAGCCTTGCCACCATTTCTTCATCAGTAGATGTGAAAAATCCATGACATGAAGGGCCGACCACAATATCTAAAATAAATACAAAAACAATGTTAAAAGTGTACAAGAAAAATTTTTTTATTATAAAAACGGAATGAAAGATAAACTCTTGTTTAAACCCAGTGGAGAGACGGTATTGAGTGTCCAAATCCACTGGGTTTCTAACTGAGCAAGACGTTTGCTAATATTGCCCCCCCTAATCCCTTTGCAAATCATGTCAATGCCAGACACTTTCAATAGAGTAGAATCACTATTGTGATGTATTTTGAAGTGTTTTGGCAGGGTTTTAAGGGAGGCAACATCGTCAATCTCTTTAGCTGCCTTTATGCCCAATACGTGCTCACGGACCCTCACCTTAAGCTGGCGAGTGGTAAGGCCAACATAGATGAGGGAACATGGGCACGTGGCATAATAGATTACAGCTGTTGATGAACAAGTGATGGATTTTTTGATGTTGAAAACACACAATCCATCAGAACTGGTGAAAGTACGAGCTCTGACAATATTAGAACAGGCAACACAAGAGCCACAGGGTTTACATCCTGCGGCTTGTGTGTGTTGGATCAAGAAGTTGTTGACCGGTTTGGAAATGTAATGGCTTTTCACCAACCGGTCACCAAAATTGGACGATCTACGAAAGGCAATATTTGGATGGTCGCCAATGTACTTGGAGAGTATTGGGTCATTTTTTAAAATAGGCCAAAATTTCTTATGATAAAACCTGATCTGTTCATTTTGGCCATTAAAAGTGGTAATAAACCTGACCACCTCCTTAGATTCAGATTTACTCACATCCATATAAAGTGCATTGTGGCGTGACGTATGCTTAGCCCTGTTAAAGGCTCTCTTTAATGATCGTCTGCTATAACCGCGTTCAAAAAATCTAGCCTTTAAGCGGTCAGCCTGTTTCAAAAAGTCAGTATCTGTAGAACAAATACGTCTTAGACGTAAGAATTGTCCTATGGGGATTGAGTTGATAAGAGTACGAGGGTGAGATGAGGAGGCGTGGAGAAGTGCATTGACGGAAGTGTGTTTTCTGAATAGATCTGTCTGAAGGACGTTGTTAGAATCCCTCCTCACTAAGACATCCAAAAATTCGATGGTTTCCAAATCACTATGATATGTAAGATGTATATTGATGTTATTAGAATTTAATACACCAATGAACTCAGGTAACACACCAATGGGATCCTGCCAAATAAAGAAAATATCGTCAATGTAGCGTGTCCAGAAAGGGATACGCTCCATTTGTTCAACTTTTCCAGAAAAAAATAGATCCCTTTCCCACAGGCCCAGGAACAGGTTGGCATATGAAGGGGCAAAAGAGGCCCCCATGGCTGTTCCCTGGGTCTGTAGGAAAAAGGAATCTTTGAAAATGAAAAAATTGTGAGTCAACGCAAAATCTAATAAATTAATAAAAAATATGATAAAAGAACATGAAAAAGAAGAGTGTTGTAAGAAATATGAGACAGCCGCTATCCCGTCAGTGTGTCTGATATTGGTGTATAAAGATTCTACATCACATGTGACAAGAGAAGAATCTTCATCAATATGCAAACCATCAATTTTTTTGAGAAAGTCATTAGTATCCCTAGTATAAGACGGGAGGGAAGTGACAAATGGTTGTAGAATATAATCAATATACTTGTTCACATTTTCTAAAAAATTACCCCTCCCTGATATAATGGGCCTGCCTGGTGGTATGTCCTTGTTTTTATGTATCTTAGGTAGCAGATATAGGGTGGGAATAGTGGGTTCATGAACTTGTAAGGCCGAGAAGAGGCCATTAGAAATGATGTCATCTTCTTTGGCATCATTCAATAATGTTTTCAATTCAGCCTGGAATTTTGAAAGAGGATAAAACGTCAACTTCTTATAGCATTCCACATTATTTAGCTGACGGAATGCCTCAGTCTCATACATTTCCTTGGGCCATATCACCACATTCCCACCCTTATCTGCCGGCTTAAATACTATATCCTGGATACCTGATAATTTCCTCAGACAGATTCTCTCCTCTTTACTTAAATTGTCCTCATGACTATATTGAGGAATTTTTTGAAATTCACTACTCACAGTTCTAACGAACGTGTCTATATTCGGACATGAGGACAGTGGAGGGAATTTGACAGAAGATTTTTTGATGACATCTGGAACCTCACCTTCATCAATGTTGTGCTCTCTTGCCAAATGTTCGAGGTCAACTATTGCCTTCTGCTCCGCCTCTGTCGGAAAAAATTTAAAATTATCCGGATTGTGAAATATACGCTTGAATAGCAATCTCCTGGCAAACAAATGCAAATCTTTCACTGCAGTGAAGCAATCAAAGTTTGCTGTAGGGCAAAACATAAGTCCTCTACATAGAATATCAATCTCCAGGGATGTAAACATATGAGTACTTAAATTGATTACCTTCAAGCGACTAGAACCCACATCCAGAGAATAATTTCTCTTGTTAGGGGGAAATTGTAGATTTCTTTTCCTTTTAGGAGTAACCATGGATACAACAGAGGCGGAGGAGGAGGCAACAGAGACATCACCAACTGACGAGTGGGAGGCAACAGAAACAGAACGTTCTCTATTCAAATTACTACTCATATGTTTTTTCCAGTGATAGATTTTGCCTGAAGACAAATCAGTTTGATCCCTAATCAACTTGTTAGTGTGTTTCCGTTGTATGTCTTTCACCAGGATCTCTAGATCTTTATCAAGGGAATCATTGAGTGAATTGAACTGTTCAGAAGGTAGAGTATTCTTCGCTTTAATAAATAATTCATCTAATTCCTTATCCACATCCATAATCAATTTGGTGTTGAGTCCCACCAAAAGCTCCATTAGCTTCCACGAAGTTTCATTACATGTCTTTTCCCAAGATTCCACAAACTCATCATCTGTTATTATAAAAGTCGGAGTCACCCGTACCCTTAAACCTCTCGGTATCAATGATTTCTGTATATAATTTTGTAAAAATGCTTTTGTCCACCAGATTCTAGTTCGTTTAAAAAGCAGCTTTTTATTTGACGTAGATAGAGAGTTAAATGTCAAACCATCCGTATTGGATACAGTTGTTGCGCTAATGTTGCCAAACACATTATTCACTTGGCCCTGCCAGGATAGCTCCCTGGTCTTGAAATCCATAACAGAGTGTGCCATAACCTATGCAGAACACAGAAGATATACAATGTTAAAACAGTGGGGATGATGTTCAATACTAATCCAATAATAAATCCAATATAACAATATAGGCCAATTGTACACACAGCCCCTCTGAGATGATGGATGGCAGACCATCCGGTGAAAAAAACCACAATGCACACTAAGTAGGATGGAAGTTGAAACTGACAGGAATCAAATACGTGTAATAAATATGGCAACACGCCAAAAAAAAAAAAAAAATTAGATAAAATACCCTTTATTAAAAAATGGGTGTACACATTGAACATAAAATGGCATCACCAAAATTTATACATAGCATAATAGCATAATAGGCTATAAAAAGAGGTTAAATAAATAACCCTGTAATACAATCACAATAATAAAAATAAAGAAATATATATAAAGTGAAGTCCCCAAAGAAATAATGTGTGATAATATATATCGTGCTATAAAAAACACTGTGAACGTGCCTGAATCAAAAAAACATTAGGTTACAGTGTGTAATAAAGAAAAAGCAAAAAATCGCTGAATACAATGGGGAATCAAAAAATATTAAAGGGTTAATACCTCATGAGCCAAGAATGAATGCCAAGGAACGCGCCCCGACGCGCGTTTCGGAGAAGAAAACTCCTTCGTCAGGGGGTAGGTGTATTACTGGCCAGCACATCCATATATAATGGATTCAATCAGGCCGGACACATGACGGCGCATGCGCCGCCGCCGCGACCCGGAAGTCACATGGCACGCGGCGTCACATGATCAAACACCTCCGGGTGGATCCGGCGTGTCAGAGCATGGGAAGACGCCGTTACCATGCGAACCACCGGCGCCGAGGCGGCGCATGCGCACCAGTGCCCGCCAGAGAAACACACAGATGCAGTAATTACTGCGGAACCCATCATAATGGAGTGGTGTATGTAAAGCTTATAAAGACGCAGATGCAGAAAACATATATACAATAATATATATGCCATCCATAAGATAATACAAATAATGAAAAATAATACAAAGTGAAGGTATATATATCAGTGTACAATACCATAACCACATAAGTGTTAAGATGAAGAAATTTATTTAAGAATTTTTTTAAAAAATTTTTTTCATTTTTTATATATATAAAAAATAAAAAATAAAAAATAATAAAAAATTGAAACAAGCAACAAGGTGCACGTGGAGAAAAGATGCACAATATCAAAATGCCTATATAGATGCTGAACTCCATCAACATTCTGCATTACAACAAATGTCTGCGTCTGCAGACAAGCCTTGCCACCATTTCTTCTTCAGTAGATGTGAAAAATCCATGACATGAAGGGCCGACCACAATATCTAAAATAAATACAAAAACAATGTTAAAAGTGTACAAGAAAATTTTTTTTATTATAAAAACGGAATGAAAGATAAACTCTCGTTTAAACCCAGTGGAGAGACGGTATTGAGTGTCCAAATCCACTGGGTTTCTAACTGAGCAAGACGTTTGCTAATATTGCCCCCCCTAATCCCTTTGCAATCATGTCAATGCCAGACACTTTCAATAGAGTAGAATCACTATTGTGATGTATTTTGAAGTGTTTTGGCAGGGTTTTAAGGGAGGCAACATCGTCAATCTCTTTAGCTGCCTTTATGCCCAATACGTGCTCACGGACCCTCACCTTAAGCTGGCGAGTTGTCAGAGCTCGTACTTTCACCAGTTCTGATGGATTGTGTGTTTTCAACATCAAAAAATCCATCACTTGTTCATCAACAGCTGTAATCTATTATGCCACGTGCCCATGTTCCCTCATCTATGTTGGCCTTACCACTCGCCAGCTTCTTTTCTCCACGTGCACCTTGTTGCTTGTTTCAACTTTTTATTATTTTTTATTTTTTATATATATAAAAAATGAAAAAAATTTTTAAAAAAATTCTTAAATAAATTTCTTCATCTTAACACTTATGTGGTTATGGTATTGTACACTGATATATATACCTTCACTTTGTATTATTTTTCATTATTTGTATTATCTTATGGATGGCATATATATTATTGTATATATGTTTTCTGCATCTGCGTCTTTATAAGCTTTACATACACCACTCCATTATGATGGGTTCCGCAGTAATTACTGCATCTGTGTGTTTCTCTGGCGGGCACTGGTGCGCATGCGCCGCCTTGGCGCCGGTGGTTCGCATGGTAACGGCGTCTTCCCATGCTCTGACACGCCGGATCCACCCGGCGGTGTTTGATCAAGTGACGCCGCGTGCCATGTGACTTCCGGGTCGCGGCGGCGGCGCATGCGCCGTCATGTGTCCGGCCTGATTGAATCCATTATATATGGATGTGCTGGCCAGTAATACACCTACCCCCTGTCGAAGGAGTTTTCTTCTCCGAAACGCGCGTCGGGGCGCGTTCCTTGGCATTCATTCTTGGCTCATGAGGTATTAACCCTTTAATATTTTTTGATTCCCCATTGTATTCAGCGATTTTTTGCTTTTTCTTTATTACACACTGTAACCTAATGTTTTTTTGATTCAGGCACGTTCACAGTGTTTTTTATAGCACGATATATATTATCACACATTATTTCTTTGGGGACTTCACTTTATATATATTTCTTTATTTTTATTATTGTGATTGTATTACAGGGTTATTTATTTAACCTCTTTTTATAGCCTATTATGCTATGTATAAATTTTGGTGATGCCATTTTATGTTCAATGTGTGCACCCATTTTTTAATAAAGGGTATTTTATCTAATTTTTTTTTTTTTTTTGGCGTGTTGCCATATTTATTACACGTATTTGATTCCTGTCAGTTTCAACTTCCATCCTACTTAGTGTGCATTGTGGTTTTTTTCACCGGATGGTCTGCCATCCATCATCTCAGAGGGGCTGTGTGTACAATTGGCCTATATTGTTATATTGGACTTATTATTGAATTAGTATTGAACATCATCCCCACTGTTTTAACCTTATACTAAATGCGACTAATCCAGCTAGTCTGGGTGTTGTAGGCCACGTACGGCCGAACTAAGGGTCCTTATTTCCTATGGACAACTTATCCTTCCAGGCGTCATTCAGGATCGCAGATGCGGCCGCTCAGATGTCACTGATGCG
Organism: Dendrobates tinctorius; assembly: GCF_039654945.1. Lineage (NCBI taxonomy): Eukaryota > Metazoa > Chordata > Amphibia > Anura > Dendrobatidae > Dendrobates > Dendrobates tinctorius. The sequence continues at coordinate 5,829,571 of NW_027361728.1, read as the reverse complement.
GCTGCCTTGACGCCCCGATGTCCCGGGATGATTTGGGTTCAACGGGCCCTGGAGGATCTGTGCTGGTGGGGCACGACAGGCCCTGAAGAATCTGTGCTGGCGGGGCACAACAGGACCTGAAGAATCGGTGCTGGTGGGGCACAACAGGCCCTGAAGTATCTGTGCTGGTGGGGCACAACAGGCCCTGAAGAAACCATGCCGGTGGGGCGCAATAGGCCCTGAAGAAATGATGCCAGTGGGGTGCAACAGGCCCTGAAGAAATGATGCTGGTGGGGCGCAACAGGCCCTGAAGAAATGATGCCGGTGGGGCGCAACAGGCCCTGAAGAAATGATGCCGGTGGCGTGCAACAGGCCCTGAAGAAATGATGCCGGTGGGGCACGGTGATGATGCAGTCTCTAAATCTACCGTTCACCAGTCTCTGCCCAGAGTCCCTCAGCAAACCAGATGGGGGCCTCTACTGCCGCCTGTAGCGAGGTGGCTCCCCCTGGGGCCGGTGATGACAGGGCCGCAGCTGTGGAAGAAGGCAGGGGGGCAGTGTCCTGACTGCTGTAAAGGAATGGTCTATAGTCACAGCGGTCAGTGGAGGTCGTGGACTTGTCACAGCAGGACAGAAAACAGCGGGGGCGGCTGTATGCGACCGTATGAGAGGAGCAGCTGCCGGTGCAAGGCTCTCATGTGTCACTAGTCGGTAAGTCCGCAGCTTTCCTTTCACAGGGCCCTGTCGGTCTCTCCACAACACACCGTTCGCTCCCTCGGCCCTCTCTGTCTCACCCGACTTCTTGTCTGTTGTCTGGCTCTCTGTCAACTGCCACTTCAGCGCGCCCCCTGCTCCTGTTAAGCTTGCCCCGCCCCCTGTTTCCCTGACAACTTCCGTCAAGTCTTTTCTTTTACTGTCCTCCCAGCATCGTTCCCTCAGGAACCCTGATGGCGGTCCCCTGGGCACCTGCCCCTTCACTGTCTGGGAGTCCTCCTCCCCACACTCCCCCACCCTGTAAGCTCACCAGTCCTCAGGCGAGGGCTTTAGTCTATTGAGTTCGGTCTGCAGGGGTTTCAATGTTCATTGCCATATGAATTGATCTTGCTCATATCGTTCAGGGGGTTTGCCGGCTGTTGACCGCTCGGAGCGTCTAAGTTCAACCGGGGTAGAGTCGTCTGGGTGGTGGACATCGGTGGGCTGGTTGGTGCAGGTGGGCTAATTGTGTCAGAAGATTCAATACTGAGTGGAGGGCCTCCGGGTCCTGGGAGACAATCTTCGTCGTCGTCCAGGTCCCAACATACGGAAGACGGTTCAGATGTCGACGGGATAGGCTCCAGTTGCTTCGTGTCGGAGGAAGTACATGGGCGTAACGTATTACGATGCACAACACGAGTGGGCAGTGTTTCATCCTCTTCAGGTCGTATTTCATACACCGGTCCGTCAGGATGGATACGGCGTAAGACCTGATAAGGACTTTCTTCCCAATGCGGCTCCAGTTCTGGGGCGTTGATCTAGTACAAGCACCCGGTCCCCACTTTGGAGGTAAGGAGGCAGGGTTGCATTCTTCCCTGGGTGCTCCCAGTCTCGGAGCTTGGTGTGTACAATCCGGTGAAGAGTTTGCAGCCGGTGGCGATGATTTCGGACCCAAGACGACGCTCCAGTCCAGGGCTGAGACTCTTCGGGGTCTAACTCCACCTCCGTGATCCCTTTACCTTCCCGCCCAAGCAACAGGGAATAGGGGGTATAGCCAGTCACTCGATGTACCCTATTGTTATAGACCCAAACTAATTCGGAAACATATTCGGGCCAATGAGCCTTCTTGTCACTCTCCAGAGTGCGCAACATCTGAATCAATGTCCGATTAAATCGTTCACAAGCCCCATTCCCTTGAGGGTGATACGGTGTGGTCCGGGATTTGTCAATTCCATAGAGGTGATGTAATTCTTCCATGACTTTTCCCAAAAAACATGCTCCCTGATCAGAATGTATTCATTGAGGACAGCCGTATACTTGTATAAAGTTTCTACAAATTGCGGAGGCAGCTGACTCTACGGTCTGATCCTGAGTGGGGGTGACCACAGCAAACTTGGTGAAATGATGTACCAAAATGAGACAGTGTTTGTATCCCTGAAATGCGGGTCCAATGGTCAGATAATCCACCGCCAGGAGCTCAAGGGGTGCTGAGGTCACAATAGTCTGTGTTGCTGCTCGGTGAGCAGGTGGTTTGGCTAGTTCACACAAGCGACAGGTCCGGCAAATTTCATCCACAACAGTCGGCAAGCGCGGGTGGTAAGATTTCTGTTGCAGCCATTGCAAAGTTTTTTTGTTCTGAAATGGGCCCCTTTTTCGTGAGCCTCCCGAGCCAGTACGTGAAGTTGGGCTCCTGGCGTAACCACCTGCCAAACCATCATTGAGGTTGTTTGTGATGTTATTTTATGATACAATAATCCCTTTCGGATAACCAACCTCTCCCATTGTCGCAGCATAAGCAACAGATCTTGGGTCAAATTTTGCCGTTGAGAGTCAGTGGGTAATTGCCCAGCGGCGACCCATGTCCTGAGAAGGCCAACCTCTTCCGTCTTCTTGTTGCTGTTGTATCTACTTATCCCGGGATTGTTCCAGTATGCCCCTTGGGGTCTCAGAGGAAGATATCTTTTTATTGTCGGTTGTGAGCACGGTAGCAGTGAGAGCGAACGGTATTTCCTCTCCTTCCAATTCTTCGTCTCGATTCTGCCCTGGAGTTTTATGTCGAATCCTGGAGAGGGCGTCTGCATGGATATTCTCGGCCCCTCTTTTGTAGATAATCTTATAATTGTACTTCGCCATCCGGGCCACCCATCGTTGTTCCAGAGCCCCCAATTTGACGTTTTCCAAATGAGCCAGCGGGTTGTTGTCAGTTCGCACTACCACCTCGGAAGCCCGCTAGGTACTCTGCGAATCTCTCCGTCATAGCCCACACCACTGCGAGGAGCTCGAGCTTAAAAGAGCTGTAATTATCAGGGTTACGCTCGGAGTCATGGAGTGAGCGACTTCCATATGCGATCACTCTCTCCTGGCCATCCTGAACCTGTGACAACACAGCCCCCAGCCCGTGAAGACTCCCATCAGCGTGCAAGATGAACAGTTGAGAGAAATCCGCATATGCCAACACTGGGGCATCCGAGAGCGCAGCCTTGAGGTCTCGGAAGACCTCTTCCTGAGGGGGTTGCCACTGGATCTTTCGCCCATGAGCCCCAGCGGGAGCCCCCTTCAGCAGGTCGTGCAGGGCTCGAGCTCGAGATGCAAAATTCTTTACGAAGGGACGGTAATATCCGGCTAACCCCAGAAAAGCCCGCACATCTTTCACTGTCTTTGGGGTAGGCCATTCCTGGATAGCAGCCACCTTCTCCCGGGATGGCCTCACACCCTCTGCCGAAACGACATGACCCAGATACCAAATCTGAGAGCGAAATAGGTGGCATTTCTGAGGCTTCACCTTCAACCCGTACTTTTGCAACCGGCTGAGTACCTGTCCCAACCGCTTCAGGTGGTCCTCAAAGGTGATGGCATAGACGATGATTTCATCCAGATAGATCAACGTAGCCTCAAAATTGAGATCTCCCAGACACCGCTCTATCAATCGCTGAAAGGTTCCTGGGGGCGTTGGCAAGCCCAAACGGCATTCAATTAAACTCAAACAGTCCCATGGGCAATATGAACGCCGTCTTGGCTCTATCTTCCTCTGACATGGGCACCTGCCAGTACCCACTGGCCAAGTCCAGGGTCGAAAAATATGTTTCCTTCCCCAAGGCGGACAGGGATTCTTCTATGCGGGGCAGTGGGTATGAGTCTTTAATAGTGCAAGCATTCAGTTTACGATAATCCACACAGAATCGTAGTGTACCATCTTTCTTCTGGACCAACACGATTGGGGCCGCCCAGGGGCTTTGACTTTCCCATATCACCCCTTTTCGCAGCATTTGGGCCAGCAAAGTTTTCACCTCTTGATAGAGTTGTGGCGGAATCTGTCGATATCGTTCCCGGATAGGGGCCTCTCATGCTGTGGGGATTTCATGAGTGATGGCGGTGGTACACCCAAAATCGTCCTCATGACTAGCAAATACTTCATGGTACTGTCCCAGCAATGTTTTTATCTGTGAAAGCTGGGCTGCAGTTAATCCAGAAAGCTTGGCCCGCATCTGCTCCAAAATATTTCGGCCCTTCTCTTGTGCCGAGACTTCGTGGGCCTGTAAGGTTCGTATTGTTACTTCCCAAGGATCCTCGGGGTGTACTCGTAATTGAACCGCAGGGGCTGGCAGCACTTCTTCTAAAGGCCTTACTAGTTTGGCCAGTACAGTCCGTGCTTTCAGAACGGTGTCTCGGTCTTCAAGGTTAACGCATCGCACCAGGATGGCTCCTTTTTGCACAGTAGCCAGGGAACGGGCCACCAGTATGCCAGGAGGTAAGCGCTCTGAGTGACATGGTTCCATCTACACCTCCACACCCTCCAAGGGTATTGGGGCTTGAATGGGCAGGGCCACCACAGTCTGTCCAGGAAGTAACACAAGCAGGGGAGTCGCTGGCATGATGACCTTACCCAGAGCCTCGCCTTCCTTATGGTCCTGATGTACCCGTGCTCCCAGCACCAGCTGCTGGAATACCTGTCCCTGGGCTGTGCTGATGTACCCGTGCTCCCCGCACCAGCTGCTGGAATACCTGTCCCTGGGCTGTGCGAGAACCCCACTGCTTCAGAATCGTCTGTGTAGGGTCATTGAGCAGTAGGTTGCCGAACTCTCATAGGACATTCATGCCTGGGGTGACGGGGTGTTGCTTATCAGATTCTCCTTGAGTCAGTACCACCCCTCTGCGACCAAGAGATTTACCACACAGCCTCACTTGCACCCACACCACCCCGTCAACTGGGACCGGCATTGGTTGGCAGCTACTAGTCTGATCACGGGCCCCAACTGAGGCCTGGCTCCTTCCGGGAAGTTCTGTTGAAAGTACGTTGCAGGCATAGTGGTTACTTGTGACCCCGTGTCCACCAGGCACCGGACGGCCCGGCCCCCCACTTCTGCCCAAACCACCGGACATTTTGCTAGTCGTCATTTTCGGCTCCGAGCGGCGTACCCCCAGCCCGGAGCCCTTTAGTTTAATGACCGCCGGGGTGGGTATCTCCCACACCGCGGACACTCTCGGGCAAAGTGGCCTGGTTCTCCACACTCAAAACACCGGGTCTGTGTAGGCTGACCACCCCGCGGGGAGCGTGATCCCCAGGAGCCGGGGTTAAAGCTAGGTCGTCCAGTCCTGGTCTCGGTTCTTCTCTTTACTTCGGCCAACTCACCCTTAATACTTTTCAGCTCTTGCTTCATCTCTTCCACCCATTGAGGCTCCTCGACTACATTCGTGGAGGCCCCCACACCTCGGACTTTCCCCACGGGGACCGCCATCCCCTGCTCCTGCTCTCGAGCATGTGCCTGACTTCCCACCTCTGAAAAATCTATTTGGGGATTCATTCTGATCTGTTCCCGCAGTGCCTGTTTGACTAATGGATCTTGCAAACCAGTCACCAGTAGGTCACGTAGGGTAATGTCAACAGGTCCTGCCCCTACCCCGTCCTTTCTTTCTATAGCTGTATACAATTCTTGGAGGACATTCATATACTCTGTGATCGTCTCCCCCTCTACTTGCATCCGACTAAACAAACGGGTTCTTAATTCTCGAACATCAGTAGGGTCCCCATGGGTCTGTTCTACCATCTGTAACACTTTTTCAAAAGTGTTACGGTGCCCCGGAGGTTTCAACATCACTGACCTCCACGCCTTCCCATCCAATGCCATGAGTGCCACCTCGTCCTCCAGATCAGGGGTCATTGGGTGCATCCGGAAGAGCCCCCGCATCCGCTCTGTCCAGCTCCATAACAGTATTGGAGCCGGAAAATCTAGGCAGGTTGTTCAGTATGGCCCCCAATGATATGCTGGTACGGGGACCTCCTCATTTGTAGAGTTTACAGCTCTACCCTGATCTGGGGCACCACTGTCTGTGCTCGGAGACTGCATCCTGCTGACAACACCAAGTGTAGGGTTCAGACAGGTTCTCAGGATGCAGTGACGAGACACGAGACTGAGTGTGATTGGTAAAATAAATATTTATAAATTGGTGCCGCTGGGGCTGTGCTGAACAAATCAAATGGGCAACAACAAACTGTCCTCGCAGAGACTCAATAACATTTACAACACTTTTCTTTATACTAAATGCGACTAATCCAGCTAGTCCGGGTGTTGTAGGCCACGTACGGCCGAACTAAGGGTCCTTATTTCCTATGGGCAACTTATCCTTCCAGGCGTCGTTCAGGATCGCAGATGCGGCCGCTCAGAGGTCGCTGATGCGGCTGCCTTGACGCCCCGATGTCCCGGGATGATTTGGGTTCAATGGGCCCTGGAGGATCTGTGCTGGTGGGGCACGACAGGCCCTGAAGAATCCGTGCTGGTGGGGCACAACAGGACCTGAAGAATCGGTGCTGGTGGGGCAAAACAGGCCCCGAAGAATCTGTGCTGGTGGGGCACAACAGGCCCTGAAGAAACGGTGCCGGTGGGGCGCAACAGGCCCTGAAGAAATGATGCCGGTGGGGCGCAACAGGCCCTGAAGAAATGATGCTGGTGGGGCGCAACAGGCCCTGAAGAAATGATGCCGGTGGGGCGCAACAGGCCCTGAAGAAATGATGCCGGTGGGGCGCAACAGGCCCTGAAGAAATGATGCCGGTGGGGCGCAACAGGCCCTGAAGAAATGATGCCGGTGGGGCGCGGTGATGACGCAGTCTCTAAATCTACTGTTCACCAGTCTCTGCCCAGAGTCCCTCAGCAAACCAGATGGGGGCTTCTACTGCCGCCTGTAGCGAGGTGGCGCCCCCTGGGGCCGGTGATGACAGGGCCGCAGCTGTGGATGAAGGCAGGGGGGCAGTGTCCTGACTGCTGTAAAGGAATGGTCTATAGTCGTAGCGGTCAGTGGAGGTCGTGGACTTGTCACAGCAGGACGGGAAACAGCGGGGGCGGCTATATGCGACCGTATGAGGGGAGCGGCTGCCGGTGCAAGGCTCTCACGGGTCAGTAGTCGGTAAGTCCGCAGCTTTCCTTTCACAGGGCCCTGTCGGTCTCTCCACAACACACCGTTTGCTCCCTCGGTCCTCTCTGTCTCTCCCGACTTCTAGTCTGTTGTCTGGCTCTCTGTCAACTGCCACTTCAGCGCGCCCCCTGCTCCTGTTACGCTTGACCTGCCCCCTGTTTCCCTGACAACTTCAGTAAAGTCTTTTCTTTTACTGTCCTCCCAGCATCGTTCACTCAGGAACCCTGATGGCGGTCCCCTGGGCACCTACCCCTTCACTGTCTGGGAGTCCTCCTCCCCACATCCCCACTGATACCCTTCAGTCAGCAGCCTCAAAACTCCTGTCCCTTACTTCATCTTTTAGACTTACTCAGTGGTCCTCCTCAACCTCCCACACAGATGGACATACATTAGACCTGGTCTTCACCCGCCTCTGCTCTCTTTCTAACTTCACCACCTCCCATCTCCCTCTATCCGACCACCAACTACTCACTTTCTCATCCCTGTCCTCATCTCGTGGCACCCATGTCCAGCAACATGCGCACACCTGCAGAAACCTTGCACACCTAGGCACCTACACGCTCTCTGACTCTATTCTACCACTGTCCTCCATATCCTCACTCCACGACACAGACAGTGCCACTGCTTTCTACTATGCCACTCTCGCATCAGCTATTAACATGGTCAATATACATGAATTTTTGGCCCAAAAGGATTGCCACATATTGGACTTTAGCACCCATATATATTCATACCAGCTAAATCTGAGGAAGCTGTCCATGTAGGGAGCGATACGCATTGGATTGGTGCAGGCAGGATGTCTGATGCTCTCCATCTGGTAACTATGATCCTTTACTGATTGTTTAGTATGTTGTGGACACTCATGGATATGATCTAGGGCAGATTTAGCTGGTATGGCTATATATGGGTGCTAAAGTCCAATATGTGGCAATCCTTTTGGGCCAAAAATTCATGTGCTTTTTTTTTTTTTTTAAATAGCACATCCATGTGTTTGAATTCGGTATAGTACATATATGCTTATATATTCCTGTGTTATAGGATCTATTTATTATCTTTATGCATATATGTTAGCTGCTGTCCCTTATGAGATTGGATTCAAGAGTGTCCTTCTCAGCATGCTATTGATATAATTACCTACTGGGTGGTGGTTCTATCTGAGTATTATCTCTTAATATTTTTATTGTCATATATCCTTGCTATGCACTGTCTGGACTGGTGCAGGCAGGGTGTCTGATGCTCTCCATCTGGTAACTATGATCTTTTACTGATCTTTTACACTCATGGATATGATCTAGGGCAGATTAGGCTGGTATGGATATAACATGGATGCTAAAGTATAATATGTGGCAATTCTCTTCGGCCAAAAATTCATGCATTCATTTACTAGCACATCCATGTGTTTGAATTTGGTATAATACATATATCCTTATATATTCCTGTGTTATAGGATCTATTTATTATCTATATGCATATATGCTAGCTGCTGTCCCTTATGAGATTGGATTCATGAGCGTCCCTCTCAGTATACTATTTACATAATTACCTACTGGGTGGTGGTTCTATTTGAGTATTATACGTTTAATATTTTTATTGTCATTATATCCTTGCTATGCACTGTCTTTACATGTTATTGGCTGCATGTTTTTATAAATGTTTTTAATTATCCTTGTCTGTCTGGCATTGTATTAATAAAGCCGTTTTTCATTTCAATATTGGGCTGTGTGTGCATCACTGTTCGTTTCTTTCCTTCTCTTTTTTTGGTATAGCTTAATTTGGCGCAAGATTGCACCTAGCTAGAATATTATCTGTGGTGCCCACCTTTCCATTTATACACAACTGTCCTCTGCATTCGACACAGTTGACCACTGCCTCCTACTACAGATCCTCCTTTGGCATCAAAGACCTCCCCCTATCCTGAATCTCCTCATACCTTTCCAACCGCACATTCAGCATCTCCCACTCCCACACTACCTCCTCATCCCACCGTCTCTCTGTTTGAGTCCCCCAAGGCTCTGTTCTAGGACCTCTACTCTTCTCAATTTATACCCTTGGCCTGGATCAACTCTTAAAGTCCCATGTATTCCAATACCACCTTTATGCTGATGACATTTAGATCTACCTCTCTGGCCCAGACGTCACCTCTCTGCTGTCCAGAATCCCGGAGTGTCTATCAGCCATATCCTCCTTCTTCCGGACAAATATGGACAAATCTGAACTCATCATCTTTCCTCCATCTCACAGATCTTCCTTACCTGACCTAGCTATTACAATTAATGACACCACGCTTTCCCCAGTACCGGAAGTCCGCTGCCTCGGAGAAACCCTTGACTCTGCCCTGTCCTTCAAACCCCCCATCCAAGCTCTTTCTACCTCCTGTCGCCTCCAGCTCAAAAATATTTCCAGAATCCGTCCTTTCCTCAACCCTCAATCTATTGAAATGCTTGTGCATGCCCTCATCATCTCCTGCCTCTACTACTGCAACATCCTTTTCTGTGGTCTCCCTGCTAACACCCTTGCACCTCTCCAGTCCATCCTTAACTCTGCTGCCTGACTAATTCATCTTTCTCCTCACTACTCCTCCGCTTCTCCCCTCTGCACATCTCTTCAGTGGCTCCCATTCCCTCAGCGTATCCAGTTCAAATTACTAATACTGACCTACAAGGCCATCTATAACCTGTCTCCCCATATGTCTCTGAACTAATTTCCCGATACCTTCCCTCACGTAATCGCAGGTCATCCCAAGACCTCCTCTCCTTAACACTTATTCGCTTCTCCCCCAACCGCCTCCTCGACTTGTCCAGAATAGTCCCAATCCTCTGGAATTCTTTGCCCCAACATGTCCGACTATCAACCACATTCGGATCCTTCAGACCGAACCTGAAAACCCACCTCTTCAAGAAAGTCTACAGTCTGCAATGACCCCGCTGCCTCCTCACCACTACCGGAGATATCACCTCAACCAACACCGGAACTGCTGCAACCCACCAACCTACTGTCTCCTTCCCCACCATCCTGTAGCATGTAAGCCCGAAAGGGCAGAGTCCTCTCCCCTTTGTATCAGTCTGTCATTGTAAGTTTGTTTACTGTAAGTGATATCTGTAATTTGTATGTAACCCCTACTCATGTACAGCACCATGGAAACAATGGTGCTATATAAATAAATAATAATAATAATTTTAGAAATAGGCCCAATGCTATTGTATCCGGAGTGCAGTGAAATGAACATCTACCGGCAAGCGGCTCAGCCAATGAGCGGTGCCGCGTGGCTTTGGTGGGGGATTTGAATCCCCCACCCCACCGGCTGAGCCAATGAGCGGTGTCACGCGGGATTTGAATGCATGCATGGCTCTCTCACACCTCTATCCTGATATGCATGGTCCTCTCACACCCTATCCTGGTACGCATGGTCCCCTCACCCCCCTTTCCTGGTATGCATGGTCCTCTCACACCCCTATCCTGGTATGCATGGCCCTCTCACCCCCCTATCCCAGTATGCATGGTCCCCTCACCCCCCTTTCCTGGTATGCATGGTCCTCTCACCCCCCTATCCTGGTACGCATGGCCCTCTCACCCCCCTATCCTGATATGTATGGTCCCCTCACCCCCCTTTCCTGGTATGCATGACCCTCTCACCCCTCTATCCTGGTATGTATGGTCCTCTCACCCCTCTATCCTGGTATGCATGGCCCTCTCACCCCCTCATCCTGGTATGCATGGTCCCACTCATCCCTATCCTGTCATGCATGGGCCCCTCACTCCCAATCCTGGTATGCATGGTCCTCTCACCCCCTATCCTGGTATGCATGGTCCTCTCACCCCCTATCCTGGTATGCATGGTCCTCTCACCCCCTTATCCTGGTATGCATGGTCCTCTCACCCCCCTATCCTGGTATGCATGGTCCCCGAACCCCCCTATCCTGGTATGCATGGTCCTCTAACCCCCCTTTCCTGGTATGCATGGTCCCCTCACTCTTTCCTGGTATGCATGGTCCCCTCACCCCCCTATCCTGGTATGCAAGCTACCACTCACCCCCCAATCCTGATATGCATGGTCGCCTCACCACATATCCTGGTATGCATGCTACCTCTCATCCCCTATCCTGGTATGCATGCTACCTCTCACCCCCATCCTTATATGTATGGTCCTCTCACCCCTATTAAACTGCACACATACAAAAAAAACCAAACATTTAAACTCACCTTTCTTCCCTGTGCTCCAGCACTGTCATGCTGGGGGGAGGCGTGTTGGGCCGGAGTACGCGCATGCCCATACCGTGCTGTCCAGCACCATATTGCTGAAGGCACACTGCAAATGTGTCTTCAGTAAAATGGCACTGGATAGCGCTATGCGCATGCGTGATTCCGACACTGCACTCCTTCCCCTATCTCCGGTGAGAAGAGAAGCACCGCGGCAACGCTCCTCCTGGTCAGGTAAGTATGTAATCCCCTGCGGCTTGGCGGGGGATTCAAATCCCGGGCGGCAACGCTCATTGGCTCAGCCGGCGGGGTGGGGGATTTGAATCCCGCACCGCTCATTGAATCCCGGCCGCCATATCGGAATACCCATAACTTGGGTGTTCCAATATGGCGGTCGGCGTAGTTCCGATGCGAGGAGCTGGGAGATAAGTGGCGGGTGCCGCTGACCTCCCTGCGGCGGGAGATGAGCTGCGGCTACCGACGGGAGTTCAGCGGCTAGCGCCGCTGATCTCCCAATGGAATAGCGGTGCCGTTTTTGTCACAGCTTCCTGCAGCGGTGGATTGTGGGATAGCGACACAATCACCAGAAGCTGTGACATAGTCGATTGCCAATTATATATTAGATATATATACAGTTGTGTTCAAAAGTTTACATAACCTTGCAGAATTTTTGCTTTCTTGGCCTTTTTCCAGAGAATATGAATGATAACACCAGAATTTTTTCTCCACTCATGGTTAGTGGTTGGGTGAAGCCATGTATTGTCAAATTACTGTGTTTTCTCTTTTCTTCTCATAGTGACAACTCAAAACACCCAAATGACCCTGATCAAAAGTCCACATACCCTGGTGATTTTGGCCTGATAACATGAATAGAAGTTGACACAAATGGGTTTGAATGGCTACTAAAGGTCACATCCTCACCTGTGACCTGTGACAAATGCCAGGAAAATAGTTTGGGATGCAAAGAAAAACCCACAAATAACATCAGTTGAAATACTGGACTCTCTGAAAACTAGTGGTGTTACTGTTTCAATAAGGAGGCACTTGAAGAAAAATGGGGCATTTTAGGTAGATGCCAAAAGAATGCTGCAAAGTAAGGCTTTCAAATATAAAATCGCTAATAGTTTATTTTTATCAATTATGAAAAAAGGGAAAGTAAATTAAAAAAGAGAAATATAAATCATTGATGCAGGTTTGAATATTTGGTGTGTCCACTTTGTCTTAAAAACTGCGTATATTCCTCTAGGTTCACTTGCAGAAAGTTGGAGATTTTGTAGAAGTATAGTCAGATATATGAATAGCTGAATAACTAGTTTTGCTAAACAGGAGATAATGATCCTAATTTTCACATGTAGGTTGAAACACACTCACTGTAAAGCAGAGGCTTAAAACTGAGTGAAGAACATCCAAATTCTGCTACAAAACGTGAGGTTCTGGAAGATAGGTTAATGTCATTGGTCATACACCATGGCAAGACAGAGCACAGCAACAAGGCACATGGTATTTATACTGCATCAGCAGGCAAAGATTTTAAAGAAAACAATGGTTTAAAGCTGTACTGTTTATGCTCTTTTGAAAGCAGCAATGATGAGGACACAAAAAGAGAAAGCCCCAAGGACAAAAAATATAACACAGGTTTGCAGTGATTCTGGTGCCAACGATAATATGAACGGTTTTATATTATGGTTATGGTGCTGATTAACAATGACTTCTTCTTTGTCATGACGTTGGTATTGTCAAGCCTTTACCTCGTACCGGGGTAACAAGCATTTTGCCTTACCCCCCAAAAACCCCACCGTGACCATAAAACGACCACCCCCACCTCGGCGCCAACTAATACACAGACACTGGTATTACTTTTTGGAATTTTATGGCCACAGCAGCCTTTTATTATAACAATAAACAAACAATAAACACTGTATCTTAAATAACATGAGTACAATGAATTTAACCCTTGAAGGAGAAGTCCTTGAAGCCACAAGATCATGGTGAAATAGTCCAAAATATTGTGAACAACTCCCGACCATTTGCTCCCAGCCGTTACCCCACAGGCTCGGGAGCACCAGCACACCAATAGATGTTGTCCACAAACTCCTTGGAGATCCGCCCTCTTCCGACGGAAAACTCCCCATCCACCTTTCACCAGATCACGACCAGCATACCTTTAAACAAAGGAGACCCTACCCACAGAGTCTCCAAAACCAATTTCCACCGACTTCAAGGACTCCCCCCTCCCCCAAAACCGCCACAACGAGGGGCCATTGAACGCCTCAATGACCCGAGACCCCCACAACCCGCCAAGCGACAGCCTTCTCTATACCCTCCTGAAGGGCGAGGGCCCAAACATCAGAACCCACTGCATTCAAGTGAATCCCGTCCGCCAACCAATAGTCGCCCTCACCCTTCTCCAAATCAAAGTGTCGCACGGCAACTCCCCCGTTTTTAACTATAAAAGCGGACACCGCTCTGTTGACCTTAATCCTGGCCCGGTTACCCTTTTACAACAATCTCATGGACCGCCAACGCCTCCGTGGCACAATTTCCGACCACACAATCGTGATTTCACGATAGGTTACCCACAACCGCAAGCAATCTTGCTTAATGTCCTTGATCAATTCCCGGAAGGGATGAACCGCCAGATCGTTACCCCCAGCGTGAATAACGAGAACATCCGGTGCCCGGTCCAACCGGACACACTCATGAATTTCCGGCAACACCCGACGCCACACCAGGCCCCTAAAACCGATCCACCGCACCACCGCCGCCGTTCTGGAAATTCCCAACTGTCTGCCGTCGTTCCTGACATCGGCTCTCGCCGCTCCCCAGTAAACGAAGGAGTGACCAAATATCCAGACCAGCAGCGGTTCCGTACCTAAAACACAAAATAACACTCACAGAAAGCATATCGCAAAAGATAACGCTCCAACCTTGCAACATTTAATCAACCCCATGAACCCCACCAACCAGGTCCACCTCCTGCACACCTGAAGGTTCGAACATAACTACGATAACGATTAGACCTCCACCCGCCGATGCGCTGTATGAAAGATGGACCCAAACCACGCTCAGCTGCCTCAGTCGCCGCACCAATCCGAAAAGAATGAGAGGCAAACCTAGAACCATCCAACCCCAAACACCGAATTGACTTCTTAAACACTGCGCCAAACTGATACCGAGACAGACTTCCACCGTCTGCATGACACAACAAAGATCCGCCCAGACTGGGACGAAGGTCCCAAAATCTACGCAAACACTGACCTGGGCACATTCCGGAACCAGACACGACACCCAACACAACTCGACGGCCTTTTCCAGACTGGTCCGTTTTTGACCTACGTAGCCAAAACTCGACGCCCTGAGAAGTCAAAGCCACATCCCTGGCTAACAACCCACCCACAGACTCTTTATTGTGAGACACGAGTTCCCCAATCCGCAGTGCCCCAAAAAATGTAAAGGAAAAAGCCAGACGAAACAACGCAACCTCATAACCATCTGCGCATACCGAACCCAGAACCAGTCCCAATTGCTCAAGGATATTAAACGACATGGGCCGCCTTAAATCACCCCCCCCTCGGAAACGGTGAAAACCTTTCACCGCCTGTCTAACCAAAAACGTTTTCGTCAAATCCCGCGCGCAACCGAAAACCGAAAGACAATCCAGCCAACAAACGTGTCACCTTTGCACGAAACCAACCTTCGCTTGCGCCCTGCCCCAACCATGACAACAACAGACCCTCTTGCTCAAGCCTGACCCCACTGGTGGGGCCAGCCGTAAGGATGTCTTCCCACCTACACCACACATTCCGGTAGGCCTCCCAGGTTTTTGGTGCCAAAGACACTATCAGTGACTCCGCGGCTCGTAAGCCACCCTCCACAATTCCTACGGACAAATCAGACCCAAGCACTCTGCCTCCGGGGCCAAGGAACTAAAACGATCCCACTGCAAGCGAGAAAGAGAGTCAGCTATCTTGTTCTTCACTCCAGGCATATGCGTCGCCGTCACATGCACATTCAAAGACAAACATGATAGCACCAACTTCTGCAAAACTCTGACCACTGGAGGGGACGATGAAGTAAGACCATTAATCGCGCTCACAACTCCCATGTTATCGCAATTGAAACGAGCGCGCCGATTCCAAAAATCCTCAGACCTCAAGTCTTCTAGCTTGTCCTCCAGAAACCGGAATTCCCATTCAACAGTATCGATGACGATCCCCAGAAAACGCAAACATGTACTGGGGCCCTCAGTTTTTCCGGGCGCCAACGGAACCCCGAACCGATCCGCCACCCACTCAATCGCTTTCAAAATCCTGAGACACCGTGAAGAATCCGCCGGGCCAATGCACAAGAACTCGTCCAAATAATGAACCACCGAATCACAACCAGAGACGTCGCACACGACCCACTCAAGAAAAGAACTAAAAGCCTCAAAATACGCACAAGACAATGAACAACCCATAGGTAAACACCTATCTACAAAAAAACTGCCTTCCCAAAAACAGCCCAACAACCACACGCTTTCTGGGTGGACCGGAAGTAAACGAAAAGCAGATTCAACATCAGTCTTAGCCATAAGGGCACCGAGACCACATTTTTGGACCCAACTTGCCGCTTCGTCAAATGAGGAGTATACCACTGAACAAATCTCCGGATCAATACCGTCATTAACCGACCTCCCACGTGGGTAAGACAAATGCTGAATAAGCCGAAACTTATTGGGCTCCTTCTTCGGAACCACCCCCAACGGGGAGACGACCAAATTCGAAAACGGAGGGGACACGAAAGGGCCCGCCATGCGACCCAACGAAACTTCTTTCCGGATCTTCTCCGAAACAACTGATGGATGCTCCAAAGCAGAGCGCAAATTTTTTAAAACAAACGGGATTTCAAACGGAGGACCCGGAATGCGAAAACCCTCCTTAAAACCTGAATACAACAGCCCCGCTCTTACCCTATCAGGGTATCTATTTAGATAGGGGACCATCCTTTCCAGATTCACTGGTCTCCCCCTTGTGAATTACCCCCACCAGATTTGGACTTCCCTTTCTTGAAACACTTTGATGTCCCGTGTGAGGCACCATTGCAGGTTGAGCAGAGGTGTTTAAATTTACAGTTGGCCCCAAACTTACACTGGCCGTCATTAAACTGCCAGCACACCCCAGTCTTGTGCGTTCCCGACTGCCCTTGACCCCCGCCACTCGTAGAGCCGGAAGTGCCGCTATTCTGGCTGGTGCTTCCAGCCCCCCCATGAAAGGAACTCCCAGACTTATTTTGCGCTATCACACGCATCCACAAACCAATATCTTTTTGGTCCCAACGGATAGCCGGACGCACAGCTTTCCTCTGACGGAATTGCTCATCATACCGCAGCCACGCCTGACCGCCATATACTCTATAAGCCTCCCCAATAGCATCCAAATAACAAAATAACGCAGAGAAATTGTCAGGGGCCTGTTCCCCAATAACACTGGCTAAAATGGCAAAAGCCAGCTGCCAATTTACAAATGTCTGAAGAATCAAGCGCCACCTCCGCTTTTCTTCCTCTTCCTTTTTGCTATCCTCCTTCTTACTTTTATCCAAATTAAACTTCTCAAGAGGCAATAATGAAAATATTTCCACATATTTATACTTCCAAATCCGCTCTTTCACCTCCTTTTTCAAATGGGCCCCCAACGAACCTTCGAAACACATATACACTTCGCCATGCGCCCGATCATCCAGATGCACACGACACTCCTTTTCCCTGTCGGTTTGGACCGACACTGACACTGGCTCGCCAACACAAGGGCCCTGACCCGCCAACCCGCCACCCTGTGGCCCAACCCACGCTGCTACCGGTGACGACCCCACAAACCCTGCTCCAAACGTAAAAGCAAGCTACGCACATCCGCCAACATATCACATACTCCCCCGGCCGACCCTGAACTGCTCAACCCAGCCTCAACCCCACCGCCCCTGGACCCTGCTAAGGGGCCCCCTACCACCACTGACGACAAAGGCGGGTGACAAACAGGGGACATAGACGCATACTCACCGGGCTGCGAGGGGGCTGTGTGCCCTCCAGCCAGAAATCCTGGATCCCCTGACGCCTCATGGACCTCGCGCCTCCCGGCGGCGAACTCACCGCCTCGTTGTTGCGGCCCGAACACCCCTGCAGCATGAGCCAGGGTGGGAGGCCTGAACCCCCCGACGGAACTGGGCAGTGGCACCCCCCATACGAAGGGTCCTGCCCCCCCGCCGAGAGTCAATTCAGCCAAGCCATCGTGAGACACCTGGTCGCCCGGGGCCCCCCACGGCAACTGGGAGCCCGACAGAGTCCTCCGCCCCAATCTTCTGGCAGCCGGCCCCGACTCCGCCGGGCTGCACTCCGGTCCCGCTGCAGCCATCGGGCTGTGGCACATCATCGGGGGGTCAGAAGCAAGCGCTGCTGCAGGAGCACCGCATCAGCGCCCCCTCGCTCCAGCCAGTTCCCCCCAACCACTGGGGGACGCGACGTGACCCGGCCCTGCCGCCTGGCAGGCCGCCACTCTGCCGGCGGCCGAAATGCTCGCTGAGGCAGGCCGCGCGGCACGTACACCACCGCCGCGGCCCCCCGAAGAACCGAAGAACCTGGTGCTGCCGGATGTCGGGCGCGCGCCGGCCCCGCCCCCTTCCTGCCTCGGGGCGAAGGACCGGACGCCACCGCAGGGCCTCGCTGCGTGTAAGGATTCCTCCCGGATGGGGAAGGCAGCATCGCGCGGCCTGGACCTCCGTTCCCTCACCTCGGCCTGCCCCGGCACTCGTTGAAGCAGGCCAGCCACCTGCGCCTCCAGCCAGCCAGGAGGCTGCCCCGCCGCTGCCGCCCGTAGACTGTCCATGGCCTGATCCACTCCAGACATCCCGGTAAGTTGTGGGACTGTTCTGGAGCTGGGAAAAACAGGAACAGAGGGCGGGCAACCCCAGACCCTGTCTTAAATACCCCCCAGCTCCCCCTCCCCTTTAACCCTTCCCCCTTCCTCACTAACTTCCAACCCCCCGTCATGCTGGCCTCCGCCCACGCCTCCTCCAAGGGTCAGGAGGCTCACTCCGGCCATTTCTGTTTGCCTCTACTTTCTGAGATAGTTAATATTTAATAAATTGTTTACAGTGGAATTCTAGCTTCAAAATGTCGCTTTTGTAAGTCTTCAAATTTAAATTCAAAATAATTATTTTATTAGCTATGATTTTTAAAAAGTCAAAAGACAGATCAAAAGACCAAAAGCTCCTGAAAAAAACAATGTTTTGTAGACTTGTGCAATCAGCAAGCAATTGGGTAGCAAAAAATTAATGTAAACATACAATGGTCAAAAAAAATAAAATACCACATCTCATATATCACTGACATTTTCCAGTTGAGGACTCTCAATTCGAAATATTTTCCAGTTGCAAATGGAAGTCAGGGTATCAATGGCTAGCATGTGGAGGGTTGTGCGGCCCTTCAAAGAAATGCCACCCTGCACTATTACTGACCACTGCCAAACTGCTCATGCTGGAGGATGTTGCAAGCAGCAGAACATTATCCACGGCATCTCCAGACTCTGTCACATCTGTCACATATGTTCAGTGTGAACCTGCTTTCATCCGTGAAGAGCACAGGGTACTAAAAGTGAAATCTGCCAATCTTCTATTGTGATAATCGCCCTGCATGATATTGGGCTGTTATCACAACACCCAATTGTGAATGTCAGACCCTCATGCCACTCTCATGGAGTCTGTTTCTGAAAGTTTGACCAGACACATGGATGTTAGTGGCCTGTTTGAGGTCATTTTTCAGGGCTTTGGCACTGATCACTGATCCTCCTGTTCCTCCTTGACCAAAAAAGGAGGTAGCTGTCCTGATGCTGGATTGTTTCCCTCCTACAGCCCCTTCCACATCTCCTGGTTTACTGGCCTGTCTCCTGGTATCTGCGCCATGCTCAGAACACTGTGCTGACAGACACAGCTACCCTTCTTGCCACAGCTCACATTGATGTGCCATTCTGGAGGAGCTGCACTACCTGAGCAACTATAGTGGGTTGTACAGTAGTCAACACCTCATGCTAATGTACCTCTACGGGTAACAGCAATGACAAAACACAAAAGTTACTTTGGGGCCTTGGGATGGTCTTGAGAGTTGAAATATCATCAATTCCCCGTGCTGCCATGATGTACCTAACATGCTCCCAAATGCAGAGCCATAATTCTCTGGATGTAAGACCCACATATGTTAAATTGCAGGTACATGTGTTGCAATACACCGCGTGACTAGTCCGGCAAAAAATGTAGTTATTATTCTGAAATTCCTTACTGCGAATGAGGTCACACGCAATATATTTCTACATGCCACACAGGAACCACAGGGGTAGCAGCTCCACCTTTGTTTCCCAACATCAAAAAGACTTAAAGGATTGATTACATAGTGTTAGGGACGGCGGAACGCACTAAATAGGAAGTGCGTTCGCCGCCCGGGGTCCACCATGCAGTAGGTGTTAAAAATGCAGCTAGACAATGGCAGACACGCTATATGGCAGTATAGCATACGCGGGTTATACGTCACCCGATGTGCGTTGGGCGTACTCTGTTGATTCACAGGGTCGCCTAAGGCATGAACATAAATGCCGAGCCTGTTGACCTCACAGGATTCAGTGAAGTGCACCCATGGTAAGTGGTCACATAGCTAAACCCAAGACTCAGGGCGATATCCGTCTTGACCTACCGTGCGTGCGGCGTTGCTACCGCGGATGCCAACTAGTGCTGCTACAGCAGCGCGGCGCCTGACCCAGCCGCAATGCGACAGTGCCCAAGAGGGATGCACTGTCGGACGCTAGCATTGTGGAGGATGTGCCTTGTGGCCAGTAACTTGCCACTGACTGGCGCTGACTCTATAACTAGATCCCTAAACGCACTCGTAATATCAGAGGGAGGGGAATCTTAATGAGTCATTTGCAGTCTATACATCCATCACCATTCACACAGTAGCAATTAGAGTCTATACTAGCGCATGGCCGAGCGGTCATGCGGACGTTTTATAGCCGTGCGCTTCCGGCACCATCCAGATCTCTGAGATGGACCAATCAGATCAGGAGAAGGACCTGAGCATGTGACTCCCGATCTCCAACGGGAGATCGTCTCGTGAGCATGCCCAGAAGTACGACGAGAGGACTTAGCCTCTGGAGAGTTTTGCTGCAAAGCAGCCTGCATTGCTATTACTGACCCAATGGTGGCAGCAACAGCCATACCCACGGAGCAGGTCTGGGCAGAGCATCTGGGACGCTGACACTGCTGAGCAATCTCCTCTGCGGTCGATAGATAATGAGAGACCGCAGAATGTGAGGCTCTGGATTCCTGCTGAGCCACTGCAGGAATCTGACGCCTAACATTACCCCCCTCCTAGGGCCCCCTGAGCCTTCCAATCCATCAAAAACATTTTTTTGCCATGTACCACCTTGTGTCCCATAGAGGCATAGGCCTCAGACTCGTCCGAAGACAAGTCTGATGTCCCGTCAGATTACTTGGATAACCGGAACATGTGAACAGGTTTGAGAAGGGACACGTGGAAGGCGTCAGGGATGGCAAAGTCACCAGGAGCAAAAGTTGGAGCGGGGCGCCGATATGTGTTGGCAGGCATCTTCATTCTCTCTTTAGAGGGTTGAGTGACATGCGGGGTGCGAACCAAACAGTCATGAACCTCCATTGCCCGGTCTGCCACCGGCAAGGGATACCGTAACCCAGCCGGCCTCTGTTTAGAGGAGCTGCTCCGAGCACAATAGGCACATGCCTGAATGTATTTTTTAGTGTCCCGAGCCCTGTGCGGCCACCAATAAGACCTTGCCAGGAGTTTTGTGGTCCGCTTGTAACCAAAGTGACCACGCATCCTGGACGCGTATGCCCACACGAGAACCTTGGACCGCAGGAGAGGTGTTGTGAGTGACCCGGGGTCCCAAAAAGACCTGCTTTAGTGATTTTAGAAACTGATCAGTGCTCAGAACCACAGGGTCATCACGCTCCCATAGTGGCGTAGCCCATTCCAACACCCTGCCTGACAGGAGGGAGACGATAAACCCCACCTTAGCCTGCACGGTAGGGAATCGCATGGCCAGTAACTCGAGCTGAATAGAGCACTGGCTCACGAAACCCTTGCAGGAGGCGCTGTCACCAGAAAATTTATCAGACAATGGGAGGCGGGATACTGTCGGCGCAGGCGTGGACGTGGACACACATGAGACAGCCTCTGCGACTGCCTGCGCAGCAGCCTCAGTAACCTTCGCAGCTGAGGCGGAACTCTCGAGAGTCGCCAACCTGCTCTCTAGCTGCCGAATGTACTGCAGTTGCTGCTGCTGGTCCGCCATTATTAGCCAGACCCTGGCACTAGTATAATGTTAGGGATGGCCGAACGCACTAAATATTAAATAATAGGAAGTGTGTTCACTGTCCGGGGTCCACTGTGCAGTAGGTGTTAAGACCACTGCTAGACAATGGCAGATGCGCTATATGGCGGTATAGCACATGCGGGTTATACGTCACCCGATGTGCGCTGGGCGTACTCTGTTGATTCACAGAGTCACCTAAGGCATGAACATAAATGCCGAGCCTGTTGACCTCACAGGACTCAGCGAAGTGCACGCACAGTATGTGGTCACAGGACTAAACCCAAGATTCAGGGCGATGTCCGTCTAGACCTACCGTGCGTGCGGCGTCGCTACCGTGGACGCCAACTAGTGCTGCTACAGCAGCGCGGCGACTGACCCAGCCGCAATGCGACAGTGCCTAAGAGGGACGCACTGTCGGACGCTAGCACTGTGGAGGATGTGCCGTGTGGCCAGTAACTTGCCACTGACTGGCACTGACTCCATAACTAGATCCCTAAACGCACTCGTAATATCAGAGGGAGGGGAATCTTAATGAGTCATTTGCAGTCCATACATCCATCACCATTCACACAGTAGCAATTAGAGTCTATACTAGCGCATGGCCGAGCGGTCATGCCGACCTTTTAAAGCCGTGCGCTTCCGGGACCTTCCAGATCTCTGAGATGGACCAATGAGATCAGGAGAAGGAACTGAGCATGTGACTCCCGATCTCCAATGGGAGATCGTCTCGTGAGCATGCCCAGAAGCACGACGAGAGGACTTAGCCTCTTGAGCATTTTGCTGCAAAGCAGCCTGCATTGCTATTGCTGACCCAAACGTGGCAGCAACAGCCAGACCCACAGAGCATGTCTGGACAGAGCATCTGGGATGCTGACACTGCTGAGAAATCTCCTCTGCGGTTGATAGATAATGAGAGACCACAGAATGTGAGGCTCTGGATTCCTGCTGAGCCGCTGCAGGAATCCAGAGCCTAACACATAGTGGCTTCTGACTAGAATATCTGTTAAATTCTTACTTCTCTTAGCCATTAATCGAGGACGATCAGGTAAGGTTTTATTTAGAGTAGGTTGTGTCAAAAGGATTGGTCAGTGTGTTTTTAAAGTTTTGCCTATGGTTTCCCACTGGTTATTAAAAGTTAAAAAAAATGAATCTGGCAAGGGGATGTTTCTCAAATTTCTTCTGGAGGATAGAAAACAATTGGTTACGAGGTGTAATTTTGGCACAAGAGTAGTCCTTTTTGATGCTAGGTTCCGAGCACGCCGTTAAATCTTTGAGGTTTCAAGCCTGATCGTCAAAACCATTATCTGTTGAACAGATACGTTTTTTCCTCCAAAACTGTACCACAGGGAGTGCCGAATGGTAGAGGACATATGCGCAGATGTAGCATGTAATAGGGAATTCACTGATGTTTGTTTGCAGAAAACATCTGTTTGAATGAGACTGTCAATCTGTGCCTGTGGATTTTAATTGTGTGCTTTAGTCTTTTTCTTTTTAGTCTAGTAGTTGTTCGTGACTCTGGCCTTTGGCATGGACACTGCTATCATTTTCCATCTTCCCATTGGATTATCAGGATTTACATCCTGAATTTTGGCCTTTTTTTCAGTTTCTGGGATTCCAATCGATTGACATTTTTTACACATATGTCATTTACTGTATGTACCTGTCTTTTTCCTGCTTCTTTTTTCCCTCTTTCCCTTTTCCCTTATTTTTGTGTGTTTATGTAATTGTAAGTGATCTCTTTCAGGTAATTCTAATGATTAATCTTGAACTATATACAGTGCCTTGCAAAAGTATTCGGCCCCTGGAACTTTTCAACCTTTTCCCACATATCATGATTCAAACTTAAAGATACCAAATGTAAATTTATGGTGAAGGATCAACAAGTGAAACACAATTGCGAAGTTGAACGAAATTTATTGGTTATTTTAAATTTTTGTGGAAAGTCAAAAATTGAAAAGTGGGGCGTGCAATATTATTCGGCCCCTTTAATATCTTTACTCCCAAGGGTGGTTTGCACGTTAACTCCCGGGCCAATTTTTACAATTCTGACCACTGTCCCTTTATGAGGTAAAAACTCTGGAATGCTTCCATGGATCCTGGTGATTCTGACAATGTTTTCTCATGACATATTGTACTTCATGACAGTGGTAAAATTTCATTCATATAACTTGCGTTTATTTGTGAAAAAATGGAAATTTGGTGAAAATTTTGAAAATTTCGCAGTTTTCCAACTTTGACTTTTTATGCCCTTAAATCACAGATATATGGCACACAAAAAACTTAATAAGTAACATTTCCCACATGTTTGCTTTACATCAGCACAATTTTGGAACCAAAATATTTTTTCTTAGGAAGTTATAAGGGTTAAAAGTTGACCAGCGATTTCTCATTTTTACAACACCATTTTATTTTAGGGACCACATCACATTTGAAGTCACTTTGAGGGGTCTATATGATAGAAAATACCCAAAATTGTCACCATTCTAAAAACTGCACCCCTCAAGGTGCTCAAAACCACATTCAAGAAGCTTATTAACCCTTCAGGTGCTTCACAGGAATTTTTTGAATGTTTAAAAAAAAATGAACATTTAACTATGTTTCACAAAAAAAATTACTTCAGGTCCAATTTTCTTATTTTACCAAGGGTAACAGGAGAAACTGGACTACTAAAGTTGTTGTGCCTTTTGTCCTGAGTATGCTGATACCTGATATGTGGGGGGGGGACCACTGTTTCGGCGCATGGCAGAGCTCGGAAGGGAACGAGCGCCGTTTGACTTTTTCAACTCAAAATTGGCGCCATGTCACGTTTGGAGAGCCCCTGATGTGCCTAAACAGTGGAAACTCCCCACAAATGACCCCATTTTGGAAACTAGACCCCCCCAAGGAACTTATCTACATGTGTGGTGAGAACTTTGAACGCCCAAGGGCTTCACAGAAGTTTATAATGTACAGCTGTACAAATAAAAAATCATATTTTTTCCACAAAAATGATCGTTTCACCGCCAATTTTTATTTTCCCAAGGGAAACAGGACCGCAAAAGTTATTGTGCAATTTGTCCTGAGTACGCTGATACCCCATATGTGGGGGTAAACCACTATTTGGGCGCATGGCAGAGCTCGGAAGGGAAGCAGTGCCATTTGACTTTTTTGTCTGGAGTTGAGATCAGATGCCATGTTGCGTTTAGAGAGTCCCTGATGTACCCAAACAGTGGAAACCCCTCAATTCTAACTCCAACCCTAACCCCAACACACCCCTAACCCTAATCTCAGCCCTAGATATAAATTGACACGTCACACCCAGTAGGTGCTCAGGCAAGGGTTACCAAACCCTATATCAAATGTAATCAAAAAAGTCTGGCACTCAAATGTCAAATTTGGTTTTAATAAATTTATTTCATAAGAACATAATCCAAAAATGTAACGTTTCAGTCATTGCCTTCATCAGACTGAAAATATGAAAATAAGAAAGAAAACATAAACATATTTAGATAAATCCATAACTGCAAAACTAGCATAATAGCACATTGAAGTACATAAAGTTATGATGACAGAGTAGGCTAATAATACAAAAAAAGAATAGTACAATAGCATTTCAATAATATTTCAGATATTTTGTTCATATATTATAAGTTATGGAATTAATCAGTAACAAGAAAAAGTAGAGTAAATGTGACTCAAAGTCCACACCAGCATTTATTAACTAAGTAAACAGAAGCTTGGTATGCAAGATACAAATGTGAAGAACCATAGAGGGGTTAGAGCGATCAAAGGAACTATAACGGATTTAATGAGCCATTCGCAGTTTCACTGTACCATCCATGTGTACTTACACGTGCATGGCTTAATCTTTGAGACAAGCATATGCTACTGGCAGGATGAATTAAGTATCGATATAAATTGACACGTCACTCCTTATATAAAAAACAGTAGGTGCTCAGGCAAGGGTTACCAACCCCTATATCAAATGTAATCAAAAAAGTCCGGCACTCAAATGTCAAATTTGCTTGTAATAAATTTATTTCATAAGAACATAATCTAAAAACGCAACGTTTCGGTCATTGCCTTGACCTTCATCAGACTGAAAATATGAAAATAACAAAGAAAATTTAAACAAACCGTATTTTTCGGACTATAAGACGCACCGGACCATAAGACGCACCCCAATTTTCAGTAGGAAAATAGGGAAAAAAATAATAATGTGTCAAATGGGGGTCCGTCTTATAGTCTGAATTCAGCTTACCTGGTAAGGGATCCGGCACAGGTGGAGGAGCGGTCACAGGGGTCATTCAGTGGTCCAGGCTCGTGCGGTGGCGGCTCTGTGCTGGGGCAGGTTGGTTGTGCTGGAGCAGCTGGGCTGTACTGGGGCAGCTGGGCTGGGCTGTGCTGGGGCAGGTGGGCTGTGCTGGGGCAGCTGGGCTGTGGCAGCTGTGCTGGGGCTGGGGCAGCTGTGCTGTGCTGGGACAGCTGCGCTGGGGCTGGGGCAGCAGCAGCTGGGCTGTGCTGGGGCAGCTGGGCTGGGGCAGCTGGACGGTGCTGGGGCTGGGGCAGCTGTGCTGGGGCAGCTGTGCTGGGGCTGGGGCAGCTGTGCTGTGCTGGGGCAGCTGGGCTGTGCTGGGGCTGGGGCAGCTGTGCTGGGGCAGCTGTGCTGGGGCTGGGGCAGCTGTGCTGTGCTGGGGCTGGAGCAGCTGTGCTGGGGCTGGGGCAGGTGGGCTCTGTGGGGTGAAGTTTCGGCTCTCTGTGCACCGGTGCAGGGGCAGCTGCTCCACCGGCATTTCCTCCAAGCCTGGAGGCCCCCGCACATCCGTTGCTGGCCGTCGCCATGTTGCGGTGGCCTCCAGGAACATGGATGCCGGGAATATGGCCGCCGGTCCGGGGACGGTGCATGCGCAGGTTCAGATCTCGTCCCGAGATCTCGGGGATCGAGATCTAGTTGCCGAGATTTGAATCTCGTCCCCCGAGATCTCGGGACGAGATCTGAACCTGCGCATGCGCCGTCCCTGGACCGGCGACCATCTTCCCGGCGTCCATGTTCCCGGAGGCCACCGCAACATGGCGGTGGCCAGCAAGGGATGTGCAGGGGCCTCCGGGCTTGGAGGAAATGCCAGCGGAGCCGCCGCCCCTGCACCGGAGCACAGAGAGCCGCTACTCCTGCACCGGAGCACAGCTCGCTGCCACCACCGTACTGCAGAGCCCCGCGGCACCCGCACCAGCCTCCAGCCATGATCGGAGGTTAGTATATTGCGACCATAAGACGCACCCCCCACTTTCCCCCAAAATTTTTGGGGAAAAAAGTGTGTCTTATGGTCCAAAAAATATGGTATTTAGATAAATCCATAATTGCAAAAATAGCATAATAGCACATTCAAGCACATAAAGTTACGATGACAGTGTAACCTAATAATACAAAAAAAGAATAGTACAATAACATTTAAATAATATTTCAGATATTTTGTTCACATATCACAAGTTATGGAATTAATCAGTAACAAGAAAAAGTAGAGTAAATGTGACTAGAGATGAGCGACTTTGCCTTTTTTAAGGTTGAGTCGGGTTTCATGAAACCTGACTTTCGCAAAAGTCGGATCGAATGAAATTGGCCAACTACAGGGAAAATCGGACCCCGACTGAAACATGAAACCCAATGCAAGTCAATGGGGAAGCAAAGTCATCAGGGAGTGGAGGACAGTAAACACACCTACAGTGCCCATTTCAATGCCAAAAACATCAATTCTTATTACTGAAGCTTGTCAACCTTAATTTACTTCATAATAATAGTTACGCATTGAAAACTGGGGCTTATTTGGCTAAAGTTGTGAGGGGTAGGGCTGGCTCCAGGTTTTCGTGTGCCCTGGGCCAAAGAGTGTCAGTGCGCCCTTTTAGCACGTACCACAACTCATGATGCTCCGATACGGCACAGAAATATAGGTATAGTGCAATGACAAATACTTCACTGCTTACATGACAGACATGACTGATCTATTTAAAATTGTACAATAACTCAAAAAAAGGACAGTATATTACTCCATACAGTATTATGGCCACCACATTGTGCACCATACAGAATAAAGAGCCCCATATATTTCTCCATACAGAATAATTGGTCACATATAATGTTCCATACAGTATATGCTGAGCTCCACATAATGCTACAGTATATGATGGTCCCCATGTATGATGCTCCAGTGTGTTATGGGCCCAAATAATGCTCCATATATAATGGGCCCCATTTCTAATGCTCTAGTGTATAATGTGCCCCATAGATGCTGCTCCAGTGTCTGATCTGCCCCATTTGGAATGCTCCAGTATATGATGGGCCTCATGGATTATGCTCCAGTGTATGATGGGCCCTAATAATGCTCCATATATAATGGGCTCCATTTCTAATGCTCCAGTGTATAATGGGCCCCATAAATGCTGCTCCAGTGTCGGATGTCCCCAATCTGGAGTGCTCCAGTATATGATGGGCCTCATGGATGATACTTCTGTGTATGATGGGCCCTAATAAGGCTCCATATATAATGGGCCCCATTTCTAATGCTCCAGTGTATCATGTGCCCCATAGATGCTGCTCCAGTGTCTGATCTGCCCCATTTATAATGCTCCAGTATATGATGGGCCTCATGGATGATGCTCCAGTGTATGATGGGCCCTAATAATGCTTCATATATAATGGGCCCTATTTCTAATGCTGCTGTGTATAATGGGCCCCATAAATGCTGCTCCAGTGTCTGATGTCCCCCATTTGGAATGCTCCAGTATATGATGGGCCCCATTTTTAATTAACCCAGGCATGGTATGTGAAAAGAGCTCCATGGAGTAATCTGAAGTGTGTGCTTGCGCATTCTTCACTTTTGGTGTGGGTGAAGGACACACGGAAAGGGGTTGTTCCTGACCAGAAGCCTGCACTTACGACTCAGTGCTTGCATTTTTTTAAACTTCAGAAGAGGAGGCGATAGAGCTGGAGGCTGTTTCAGCAAATGTAACCCCAAAACAGTTCCTGATGCTCCGGCTTTAAAAGCAGTCTACCTACTCCCAGAAAACGGAGCCTTACAGGCCTTCCAGAGCTACACCATGACGCAGGCTCAACACCTCCTGCCTTAGCTGCTATTGTGCTTTTGGCACTACCAGCAGATGCACCACCACCATCAGTACCAGGTGGCCCTCCACGTCCACGCCTGCATCCTCTTCCACCATACTTCCTCATGTTTTGGAAAATGGACTCAAAATACCAGCAGATATATGGTACTGTATCAGAAGCGTACAGCTCTATACAGACTAGGGATAACAGTAAATCTCCATATATATTTCATGAGTCATACACTGACGCTCACAGGCTCAGTATAGATTACCCAATAAAATAAATGTTGAAAAAGGGTACAGTATCACCAGATACAAGGTATATATAGTATAGTGTAAACATTCTGAATCTCCGTATATATTTCAGGAGGCAGACACAAATGCTCTCAGGCCCAGTATGGATTATACAAGAATATGAAAAGCTGTAAATGGGTAATGTATCACAAGCGTACAGCTGTATACAGTGTTGGGGTAATCTTTAAGCTCCTAATATATTGCCGGAGTAACAGACAGACGTTCACAGGCTCATAATGGATTACACAAGAATCTAAATAGCTAAAAAGGTTACTGTATCAGAAGCGTACAGCTGTATACAGTGTTGGCCAAATTTGAAATATCGGTATATATTTCCGGAGTCACCCTCAGACGCTCACTCAGTCTGGGTTTGACCATAATAAAAAATGTTGTAAAAAAGGTACTGGATAACAAGAAAGCAAGTATATATATTATAGGGTACAATTGAAATCTCTGTATACATAGTCCTGTAGTCACTCTCAGATGCTTACTCAGTATGGATTTGACAGTAATACTAAATGTCGAACAAAGGTAGTGTATAACAAGATACAAGCTGTATCGAGTATAGGTTAAAAATTGGTATCTCCGATTCACTGTATATATAGAAGGCGTAAACCACACACGCTCGCTCACTATGGATGGTACCGTAATACAAAATTTTGAACAAAGGTACTGTATCAGCACATTCCGGGTGTATCCAGTCTAGGGGTAATTGTAAATTTTCGTATATACTTCCGTAGTCAGACACAGACACTCACAGGCTCACTATGTATTACACCAGAATTTAAAAAGTAGAAAAAGGGAAAGGTAGTCGAAGCGTACAACAGTCTACAGTGTTGTGGTACTTTTAAATCTTTGTATATATTTCAATCTCAGTAAGCCAGTCCAGACTCTCCGCTACTGGAAACTACATGGATACAAGGACAGACAGAAAGTCGAGTGTTAGCAGAAATTTGGGAATTACTCATTGCGGGAAAATCCCCAGGTAGATGTTGCAGAGGCGATGCAGACCCTCAATTACTGTTTCTGTGGAGACAGCGAAAACGGTTCTTTGTGAAAAAAGGATTGCTTTATCGCAGTAGCGTGGATCACATCACCATTACTCGTCTCCATCAAATTGTGATCACAGGGAGAGATGTAGACATGGTCCTCACTGCCTATCATGATGTGTCTGGTCATTTTGGAATGCAAAAGACAGAAGCCACAGGCCATAGGCGATTCTATTGGATTGGCATGAGAGGAGACATTGAAAAATGGTGGCTGGAATGTCACACGTCTGTGAGTATCATAGCTGTGAAAGTTGATCATAAAGCACCACTACATCCGCTTGTAAGCTGACGTCCATTACAAATAGTAGCCATTGATCATCTGAAGGTAGAGGCCAGCAGGACAGGCCATAGCTACATCTTAACCATCATCGATCAATGCACCAAATTTCTAGTGGCCGTCCCTGTGAAGGATTTAACTGCCTAGACTACACAGCGGTGGAGCAGGGAGAGGAAAGTATTGCAACTTGCAAGTGCTGTTGCCATGACCAAGCAGGGGGGGCACACTCGTCATCGAGGGTACTGGCACAGGGCCCCTCATAGTACGCTGGTGTGTCTGATGGCGAGTGGGCCCCCCCACCTTCAGAGACACTGCATTGTACTATGAGGGGCCCTGTGCCAGTGCCGTCGGCCATCAGTGGGCCCATCCACCTGTTCAGAGCAACGAAACTTGCCCGGGTGTGCCAGGTGTTGACCCCAGCCATTGGGGGGTGGGTGGGCAGGCCACTTAGGGAGGTTTAAAAATGGCATATGTTGATGTGTAGGCTGGACATTCAGCTGCCGCAAAGGGCGGAATTGGGCAAGTCCGAGGAAGAGGAGGACAAAAGCAAGGCAGTTTTCTGGCAACCTATGTGTCATCAGGGGAAGGTGGGACAAAATCCTTTGAAACCCATGCACGGTTCATTTTAATGAAGGTTAGATCAGCAACATTTTGGGTTGACAGACGGGTCCTTTTTTCTGGCAGGATTGATTGAGCAGCACTGAAGACTCTTTCAGAAAACACACTAGCAGCAGGGCAAGCAAGCTCCTGTAAGCATATTGTGCCAATTCAGGCCAGGTGTCAAGTTTAGAGGCCCAATATTCAAAGGGGAATGACTGATGAGGGAGAACATCGATATGGGAGAAGTAGTTTGTAACCATAGTTGACAACTGCTGTCTCCAGTCACTTTTAATCGATGCAGTATTAGCAGTCGTGTGAGCGGTACTTGAGAAATTCCACAACATGGTCATTAAACCCCCTGTCTCCAACGCCACTTTGGCTGTGTGCACCACGAACACCTCTTCCATTGTGCCCACTACGGCTCGTGGGAGAACCAGCACCTCTGCTGTGTGCTGGGAAAGCCTCAAACAAACGGTTTACCAGAGTTGCTTGTTAGCCAATATTATCTCTAGGTTCTCCTGTGGCATGATGTTGTGTAATTTGCCTTTGTAGCGTGGATCGAGGATGCTGGCCAGACAGTAGTTGTCATCCCTCATCATTTTGGCATTGCGGGGGTCCCTTTTTAGGATCCGCAAGGCATAATAGCACATGTGGGCCAATGTTTCAGGTGTCAATACTGCACTGCCACTGCTTTGTGGAGGAGCAATATCTGGCAAATCCACATCCCTACAGTCATGCACAAACAC
The DNA here is from genome assembly GCF_039654945.1 of Dendrobates tinctorius. Taxonomy (NCBI): domain Eukaryota; kingdom Metazoa; phylum Chordata; class Amphibia; order Anura; family Dendrobatidae; genus Dendrobates; species Dendrobates tinctorius. The sequence goes on along the minus strand of NW_027361728.1, from coordinate 5,797,885 downwards.
TGTACCTGATCTTGGAGCACCAACATTTTCTCTTGCCCCCTGAGAAGCATTCTCCTGCCCAAAATAATCATCCCCTTCATCATCCTCCTCCTCCTCTTCCTCTTCTTCCTCCACCTCGTCCAGGACAGTTCCCTGACCAGACAATGGCTGACCTCCTCCTCCTCCGCTGCAGACTCCTGATCCTTAATGTGCGTAAAACTTTGCATGAGCAGATGCATAAGTGGGATCCTCATGCTTATGATGGCGTCGTCTGTGCTTACCAGCCGTGTGCATTCCTCAAAACACTGAAGGACTTTACAGAGGTCTTTCAGCTTTGACCACTGCACACCCGACAATTCCATGTCTTCCCTCAAACTGCCTGCCCGTGTATCCTCCCACAAATGCATTACAGGTTGCCTCTGTTCACACAGCCTCTCAACCATGTGCAGGGTGGAGTTCCACCTTGTTGCAACGTCTATGATTAAGCGGTGCTTGGGGAGGTGGAGCAATCACTGCAGCTTCTGCATATGAGTGGAGTGGACGTTTGAGCGATGGATGTGCGAGCACAGTCTTCGCACCTTATGTAGCAGGGATGTTAACTCCGGATAATTATTTAGGAAGCACTGCGTCACCAGGTTCAAAGTCTGAGCCAGGCAAGGTATGTGTGTGAGTTTTGCACGGGCTATGGCTGCCACAAAATTATGGCCGTTATCACTGACTCCCTTGCCTGCCTCAAGATGTAGACTGCCCAGCCATGACTCAGTTTGTCGCTGCAAGTAGTCGGCCAGTACCTCCGCAGTGTGTCTGTTGTCGCCCAAAAACATCATCTTTAACACAGCCTGCTGACGCTTACCACTAGCTGTTCAATAGTAGGACACCTTGTGTGTAACACTGCCAGCTACGAATGGAGTGCTCGTGTGACTGCGGTCTGTGGACGAGCTTTCACTGATGGAGGAGGGTAGAAAGCCTACAGCCAACTTTTCCTATACCGTGGGCTAGGCAGTACTGTTCCACCGCCGCTGTCCCCTGTGGAGCCTGCATCCACCACATTAACCCAGTGCGCAGTGATGGACACGTAATGGCCCTGACCATGCCTACTGGTTCATGCATCTGTTGTGATGTGCACCTTTCCACTCACTGACTGTTTTAGTGCATGGACTGTTATGATTGAGTCACCATAGGAGGCAAAAACAGAAATGCTAGCTAAATCCAGAAAACCAGAGAAGTTGGCAACTATCAGATTGCAGACCCCTGAACCTATCAACACCACTAGCAGTAGCCGTGGGGGGTTCCTACGATGACCTAGACCCCTTCGATCACAGCCGGAGAGATACATAGGCCTAAAGAAGGAAAGGGGAAATCTAACTGCCCCAGAGCAGACCCCAAAGCAATAGGCAGCCCCCCACATATAATGACGGTGAAGCAAGAGGAAAACACTTACACAGACAGAAAGACAGACTGAGCAAAGACGGGGCCCAAAAACTACCTAGATAGGAACGGATAGGAAGGCTGCTGTCTGCAATCTGCCAAAACCCTATCAGAGACAAAAGCCAACAAGCTGATATAAAAATGGCCCTGAAGCAACTAAGCTTCAAAAACTAAATCAGCGCTCAGGTACTTTCAGAAGACAGAGATAATGGAACACTGCACACTCCCGCAGGGAGTGGCAGAATCCAAAAAGCAAGGAAAACAAAAACAAATCTTAAATGCAAAAAGGCAAAACAGAAAACTTAGCTTTAGGAGAGCAGGAATCAGACTGGTGTCCAAGAGTCCACAGAGAAATCACCCGCAGGGCAGAAAGGGCGTAGGCTGCCTTAAATCCAGTCAGTGACTCCACTCAGCCAATCGTCTTCATTAGTCCCAGGTGCCTGATAATCAGGCTCACTACCTTCCTTCACTAGAATAGGAAGTTCACCAGGCCTCAGTGACGGAGGGGAAAATGAACTCACAACAATGGACAATGTGGTCTTTCACATGCTGGTGGAGAGCAAGGATGGCTTTCCCAGAAAAGAAGTGCCGACTGGGTAGGTCATAGCGTGGGACAGCGTAGGCCATGAGCTCGCAGAAAGCTTCGCTTTCAACCAAACGGTAGGGCATCATCTCTAATGGGATTAGTTTGGCAATGTAGGCATTCAAACACAGTGTACACGGATGAGAGGATGAGTACTTTCTTGTCCTACTCAGAGTGTCTGGTAGGGTGAGCTGTACTGGAGAGCTGCATATGGGGGAAGTAGCTGTTGACCGGACGGAGTGAGAGGGGGTCGGTGATGGTATTGGTGGTGATGGCCTAGATTCAGTGTTGTGTTGCAAAACCATTGTGATTCCCTGAGTGCTTTGGCCTTGCGACGACACCTCCACATTTAGTGCTGGTGGTGTGCTTAACGGTGGTGGTGGTCTTACAGTGGGGGAAGCAATGGGAGCGTTGCTGGCTACCTTCAGTTGTTCTGAGTTGTTTACCTCGGCTAAAGGTCCTTCTGCACTTCTTACAGGTAACCTTTGCCTCATCAGTAGGATTTTGGACAAAGAAGTGCCACACTGCACTCTTCCTACTATGGTAGACATTTTCTGGCCTTGCACGCTGTGCTAAGTTGACCGTCTGGCCAAGCTGTCCTGCAACTCTTTTAGTTTTTGGTCCACATTTTTGGACAGCTACGGGCCAGCCAGATAACCGCTGCTGCGATGTCAATGCCTGCTGCGGATCCTTCTCCTTATCTGAACTATTGCCAGCGCCACCCTGCTCCCTCAATGGATGCCAATCTGGGTCAAGAACTGGGTCATCCATCACCTCCTCTTCAAAGTCATCTGCACCTTCCTCTTTACCTTCCTCTGTTTCACCGTGTAAGGTGGTATAGTATGCGGGAAGGGGTACCTGAGTTTCATCAGTATCAGATTCCAGCTCAATAGACTGCGTAGGCAATGTAGTGCTCTGGGTCAATGTACCAGCAGAATCATCTAGCAGTGGCTGTGCATCAGTGCACTCCATGTCAGATTCATCTTGGACTGGGGAATTCAGGATTTGACTGGATAACCCAGGCATGGTATGTGAAAAGAGCTCCATAGAGTAATCTGAAGTGTGTGCTGCCGCATCCTTCACTTTTGGTGGGGGTGAAGGACACAAGGAAAGGTGTTTTTCCTGAAAAGAACCCTGCACTGATGACTCCGTGCTTGCAGGTTTCGAACGTTCAGAAGAGGAGGCAATAGTGCTGGTGGCTGTGTCGTCAAAGCACGCCAAAACCTGTTCCTGATGCTCCAGCTTTAAAGCAGTTTTCCTACTTCAAGAAAAGGGAACCTTACAGGCCTTCTTGGGCCAGACGATGATGCAGGCTCAACACCTCCTGCCTTAGCTGCTATTGAGCTTTTGCCAGAACCAGCCGATGCACCACCACCATCAGTACCAGCTGCACCCCCCTGCCCACGTCCGCGGCCTCTTCCACCATACTTCCTCTTGTTTGGGAAAATGTACCAAAAATACCAGCAGAGAGATGGTATGAGGAGCGTCCACCAGTGTTAGGTGTATTAAAAAAAATTAAATCTACGTATATATTTTGTTAGTCACAGATGCTCTCACAGTATGTATGTCACGGTCCATTTTTGGAGCTGTGGCAGAATGTGGATTCTTATAGAAACCTTTTTCCCTTTTCTCCCGGTGGCCGCTGGGGTTTACTACAACTGTAGTTGTTTTTGGTGCTAGTTTTGCCCCCAGTGGCTGCTGGGATTACTACACGTGTGAATTAACCAACAGGTGATGACTACTCCCCCCTTCTTCCTATAAAAGGTCATCATGTGCAGTAAATCACTGTTGGTAATATTGTTCATTTGTTATCCAACTGTGGTGAAGACTGGACCTACTTGATGGAAAGGTGGTTCAGCTTATCTGGAGCAGTGGAGTTGCTGCTGGCTGCTGATCGGATCCTTACTCTGTTGCTTGGAGCATTTGCAGCAGAGCAAAGCTAAGTTTTGGGTTTTAGTGGCTTTAACCCTGTGGTGTCTGTTCTATTTTCCTTTGTGAGTTATTGGGTGCAGTTCACTTTATTCCCTGTCTCACCTCCTGGGGAGGGGGTTGGTGGTTTAGCTCAGGGCTAAACAGGAGATAGGGATAGGTCGGGGACAGCCCTGTGACATTATTACCAACCCACACATTTTTTTCTGGTGAGCCATGGCCCTAATGCAGACCTGTCTCCAATTGCTGCAGACCCTCACTGAGGAGCATGGGGTGCTGCGTGGTGTGGTGGAGCAGCAGCTGCAGCAGTGGGAGGGGTACGGGGTCTCAGCTCAGATGCAGGCTCAACCAGAGCCTAAGTTATCTCTCCCAGACAGGTTTTCTGGAGGGAGAGAACTTTTTGTTTTTTCAGGAGGCCTGCAAGCTCCACTTCAGGCTCCACCCTCGTTCATTAGGGAGTGAGGTACAGCAGGTGGGATTCATTATAGCCCTCCTTGAAGGTGATCTCCTATCCTGGGCCTTCTCCCTGCCGGCCGATTCACCATCTCTACGGTCGGTGGACGAGTTTTTTGCGGCTTTGGCGAATATGCCCCCTGGGGTCCTTGCTGAGGAGGAGGGCTCACAGGTGCAGGTGGATGAGCCCAGGCAGGTGGGAGGAGTTGGTTCCCCAGCGATGTTGCCTGCGGATCGTCGTGATGTGGGGGCATGTTTTAGCTGTGGGCAGACTGGTCCTGTTTTCAGGGTCTGCCCAGCGAGCGCCAAATCTTCTGTACCATCTAAGGAGCCACGCCTCCCTGGTCGTGTGGAGGGAGGCGACCAGGGAGTGTATATTTCCTCCATTTTGCCCTCTCAGTGTAATATGTCAGCAGAGGTGGTGGTTGGCGGGGTACCTGAGGGCATACCGGTGTTTTTGGACAGTGGAGCTGGAGTCAATCTGGTGGACGCTCACTTTGTCCAGATACATGGCCTGAAGTGTAGGACGCTGGCCAAACCTCTAAGCATCCAGGCCGTTGACTCTGTCCCACTGAGCAAGGGGAGGTTGACCCAAGTTGTAGAAAATATACATCTGCGCATAGGGACTCAGCATGAAGAGTCCCTGTTATGCTACTTCTTGGGGGGAATGCCATCACCTATCGTTTTAGGCCTCCCTTGGTTAGAAAAACACAACCCGGCCATAGATTGGCGGTCTAGGGAAGTAGTCAGCTGGGATCAGTCGTGTGAGGGCTGCTGCCCAGGGGCTACTGTCTCTGCTGTCTTTCTACAACCATCCCCTTCTCCAGTGGGGGCAGCAGAGGTGCTGCCAGGGAGTAGGGGCAAGTCTCTACCCTCACCACATGCTAACCCTGGGTGTCGGAGTCCTTGTAGGAGGAGGGGTCGGAGGAGATTGGTGACTCCTTCTGAGCATTGTGGGGGTGTGAGTATGACGACACAGGGGGATGCCTCTGTTGTCAGTCCTTTGAAGAGTTCACCATTTTGTGGCAAATGCATGATTGGTAATAAACGTTCGGGTCCGGATCTGTGTGTGAACGAGTATGTATGGGTGGCCACCAAAGACATCCGGTGGAAGTGTGCTGCAGGGGTCTGGAGTTCTCGAGTGATCGGGCCGTATCGGGTGTTGGCCATCCTCGGCCCGGAGACTTATCAGATGGAGTTACCCCCAATTATGCCCATACACAACTCGTTCCCCAGGTCGGCGCTCTGGAGATTTGTGGTGCCTTCAGAGCATACATTGCCATTTCCATCTGCCCACGTTTTCCATAAACCTGCGAGTCAGGTGGTCGCTGAGTTAGACTCTGGTGGACCTAGGCATCCGCACCGTAGGTGTTTTTTGGGTGAGGTGCAGTGTTGAGGGTCCAGAGGCCCCATCATTGAAGGAGAGGTACTGTCACGGTCCACTTTTGGAGCCGTGGCAGAATGTGGATTCTTATAGAAACCATTTTCCTTTTTTCCCTGGTGGCCACTGGGGTTTACTACAACTGTAGTTGTTTATGGTGCTGGTTTTGCCCCCAGTGGCCACTGGGATTACTACTCGTGTGAATTAACCAACAGGTGATTACTACTCCCCCCTCCTTGCTATAAAAGGTCATCATGTGCAGTAAATCACTGTTGGTAAAATTGTTCATTTGTTATCCAACTGTGGTGAAGACTGGACCTACCTGGTGGAGAGGGGGTTCAGCTTATCTGGAGCAGTGCAGTTTCTGCTGGATGCTGATCGGATCCTAACTCTGTTGCCTGGAGCATTTGCAGCAGAGCAAAGCTAAGTTTTGGGTTTAAGCTGCTTTAACCCTGTGGTGTCTGTTTTTTCTTCCTTTGTGACTTATTGGGTGCAGTTCACTTTATTCCCTGTCTCACCTCCTGGGGAGGGGGTTGGTGGTTTAGCTGAGGGCTAAACATGAGATAGGGACAGGTCGGGGACTTGGGCCTCACTACCTTCAAGTGTACCCCCAAGTTGAGGAGAGTCAGGGCACCCCGTTAGCCTGAGGGGCAGTTCAGGGGCCCAGGTTCCACGTCTCCTGCTTTGCCCCAACTGCCCCGTTATAATGTATTTGACCGTAATCCAACAAGCAGATATACGGAACTGTATCAGAAGTGTACAGCTGTATACGTTTTTTGTGTAACTAACAATCTCTGTATATGTATTTACAGAGTGTCACACACACACGCTGACTCTGTATAGATGTGACTGTAATGCGAATGGCAGATATACAATACTGTTTGAGAATCGGACAGCTCTATACGGTGTGTGTATGGAAAATTGTCTATTTTTATATGGACTGACACACGCTGTCTCTGTCTAGTTTTGACCGTTATCAAACAGCAGGTATACGAAACTGATTGAAAAGCGGATAGCTGTCTAAGGTGTAGGTCTGGAAAAATGGAAAATCTCCTCGGCTTGTTTTTCCAGAGTCACACACAGATAGCTTGTATTTGTCCGTGATACAAGGCGGTACACGGTAGTGTGTGAGGAGCGTACACTCCTATACGGTGTCTGTATGGGAAATTGTCAATCTCCGTCTATTTGTATACGGACTGACACACGCTGTCTCTGTCTAGTTTTGACTGTAATCAAACAGCAGATATATGAAACTGTTTGAAAAGCGGACAGCTCTATAAGGTGTAGGTCTGGAAAAATGGAAAATCTCCTCGGCTTGCTTTTCCAAAGTCACACACAGATGGCTTCACTGTTTGAAAAGCGGACAGCTCTATATGGTGTAGGTCTGTAAAAATAGAAAATCTCCTTGATTTGTTTTTCCAGAGTCACACACAGATAGCTTCTATTTGTCCGTGATACCAGCCGGTACACGGTAGTGTGTGAGGAGCGTACACCGCTATACGGTGTGTGAAAAAATGAACTTTCAGTAACACAACAGAACAAAATAATAAAAGTTGGAGTGCTTTGAAAAAAGCAGTTTGAACAGCAGTGTGCACACAGCAATGCAGCTAGCAGGTAGCTTTAAAAGGCAGCCTAATCACCACCAGCGCTGCTGCACGCAACAAACATCCTCCCCTTTCACTGCACACTAACTGTACAGTGAAAAGTGCTAGCAGCAGAAGCAATTTTTTTTTCTTCTTCCCTGCCTAACGCTTTCCCTATTCAGAATCAGCAGCAGCACCTCTCCCTAATCTAAGATGGGCAGAAGTAAGATGGCGGTTGGTGGTCACGACCTTATGTACCGATCATGTTTCATAACAGTGTGCCAGGGGTTAATGTGCCAGGGGCGGTCCGTGACTGCCCCTGACACATAGTGCCCGGTGTCAGCTGTGATAATCAGCTGACACCCGGCCGTGATCAGCCGCCCTCCCCCCGTGAGCGCTGCTGATCGTGTGTGACATAATATTCCGCCCTTGGCTCTTAGGTCCCAGGTCACATGAACGGAATATTGCGTCCAATATAGGAAAGGGGTTAAGTTAATACTTTGTTGCGCCTCCTTTTGCTGCGATTACAGCTGCAAGTAGCTTGGGGTATGTCTCTATGAGTTTTGTACATCGAGAGACAGAAATTCTTGCCCATTCTTCCTTGGCAAACAGCTCGAGCTCAGTGAGGTTTGTTGGAGATCGTTTGTGAACAGCAGTTTTCAGCTCTTTCCACAGATTCTCGATTGGATTCAGGTCAGGGATTTGACTTGGTCATTCTAACACCTGGATACGTTTATTGTGAACCATTCCATTGTAGATTTAGCTTTATGTTTGGGATCATTGTCTTGTTGGAAGACAAATCTCCGTCCCAGTCTCAGGTCTTTTGCAGACTCCAACAGGTTTTCTTCAAGAATGGTCCTGTATTTGGCTCCATCCATGTTCCCATCAATTTTAACCATCTTCCCTGCCCCTGCTGAAGAAAAGCAGGCCCAAACCATGATGCTGCCACCACCATTTTTGACAGTGGGGATGGTGTGTTCAGGGTGATGAGCTGTGTTAAGCCAAACATATCATTTGGCATTGTTGCCAAAAAGTTAGATTTTGGTTTCATCTGACCAGAGCACCTTTTTCCACATGTTTGGTGTGTCTCCCAGGTGGCTTGTTACAAACTTTAAACAACACTTTTTATGGATATCTTTGATAAGTGGCTTTCTTCTTGCCACTCTTCCATAAAGGCCAGATTTATGCAGTGTACGACTGATTATTGTCCTATGGACAGACTGTCCCACCTCAGCTGTAGATCTCTGCAGTTCATCCAGAGTGATCATGGGCCTCTTGGCTGCATCTCTGAAAAGTATTCTCCTTGTTTGAGATGGAAGTTTAGAGGGACGGCTGGGTCTTGGTAGATTTGCAGTGATATTTCATTTCAATAAGATGGCATGCACAGTGCTCCTTGGGATGTTTAAAGTTTTGGAAATGATTTTGTATCCAAATCCTGCTTTAAATTTCTCCACAACAGTTTAACGGACCTGCCTGATGTGTTCCTTGGTCTTCATGATGCTCTCTGTGCATCAAACAGAACCCTGAGATTATCACAGAGCAGGTGCATTTATATGGAGACTTGATTACACACAGGTGGATTATATTTATCATCATTATTCATTTAGGACAACATTGGATCATTCAGAGATCCACACTGAACTTCTGGAGTGAGTTTGCTGCACTGAAAGTAAAGGGGCCGAATAATATTGCACGCCCCACTTTTCAGTTTTTAACTTTCCTCAAAAATTTAAACTAACCACTAAATTTCGCTCAACTTCACAACTGTATTCCACTTGTTGTTGATTCTTCACCAAAAATTGACATTTGGTATCTTTATGTTTGAAGCATGATATGTGGGAAAAGGTTGAAAAGTTCCAGGGGGCCGAATACTTTCGCAAGGCACTGTACTTCATTTCAAGTTGCACCTTGACATTTATATCTTTCTCTGATGCATGTAGTACTTTAATATCTATATATGATGTTTCTTACACTGTTTTCATCTTTTTACTACTTTTAGTCAATTTGGTGGATACCGAACCCACTGTTCCTGGTCCGGACTTAACTTTGGAGTGGCGTGGCTAAGTGTCTACTTGGTTTTCACTAGAGCCCCTGATGGTGGAGTCAGGCTTGAGCTGCAGGTATCCACCAGGTACCACTCCAGGACAGTCCCCGATACTGTGACAGCTGACCACAAGGGTCAGGATAGCAGTCAGGGACAATCCAAAAAAGTACAACACAAGGTATCAAATACATAACAGTAAATCTTTATCAAATATATTCATACAACAGCTAAAAACACATAAAGAGATATTCTGCAGAAAAAATATATGTGGTTTTGACATGTTCAATGCATAAAAATATATTTATTGCCCCATGCTCATGTGTAATGCATATGACCATAGAAAACCTTTATGCATATATTTGAGGTATAAATGTGTGACCCAAATAGAGAAATATAAGAATATAAATTAATATCGCAAGATAAAATTAAATCATGTACATATATATCTTCATACATAAATTATTCTCCAGAGAGCACACTAATTCATTTATTATTTAATGCAATTTTCACGGTTAAAATAAATGCAAGAAAAACAGTGCACAAAATCCACAAAAATTTGTACCAATATACGAGCACAAAATACCAAATAATTTTGGAGCATGACATATTAGGCAACTGAAGAATCAAAGATCATGATTATACTTACCATTCAGAGCGAACATACAGGTGCATCTCACAAAATTAGAATATCATCAAAAAGTTGATTTATTTCAGTTCTTCAAAACAAAAAATGAAACTCATATTATATAGAGTCATTACAAACAGAGTGATCTATTTCACGCGTTTATTTCTGTTAGTGTTGATGATTATGGCTTACAGCCAGTGAAAACCCAAAAGTCATTATCTCAGTAAATTAGAATACTTTAAAACACCAGCTTGAAAAATAATTTTAAAATCCGAAATGTTGGCCTACTGAAATGTATGTTCAGTAAATATACTTGGTCAGAGCTCCTTTGGCATCAATTACTGCATCAGTGCGTCATGGCATGGAGGCGATCAGCCTGTGGCACTGCTGAGGTGTTATGGAAGCCCAGGGTGCTTTGATAGCAGCCTTCAGCTCATCTGTATTGTGGTGTCTGGTGTCTCTCATCTTCTTCTTGACAATACCCCATAGATTCTCTACGGGGCTAAGGTCAGGTCAGGTGAGAATGCTGGCCAATTGTAGATACTTCACACTAGACCTCAAGCAGCTTGGATTGTGTGTCTCTCCACTAGTGTTGAGCGATACCATCTGATATCGTGAAATATCGGATCGGATTGGATCGGACCGATACTCAAAAAGTATCGGGTATCGCCGATTCTGATTCCGGAAGCCCCATTCAAGTCAATAGGACAGAAATATCAGAATTAAAAAAAACCCTTTCTTTCCTTGTAGATTAATCCTACATGAAGAAAAACAACTAAGAATAATGTAGAATGTATTGGGGGAGGTGGAGGAGACATTAAAGGCATAGAGGTTTTGCCCAATCAAATGGAATAGCAGCAATTACATTTTTTTTTTAAGATGTTCGGAGTTACAAAGATATTGACTATGTTAACCTTTTTTATATTTTGTCAGATATGTATGTTTCACTACTTCCATGCTCTTCACCTTCTTTTTTTACTTTTCCCACACTTTCTCCTTCATCATCCTCAGCAGCAGCAGCAGCATCTTTTTCATCAACTTCACCTTATTCATCTTCTTCACCTTGTTCCTATTATTCTTTTTTTTACATTCTTCATATTCTTCTTATTCAACGATTATTCTTCTTCATATTCTACTTCTTCATCTTCTTCCTATTCTTCTTCTTCATCATATTCTTATTTGTGACAGACATTCCTGTAGTTGTTATCTATAAAAGTTTGAAGATTACACCTTCCGTTCTGCCTGTCACAAAAGATTTACAACAGGATTTGTCCGCGTTCAGTTTGGCCTGCAGCAGCAGACATTATCCAGGGGCATCACGAGGAGGAACGCACTTACTCCTATACACTGCTTAGTCTTTTTCTGCTTACAATTTAGATAATATCTTTTGCTCTGATTTGTAGTCTTATGCTTAATGTTCTTCTTCTTTTGGTTCTTCTGATTTTTGTTCATCTGCTTCTTGGTCTTCTGTCTCTTGTTGTTCTGCATCTTGGTGGTTGTCTTCATGTTCTTTGTCCTCTTGGTCATCTTCTTCAGGGTCATCTTTTTGGTCTTCTTCGGTGTGGTCTTCAGGGTCGTCGTCTTCAGGGTCGTCGTCAGGGAGATCCAGAGTGAGAACCAAAAACCATTTCCACAAGCTTGAACTTGGAAAAGTAGCAGAAGGTACAAGAAGGCTGAGGAACTGCCGAGAACCAGCTGACGGTACTGGAACCCGGATGGGTAGCAGAAGGAACAAGAGCAAATGGAACTAGCGAGGACCAGCTGACGGTGCTGGAACCCGGAGGGGCAGCAGAAGGAACAAGAGCCAATGGCACAACCGTGGACCAGCTGACGGTGCTGGAACCCGGTTACTAAGCAGGAGGTACCTGTGCTAGAAAGCACTACCAAGGACCAGCAGACGTTGCTGGAATTCGGATACCGAGAAGGAGGCACCTAAGCCAAAGACTAGGGCAAAAAAAGTTGGAGTTTCGTCCGAAACCCGACCCCAATGCAAGTCAATGGGAAATTAAAGTCGGCATTGAGCGGATGACATTCATCCACTCAATGCCAACTTTTATTCCCCATTGACGTGCATTGGGGTCGGGTTTTGGACGAAACTCCAACTTTTGTTGCCCTAGTCGGACCAGTTTCATCTGAAGCAAATTTTGTTTCATGAAACCCGATCTGTTATGAATGAGTCACCGTAGGAGGCAAAAACAGAAATGCTAGCTAAGTCCAGAAAACCAGAGAAGTTGGCAGCTATCGGATTGCAGACCCCTGAACCTATCAACATAACTAGCAGTAGCCGTGGGGGGTTTTACGATGCCCTAGACCCCTCGATCACAGCCGGAGGACTATATAGCCTAAAGACAGAAAGGGAAATCTAAACTGCCCCAGAGCAGACCCCAAAGCAAAAGGCAGCCCCCAACATATAATGACGGTGAAGCGAGAAGAAAGAATGCTAACACAGACAGAAAGATAGACTGAGCAAAGATGGGGCCCAAGCTAACTAGATAGGAAAGGACAGGAAGGCTGCTATCTGCAATCCGTGAAAAACCCTATGAAAAATAAGAGCCAACAAACTGACAGTGAAAAAGTCCCTGAAGACGCTAGGCTTCAAAAAGCTATGTCAGTACTCAGGAATATTCTGAAGACAGAGCACCCGGCAAAAGGAGATTCAGCTCACCCCAGCAGGGAATGGCAGAATCCAGAAAAGCAAGGCAAACAAAAACACAAATGCTAACAGGCAAAGCAGAAAACTTAGCTTTAGAGGAGCAGGAATCAGACTGGTCTCCTAGAAGTCCACAGAGAAATCACCCGCAGGGCAGAAGGGCGTCGGCAGCCTTATATCCAGTCCGTGACTCCACTCAGCCAGTCATCATCATCAGGCTCAGGTGCCTGATAATCAGGCTCATTACCTTCCTTTACCAGAATAGGGAGTTCACCAGACCTAAGTGACAAAGGGGAAAATGAACTCACAACACCGATCTGACCAAAGTCGCTCCTCTAGCGGCCACCAATATGTCCTCGCCTGAAGCTCAGACATCTTTTTGGTCCCTAACATATGCGTGTGAGCCCAAGAGTGGATCTCCGGCCACAGATTTGGTGGTACTAGAGTCTTGTCTGGAGGCACTGATTCAAGTGAAACTGGAGCTACCGTTCATAGACTCTCCAATGGGACAATAAGCCAAGGTTCGTCCCCCTCCTCAGATGAGACAACGGAATGGGATAGAGCACCAGCACGTAGATTCTTCTCCATGGAGAAAAAATGAAGGGTGAAGTTAAACCGGGAGAAGAATAAGGACCATCTGGCCTGGAGTGAGTTCAACCGCTGAGCCGTCTGCAGATACAGCAGATTTTTGTGGTCGGTGAACACTCGGAAGGGATATCGGGCCCCTTCTAGGAGATGTCTCCACGCAGAGAAGGCTAACTTCATAGCTAGTAACTCCCTGTCTCCGATGGAATAGTTTCTTTCTGCCGGTGTGAAGGTCTTAGAAAAGAAGAAACACGGATGTTTCCGCCCTTGAGCGTCCTTCTGATATAGGACTGCTCAGGTACCAATGGAAGATGCATCCACTTCCAATATGAAGGGCTTATCCACATCAGGGTGATGTAGCATGGGAGCCCTATGGAAAAGAGACTTCACAGAAGTAAAAGCCTTGGAGACTTCCTCCGCCCACAACTTGGGATTAGTTCCCTTTTTGTTGAGGGCTACCAGAGGAGCTACTAAGGTAGAGAAGTGAGAGATGAACTGGCGATAGTAGTTGATCAACCACATAAAGCGCTGCACCACTTTCAGGGAATCTGGTTCCTACCAGTTCATCACAGACTCTAGTTTGGCAGGATCCAAGTCAAAACCCTTGGCCGAGATAATATAGCTTAGGAAAGGTAAAGACCCCTGCTCGAACACACACTTCTCTAATTTGGCGAACAAGGAATTGGCACTGTTAGGGTGGTCTCAAGTAGACCATAAGGTATATTGGATGGGTGTCAAATTAGGATGCTCAAGCAAGATGGATTCACACAGAACCAAGTGTATCTGTATCAAGAAATCATACCAATTTATTGAACAGCTGTTATATACGTTTTAAGATGGGCGTATACATCTTTATTACATACAGACGTTGATTATATGACATTTGCACAGTTAATTTAGTTAATCCTATCATGATCCGGCTTGTGAATCTTCATTTATATTATCCTTTATTCAAACTATCTGACATTTGTATCATCTGATTATTCTGGCTGTTCCCAGCTCCAACAACCATATTATCCTCCCTTAGTAAACTCAATAGTTTTGACAATCATGTTACTATTAAATGTAACTAATAAATGCAACTTTTAAAGGTCACAGTTACCTAGTGGAAAGGTAGTATGTAATTCATGTTAGAATCCTATATATATATATATATATATATATATATATATATATATATATATATACATACAGTGGGGCAAAAAAGTATTTAGTCAGTCAGCAATAGTGCACGTTCCACCACTTAAAAAGATGAGAGGCGTCTGTAATTTACATCATAGGTAGACCTCAACTATGGGAGACAAACTGAGAAAAAAAAATCCAGAAAATCACATTGTCTGTTTTTTTCATTTTATTTGCATATTATGGTGGAAAATAAGTATTTGGTCAGAAACAAAATTTCATCTCAATACTTTGTGATATATCCTTTGTTGGCAATGACAGAGGTCAAACGTTTTCTGTAAGTCTTCACAAGGTTGCCACACACTGTTGTTGGTATGTTGGCCCATTCCTCCATGCAGATCTCCTCTAAAGCAGTGATGTTTTTGGCTTTTCGCTTGGCAACACGGACTTTCAACTCCCTCCAAAGGTTTTCTATAGGGTTGAGATCTGGAGACTGGCTAGGCCACTCCAGGACCTTGAAATGCTTCTTACGAAGCCACTCCTTCGTTGCCCTGGCGGTGTGCTTTGGATCATTGTCATGTTGAAAGACCCAGCCACGTTTCATTTTCAATGCCCTTGCTGATGGAAGGAGGTTTGCACTCAAAATCTCACGATACATGGCCCCATTCATTCTTTCATGTACCCGATTAAGTCGTCCTGGCCCCTTTGCAGAGAAACAGCCCCAAAGCATGATGTTTCCACCACCATGCTTTACAGTAGGTATGGTGTTTGATGGATGCAACTCAATATTCTTTTTCCTCCAAACACGACAAGTTGTGTTTCTACCAAACAGTTCCAGTTTGGTTTCATCAGACCATAGGACATTCTCCCAAAACTCCTCTGGATCATCCAAATGCTCTCTAGCAAACTTCAGACGGGCCCGGACATGTACAGGCTTAAGCAGTGGGACACGTCTGGCACTGCAGGATCTGAGTCCATGGTGGCATAGTGTGTTACTTATGGTAGGCCTTGTTACATTGGTCCCAGCTCTCTGCAGTTCATTCACTAGGTCCCCCCGCGTGGTTCTGGGATTTTTGCTCATCGTTCTTGTGATCATTCTGACCCCACGGGGTGGGATTTTGCGTGTAGCACCAGATCGAGGGAGATTATCAGTGGTCTTGTATGTCTTCCATTTTCTAATTATTGCTCCCACAGTTGATTTCTTCACTCCAAGCTGGTTGGCTATTGCAGATTCAGTCTTCCCAGCCTGGTGCAGGGCTACAATTTTGTTTCTGGTGTCCTTTGACAGCTCTTTGGTCTTCACCATAGTGGAGTTTGGAGTCAGACTGTTTGAGGGTGTGCACAGGTGTCTTTTTATACTGATAACAAGTTTAAACAGGTGCCATTACTACAGGTAATGAGTGGAGGAAAGAGGAGACTCTTAAAGAAGAAGTTACAGGTCTGTGAGAGCCAGAAATCTTGATTGCTTGTTTCTGACCAAATACTTATTTTCCACCATAATATGCAAATAAAATGAAAAAAAAAACAGACAATGTGATTTTCTGGATTTTTTTTTTCTCGGTTTGTCTCCCATAGTTGAGGTCTACCTATGATGTAAATTACAGACGCCTCTCATCTTTTTAAGTGGTGGAACTTGCACTATTGCTGACTGACTAAATACTTTTTTGCCCCACTGTATATATATATATATATGAACGACAAAGCAAAGTCCAGCAATAACGTGAGCAATCCAGGATGCTGTTAAAAAATTTTTTCTTTCTTTTTATTCATAAATCCATTAAAATGCAATGGTCCAAGCAGTTCAAAACAGCAATAACGCAGGAAAGTAGTGCAGATAGGACTACGCGTTTCAGCGGTAGAACCCGCCTTCTTCATCTGAGATTCTGGACCGTGAAGGCGGGTTCTACCGCTGAAACGCGTAGTCCTATCTGCACTACTTTTCTGCGTTATTGCTGTTTTGAACAGAAGTGACAGAGTCTGGACATGCCATGGAGAGCGATCTGCCCGCCTGCAACATCCTTCAGCATGACTGGTTTGTCAGTGGGTCAGTAATGGTGTGGGGTGGCATTTCTTTGGAGGACCTCACAGCCCTCCATGTGTTCGCCAGAGGTAGCCAGACTGCCATTAGGTATCGAGATGAGATCTTCAGACCCCTTGTGAGACCATATGCTGGTGCGTTTGTCCCTGGGTTCCTCCTAATGCAGGACAATTCCAGGCCTCAAGTGGGTGGAGTGAGTCAGCAGTTCCTGCAAGATAAAGGTATTGAAGCTATGGACTGGCCTGCCCATTCCCAGGACCTGAATCCAATTGAGCACATCTGGGACATCATGTCTTGCTCCATCCACCAACATCATGTTGCACCACAGACTGTCCAGGAGTTGGCGGATGCTTTAGTCCAGGTCTGGGGGAGATCCCTTAGGAGACCATCCGCCACCTCATCAGGAGCATGCCCAGGCATTGTACAGTAGAAAGATAATACAGGCACATGGGGGCCACGCACAATGCTGAGCATCTTTTCCTTGTCATGAGGCATTTCCACTGAAGCTGGATCAGCCTGTAATTTGATTTTCCACTTTGATTTTGAGTATCATTCCAAATCCAGACCTCCGTGGGATATTCATTTTGATTTTTCAAACGAACCTGAAAACCCATCTTTTCAGGAAAGCTTACAGCCTGCAATAACCATTCTGCCGCCACACCACCACCCGAGCCGCCGCCTCAAAACAACCAGAGCTGCTGCACCCCCGACCTTCTGTCTCTTCCCCACTATCCCATAGAATGTAAGTCCACAAGGACAGGGTCCTCTCCCCTCTGTACCAGTCTGTCATTGTAAATTTGTTTACTGTTAACGATGTCTATAACTTTGTATGTAACCTCGTTCTCATGTACAGCACCATGGAATTAATGGTGCTATATTAATAAATAATAATAATTTACATTGATAATTGTTATGTTTTATTGTTCTGAACACATTCCACTATGCAATGAATACAAATTTGCAACTGGAACATTTCATTCAGAGATATCTAGGATGTAGGATTTTAGTGTTCCCTTTATTTTTTTGAGCAGTGTGTATATATATATATATATATATATATATGTATATAGGTTGCGGAGGTCCCTGACTTCCCTATCAATCCCTCCTTTTGAAAACAGATATGATTCCTCCCTTGACCCACAAGTACATTCAAAGGCCTAGCACCAGTGTCGGACGTCTTCCCCTCTTACTTTCTTCTCCGAATTCCCCATACGGTGGGGAGATCATATCCTATTCTCAATTATATAATCTTATCATATTCTCAATTGTGAGGTTTCAGTTCCATATGCATAGTTTTATCAATGGATGCATCTATCAGTCTTTTGAGGGGTCCACTGATGCAAGATATGCAGCAGCATCCACACATAACGAGTATAGCTGCCACGACCCCCAGAGAGACGAAGAGGCTAGACACGAGATGATTCCATTTTCCAAATCATGATTCAAGCCAATCTCAGAGTGGGTTGTGGATATCAGAATTTTCTGCTAGTTCGTCAGACAGTGATGTAAGACCCTCCAGTGCTTTTGTGACACTTGCATCAGGGGCTGTATTATTGGGAATAAAAGTACAACAATAAGTGCCAAACATTTTACAAACCCATACTTTTCCTGCTAGCAACATGTCTATGGCTATTATATTCTGCCATGTCATCAAGGAAGTTGAGCCTAGTTGTTTCTGCTATTTCTGTTATCGCATCCCTAGCATATTTTATAAACCTTTGTTGATTATAGTAGATGTAATCCATACAGACACCTTACCAGGGGTTACACTTTTCATTCCCAGATCTAGTTACACAAATATATTACAGCCCCTTCAAGCCCTGTTAGAAATTTATAGTTAGGATTACTACTTCTTTTCCTACCAAATTTAAGATTCCATTGACATTTCACTATTTTACAAAGATCAAAATTTAAAAGTAGCCGAGTTCTCAGAAATATCAAACCACATAGTTATCGCCTTGTCATTTTGAGTTATCTTAGCCATCTTTCCCTCCTTTGATGAGGTTGCCAGCATCGTCAGAAGCAGGATCATCATTCTTCTGCTCCAGGACCTTGCAGTGGCTTGCATGCATCCAGGTGGGCTTTCCCTCAAGCTTTACTGATGTGGCTGTAGTGTGCAGGACTTGAAAAGGACCGTCAGACCTTGGCTCCAATGGTTTTCTTTTATGTCTTTCAGCCACTACTCAATCTCCTGGAATAGAGTAAAAGGCTTATTTATGCACGAGTGAGAGTCTCTTCTAGAGGCGTTGGATATAGCCGGTGAGGTTGTCACACTGCAGTTGCAACGCCTGAGGAAAATACAGGCCTAGCCTCGGTGCTGACCCAAGCAAAACATCAAAAGGGGAAATTTTTGTCTGTCTGTTGGGTGTGCACCTATTGGAGAATCTGAGCTAAAGGCAAACATTCTGTCCAAGGTTTCCCCAACCTCTCAGTTGCTAGTGGCCTGTGTGACTCTCAACATTTGCAAAACATTTTGCATTACCTCTCCAGTGAAAAGGGTAGCTCCGCTGCAATGGCTTTTGGCATCGGGAAGGCTTCCGGCCACCCTGAGAAGAGATCAGCACACAAGAGCACATACATTCCTACCTGAGGTAGTTGTATGAGGTCAATCTGCAGTCATTGAAAAGGGTAGGGGGGTTTAGGTGTGTGTTTGTAGTACCTTCACAATACTACCTATGTTGTGCACATGTTAGACATGCCTGTGTAAATCTAGTAGCAATCATTGTGAAACCAGTGGCCTTCAACTCCGCTTCATTTGTGGACACATGAGGGGGAGTGTTTCTGCTTTTTTTACCTTATGCTGTGTGCCACTGCATAGCCAGTGTAGAACCGGCCGTCCTCACCAATGCTCTTTGAACTATCTACGAAAAGTTCAACATCTGGATTAATGAGAGGTACATCAGAAGTGTGTGAGAAACTTGCCGTTTCTTGAGCCATAAGGGCTATACAATCATGTTCATGGAATGCATCAAATAGTTCATCCTCTGTCAAATTTGGCAAAAACAGTAGTTTTCCTTGCTCCTCCTTTCCTTCTCCCCCTTTTGAATCTACTACATCAATTGGAATTAGAGTAGCTGGATTCAGAGTCATGCATGGAGTCATCTCGTTTTAAGGTTACATCGGGAGGCATTAAAAATACACATTAAAGTTTGAGATGTCTGACGGCAGAAATGCGTTTGGGTAGTAAAAAGAGAGAGATTAGATTGGAAATTTCTTCTAGACTAAGGCCTCTTTCAAACTTCAGTTTTTTACAATCAGTCATAATCCGCCAGGTTTTGAAAAAAACGGATCCGCAATTTTTTTTGAGGATCCTTTTTTTTCCCCATTGACTTCCATTATTGGCGGATTGTGACGGATTGCCGTCCGTTGCATCCGTTTTGTTTGCGGATCCACCAAAAGTTGCTGTCCGTCACCATCCTCAAAGATTTCAAAACGGAGCTTGCAAAGTTTTTTTCTCTGGTGGATCCTCCAGACACTGTTTTAACCCGAAATTCTTTCTTGGTGCCGGACAAAAAAAAAAAATCTCTCTCTCAATCTCTCTCTCTCTCTCTCTCCTTTTCCAGGCTGCGATTCCTTTAAAATTCTTCATTTGTCGGATCCGTCGAAAAAACGGACGGGTGGCATCCGTTGTCATCAGTACTACAACGGATCCGCCATCCGTCCTTTTGGCGGATTATGACTCATGCAAAAAACTGAAGGGTGAAAGAGGCCTTAGGAAAAAGTATTTTTGGCAAGAAGCCAAATAATTAGAACTTCAATAACTTTTTAATTAAATAAGTGCAGACAATTTTGTTTATAGGGTGACGTGTCCTTGGGACACAGAACCTATGTGCAAATTTTTGACAATTGGCAAATTGCCAATAGTGGTTCACAATGATTTGATGTCCCATCTGCGGTATATTTTTTTCCTCTCGGAGTTCCTGTCTTCAACTAACAACCTTTCTTTTCATATCTTTTGCTGCTTCCACCCCAGCCTTTCCCTGTCTCACCAACTTAGTCTGTATGGTCCATCAAAAGAAGAAAAAGAAGCTTTATCTGAAATAAAATTAACTTTTATTTAATTATTATTAAAAGTTTTAGGCTGTGTGCACACGATGCAGATTTGTAGCGGATCCGCAGCGGATTTTACCGCGCAGAAACATTGCATTTCTGCATTGTGATGTACAGTAGCCTTAAAATCAATCTAAAAAAAAAACGCTGTGCAGACGCTGCAGATTTTTCAGCGCGGTTTTCCTGCGGTACAAAATCCGCAGCATGTTACTTCTTTTGTGCGGTTTTCCATCTCCCCTGTCACCAAATCCGCAGGGGGAAAACCGCGATGGAAAACCGCACAAAAACCGCATGAAAACCGCATGAAAAATGGAAGAAATCTGCAGGAAAAATGCAGGTCATTTGACCTGCGGATTTCTTCCATTCTGCGCGGAAAAATCCGCAGGGCCAAAAAGTACGTCTGCACTCACCCTTAAATAGAATTATTGACATAAAAATTAGGACGCAATAACAAAATAAAACAAGTCACTCCCGACAGCAATGTGCATGGGATGACAATATGAAATTGCCCATATGGAAAACAGCCCATGAATAAATACAAAAAAGTGAAAAGTCGACATACAAGAAGGTAAGTAAGTGCCTCCTATCAAATGTCACAAATACAAAAGGGTTAAAATAAACCCCATATACTGTTGAAATACCAGTGAATTACCATATGGAATGGATAATGAAGGAGTGTATAAACAAAGCGCTATTCATGAAACACAAAGGGTTAAAAATAACCCCATATAATGGTGAGATGCCAGTGCATTACCATAATTACCTTGGGTGAGACGGCTGGGAACCCCAGTTCGTGTTTCGCGTTAGCTTTTTCACTAATCACTATATAAACTTTATCCCCATTCAATTCAACCCCTTTTATATGACTGCTTTAGACCACGGACCGGGTCACTGCCACTGTGACATTTCCCATTGAAGTTAACGGGCCCGATGCCGAGTGTCCCACGGCCTCTGGGGCGCATCAGGGGTGTGGCTTCGCATGATGCCGATACACTGTGATGCTGGGCAGGAATCCTGATTGGAAGCGTCGCCTCACAGCTGCTGCTACCATCAGCGTTTGTATTCATAAGGGTCACTGCCATCACACCACCTCACCTGCCCCTCAAAAAAGCTAAAATGCGCATTGGGGTTCCCAGCCGACTCCCCCAAGGTAATTGTCACGTGGACCCGTCCTGTGTGACACGGCTCGCAGACCGGTAACTAAAACAACAGAACGCGGCACGTGATACTGTCCTGTGTGACACGGCTCGCAGGCAGGTAACTAAAACAAGACAAGGGGTAGGGAAACAGTTACAATGGTGGGCCCTGTGATAGGGAAAGGGGATGTGGAGACCTCCTGCACTCCCCTGAGTCAGTGTCCCTACCGCTCTTAACGTTCCCTATGCTGGTTCTGCACCAGGCGTCGATCAGGAACCTGTCTCCCTAGCACACCCTACACCTATCCCTTGCTAGGGAGCTGGGTGGTGCAGGCACTGGCCCCACCGCTCTACTAATTCACACTAAGGAGAAAACACAAATGGGGAAACACAACTTACCTTTACTCTGTTGCACTTGCTCCTGGCAACAGAGTCCACCACCAGCATGCAGCTCTCCTCCTGAATCGCTGCCACCAAGCTCTGTTAGAGCTAAGGAAATTCCCTATGACTCCTTTCACACCAGGGTCTGTCAGAGCTGCTCTCCAGCTCCTTCCTCCACCAAGGATGGTTGAAATGAACACTATCACCAACACTGATTGCAACACCTGTGACTCTTTTATAGCAGAGCCAGCAATCACACCTGCATTATAATCATGTGAACTTAACTAAAGAAACTAGAGTGCAATGACGCTCACCACCACGAGGGGGGGAAAACTTAGAACAAATGACACACAGTGCAATAATCCTAATGGCCACCAGGGGCAAAAACACCTTTAGCACAGCTTAGGAAAGAAAAAAGGTTACCTGTGCATTATATCAGTCCTGATCCAGCATGGATCATGACAGTACCCTCCCCTTAATGAGGGGCCTCTGGAACCTTAAGACCGCTCCCTGTTATGATTGAGTCACCGCAGGAGGAAAAAACAGAAATGCAAGCTAAGTCCAGAAAACCAGAGAGGTTGGCAGCTATCGGATTGCAGACCCCTGAACCTATCAACAACAACTAGCAGTAGCCGTGGGGGTTCCTACGATGCCCTAGACCCCTCGATCACAGCCGGAGAACTAGATAGCCTAAAGACAGAAAGGGAAATCTAAACTGCCCCAGAGCAGACTCCAAAGCAAAAGGCAGCCCCCCACATATAATGACGGTGAAGCAAGAAGAAAGAACACAACACAGACAGAAAGATAGACTGAGCAAAGACGGGGCCAAAGCTAACTAGATAGGAAAAGACAGGAAGGCTGCTGTCTGCAATCCGTGAAAAACCCTATGAAAATAAGAGCCAACAGACTGACAGTGAAAAAGGCCCTGAAGACCCTAGGCTTCAAAAAGACTATGTCAGTACTCAGGAATATTCTGAAGACAGAGCAACAGGCAAAAGGAGATTCAGCTCACCCCAGCAGGGAATGGCAGAAACAGCAAAGCAAGGCAAAAAGCAAAACACAAATGCAAAAAGGCAAGGCAGCAAACTTAGCTTTAGAGGAGCAGGAATCAGACTGGTGTCCTAGAAGTCCACAGAGAAATCACCCGCAGGGCAGAAGGGCGTCGGCAGCCTTATATCCAGTCAGTGACTCCACTCAGCCAATCATCATCTTTAGGCTCAGGTGCCTGATAATCAGGCTCACTACCTTCCCTCACCAGAATAGGGAGTTCACCAGACCTCAGTGACGAAGGGGAAAATTAACTCACAACAGCTCCCCATCAGGGAACCACCTACAGCGGGGATGCCCAGATCCAGAGTTCACCCCTGCAACTACCTGCACCTCAGGTTTATGACAAACGAGCCCACTGGTATTGGCAACGTATGTTCTGGAGGCAACACACATCTCCGAAGCTCTGACCTGGGGAACGGGTTGTATATGTGTATGTTTGGTATGAGCTGGTAAGACTCCACAACACACTTCCACTGGATGTTCTTTGGTGGCCACCCATACACGCTCGTTCACACAAAGGTCTGGACCTGAATGTTTATTGCCACTCATTCATTTGTCACCACTTAGAGAACTCTTTCAGGGATTGACAACAGAGGCATCCCCCTGTGTCACCACACTCACACCCCCACACCTCACCAAGGGGTACAACACCCTCCGACCCCTTCCACCACAAGGTCTGTGCCTCCCAGGGTTGGCCAATGGTGAGGGTTGAGACTTGCCCCCACTCTCCTGCAGCACATCTGCTGCCCTCACCGGAGAGGAAGGGGTCCGTTGAAGAGAGAAGGAGACAGTAGTTCCTAGGCAGCAGTCCTCACACGAGTGCCCCCAGCTGACCACTTCCCTCGCCCGCCAATCTATTACCGGGTTGTGTCTCTTCAGCCAAGGGAGGCCTAAAACAATAGGTACTGGCATTCCCTCCAAGATGTAGCATGACAAGGACTCCTCATGATGTCCTATACGCAGATGGATATTCTCTACGACCTTGGTCAAGCTCCCCTGGCTCAGTGGAACAGAGTTTATGGCCCAGACGCTTATAGGCTGAGCTAGCATCCTACACCTCAGAGCATGAGTCTGGACAAAGCAAGCATCCACCAGACTGACTCCTGCTCCGCTGTCCACAAACACCGGTATCACCTCCGGTACCCCGCAAGCCAAGACCTCTGCTGACATGGTACTTTCGGAGGGCAAAATGGAGGAAGTATATACTCCCTGGTTGCCTCCCTCCAAGTGACCAGGGGAATATGGCTTCTCAGATGGCACAGATAATTTGGCACGCAATGGGCAAGCCTTCAGGACATGACCAGTCTGTCCACAGTACAAACATGCCGACACCACTCCCCGAACCGTAGGCAACTCCGTACACAAACTAGCTCCTCCTACTTGCATAGGTTTGTCTGGAGACTTGGCATGAACTGGGCAGGCTCTCATAAAATGGCCCAGCTTCCCACAGGAAAAGCATACCCCCCCACCACGACGAGCCACATACACCCCCGTTTTTGTATCAACAACACCGGGCTGTCTGGGTTCCTCAGTCCGCACTGGTGGGTCCTCCACCCTAGCGAGGACATCAGGGGGCACTTTTTGTATATGTCTTTCCCTAAGGCGTCTATCCACCCGGATGGCAAGGGACATGGCGGCCTCCAGCGACCTGGGGGCGGCGTACTGCACCAGAGTATCCTGCAACTTTGGAGACAGACACTGCACAAATTGACTCCTAAGTGCAGGGTCATTCCACTGAATATTAGTGGCCCATCTCCTAAACGCTGAGCAGTACTCCTCAGCGACCCGGGCTCCCTGTTTACACCGACGGATTCGAGATTCCGCCAGGGCGATGCCATCAGGATCCCCATACACAAGCACCAAAGCCACAAAGAACTCATCCACGGACTCTAAAAATGGAGAATCGTCCGGTAGGGAGAAGGCCCTGGATTGGGGATCCCCTTTAAGAAGGGACATAATGATTCCCACCCATTGCTCTTCATTCCCTGATGAATGAGGGCGCAGCATGAAATACAATTTACAGGCTTGTTGAAACACCAAGAATTGATCTCTCCCTCCACAAAATCTGTCAGGGAGGGATATCTTGGGTTCTGGCTGAGCCTGTCTCTGAACCAAGCCGCTAAAGCCCACCAACTGCTGAAGTTGCTGCACCAACTCACCACGCAGCCCCCCAATCTTATCAGTAAGGGTCTGCAGCATTTGGGCAAAGGTCTGAACTGGGTCCATGGCTCAGCAGAAAAAAAAGTTGTGGTTGGTGATAAATGTCACGTGGACTTATCCTGTGTGACGCGACCAGCAGGCCAGTAACTAGAACAATAGGACGTGGCACGTGATACTGTCCTGTGTGACACGGCTCGCAGGCAGGTAACTAAAACCACAAGACAAGGGGTAGGGAAACAGTTACAACGGTGGGCCCTGCGATAGGGAAAGGGGACGTGGAGACCTCCTGCACTCCCCTGAGTCAGTGTCCCTACCGCTCCTAACATTCCCTATGCCGGTTCTGCACCAGGCGCCGATCACGAACCTGTCACCCTATCACACCCTACACCTATCCCTTGCTAGGGAGCTGGGTGGCGCAGGCACTGGCCCCACCGCTCTACTAATACACACTAAGATGAAAACACAAACGGGGAAACACAACTTAGCTTTACTCTGTTGCACTTGCTCCTGGCAACAGAGTCCACCACCAGCATGCAGCTCTCCTCCTGAATCGCTACCAAGCTCTGTCAGAGCTAAGGAAATCCCCTATGACTCCTTTCACACCAGGGTCTGTCAGAGCTGCTCTCCAGCTCCTTCCTCCACCAAGGATGGTTGAAATGAAAACTATCACCAACACTGATTGCAACACCTGTGACTCTTTTACAGTAGAGCCAGCAATCACACCTGCATCATAATCATGTGCACTTAACTAAAGAAACTAGAGTGCAATGACGCTCACCACTACTGGGGGGAAAACTTAGAACAAACGACACACAGTGCAATAATCCTAATGGCCACCAGGGGCAAAAACACCTTAAGCACAGCTTAGGAAAAAAAAAAGGTTACCTGTGCTTTATATCAGTCCTGATCCAGCATGGATCATGACAGTAATGTGCGGTCACTAATTTGCCAATTTTCCATTCAGAGCTATTTGCCTGTTTACATTCTTTTTCCATCTTGTGTCTGCACCTCATGAATGCCCATTATATGTGCACTGCTTCAGCACTTTATGAATAGCTCTTTGTTTACAGAAGCCTTTATTATGGTAATTCACTGGCATCTCACCATTATATGAGGTTCTTTTTAACCCTTTGTGTTTCATGAATAGCGCTTTGTTTATACACTCCTTCATTATCCATTCTATATGGTAATGCACTGGCATTTCAACAGTATATGGGGTTTATTTTAACCCTTTTGTATTTGTGGCTTTTGATAGGAGTCACTTACCTTCTTGTACTTTGACTTTTCACTTTTTTGTATTTATTCATGGGCTGTTTTCCATATGGGCAATTTCATATTGTCATCCCATTCACATTGCTGTCAGGGGGCAGCTTGTTCTATTTTGTTATTGAGTCCACATTTTTATATGTTAATAATTCTATTTAAAACTTTTTTAATAATAATTCAATAAAAGTTTATTTTATTTCAGATAAAGCTTCCTTTTCTTCTTTTGATGGTTTATTGTTTGAAGTTGTCTCCTAGATTTCCCTTTTTTTTCGAGTCTGTATTTAGTTTGTATGGGGTGTGTAATGCCTGTGCCACTTGTAACCATTTCCTTACACTTTCTAAACCATACTTTTATTTTTATCATTGAACTTTTCAATTTCCTTCACCGAAATCTCACACTGATTCAAACTGAGCATTCCTTTGAAACTATACCTCCTATCCCACCTATCAACATACTTTACACATTCTGGATCAACTCAACATCACCTTCTAGTAGTCTGTCCTTGTGACACATCAACAATCATATTTTAGTATTTTACTTGACACGTTACCCATTTTATAGTTTGAATTCACTGAGGAGAACAGAAAGTTTTGCAGACTTGGTGTGATCCTCTTAGTTTTCCGTTATTTAAAGAACACCAGAAAAGTATGTTTTTAGGATACCAGAGATTATGTTCCTCTATGTGATTCAACAATGAACTAAATAGTGAGGATCCCATGAACATTAAGTCGGAATACTTTAAACTCTGGATATCTTTCTGACAGAGGTCCGAACTAAGTGTACACTTGACTATAACCCTTGTCAACAAATTTAACAATTTTCCAACTCTCAGAGGATATAGCTAACATCAATCCAAATTTACACCCAGGGCACAACATCTACAAGATATTAGCGGGAGGCCACTCTTTCTACGACATTCCAGATAATCCTAACTGCTACACATAATGCAAATATCACAATTCCCAGAAAAACAAGAGCAGTGCCTTCTGCACAATGTAGATTAACATATTTCAATGGTTGTTGACAATGATCAGCACTGTTTTCCGAGTTTTCATATAAATACATATATGTATATAGATATATATGTATATTTATGTAGGAGCTCTGTTTCTAACACATATGCGCTTGGTGTGAAATACTTGTCCGTCCAAACTTTGTTGTAAATACAGGGCGTTGTTTTTCAAATCTGTTGGGGTATGGTTTAAATGAGAATTACTTATAAGGACATGGACATTCACATACTAGAGTGCCCACCAGGTGGTCCCTTGTTTTACAAATCTTATTTTTGGGTGTGTGGTCTTTGGGAATACTTTGGTTAGTAACCACCTACCATAAAGAACATGATTCTTGTCTGTTCTTTTCCTGAAACATGCACAACCGACACAAAATCTGCAGCACATTTAGCATAGTTGCTTTACTTGCAGCCTCCTTAAATATTAGATTACTAGATGGTGGCCCAATTCTTATGCATCGGGTATTCTAGAATATGTATGTAGTTTATTTAAAGGGAATCTGTCACCGCATTTTTACCCCATAAGCTGGGGCCACCACCATCAGGGGCATATCTACAGCATTCTTTAATTCTGTAATGCTGTAGATAAACCCCCGATGAAACCTGAAAAATAAGAAAAACACGTTAGATTATACTCACCGGGGAAGCGGGGGCGGATGCGGTGGGTGTTGCGGTCCGGCGCCTCCCATCTTCATACAATGATGTCCTCCTCCTTGCAACCCCTTTGGCTCCTGTGCACGCGTTCTTTATCTGCCCTGTTGAGGGCAGAGTAAAGTACTGCAGCGAGCAGGCGCCGGGAAAGGTCAGAGAGGTCCGGCACCTGTGCACTGCAGTACTCTTCTCTGACCTCAACAGAGTCGATAAAGTACACGTGCGCAGGAGCCAAGGGAGAAGCAAGGAGGAGGACATCATCGTATGAAGATGGGAGACGCCGGACGGTTCGGCGACACCCATCGGACCGGACCAAACGCCGGGGGGAGTATAATCTAACTCTCTTTTTCTTATCTTTCAGGTTTCATCTGGGGTTTATATACCCAAAAGAGAGATATTCCAAAATAATGACTGCTCATGTGACGCCATCAAAAAATATTTTATATAATAAAATATTTATTCATGACAAGAATAATGTGTAAATAAGAGTTTTTATTTCATTTTTCATTTAATTTTTCACAAATGCAATAAAATTGTGCATTAAGAAACATATGATATAAATGTGTGCAGGGGTACATCAAGAAACCAAAGGGTTGGGAGGAAGACACCAAAAAAGTATTAAAGATAAAAAATTATGTAAAAAAAATACATAAAATTCATGAAAAAGTGCACCAAGAAATTTATCAAAATGTGAAAAATTAATCAATATAAAAGTAGTGCATTATCACAAACAATAGTGTCAAATATATAATGAATTTATAAATCCCATACAAATTAGTGCAATTGAAACAATATATAAAGTGCTTACTGCAAAAAATGGATCTTCTAATTCCAATAATTTATACATGGGCAACTATAACTAATCAATTATTCATTGTGAGTCTATACATATACTAAAATAATATATAAAGTGCTTGTGAACCCCAACGGGGACAGTGCCAATAATATCTGTAAAGCGCTGTGAAATTAATGGCGCTATATAAATGAGTAGAATAAATAAATAAATAAATGCACAATTATATCTGCATAAAGTGCTGAGTGCTTTTAAAGTCTCCTGCACCTCACCAATAGCTTATTATAGTGACCCTTATTAGTGAGCGCTAATAGCAATAAAACAGAGATCATACCAACCCTGGTTTCTTATGGTCCCCCCGCACACATCTCTCCAATGCACATTTTGCTATTGCTTCATCAGGGAGTGCTGTAAATAGGCACCTGATGGCGGTGGCTGCAGCTGATAGGCCAAAAATGGGGTGACAGACCCCCTTTAAATTTCACGCCAATATCGCTGATTGCGGCAAATCTGTGCAGCAGGAGATGACCCGCGGCATGGTAGCGGTGGTGTGCGTCGTTCGAATTCCACGCCAATTCGCGGCTGGACAGCGCCAGTCGCTGATTGGTCGAGGCCGGCCAGGCGCCACCAATCAGCGGTGCCGGATTTCCGTTACAAACAGACAGACAGAATTAGACGATTATATAGACAGATTGAAAAACCATAGACCACCAGTAACACTCACAGGACAAGCCCGACTACATGTTCCCAGTCTTTCTGCTTAGCTTCACAATAAGAAAATACTTGGTTTCAGCTTATCTCACTCTTACAAGTGTGACTATGTGTTTCACTTGTTAATGTTCCTTTGTTTTATCCCTGGTACCAGTTGACCAGGGATCACACCTAATTGGACTCCTTTATACAGGCAGGATTTTTAGTTTTACATCCTTATTACTTGCATACGGTCATTCAGTTCATTCAAGGAGTCTAATACAGTGGGGAAAAAAAGTATTTAGTCAGTCAGCAATAGTGCAAGTTCCACCACTTAAAAAGATGAGAGGCGTCTGTAATTTACATTATAGGTAGACCTCAACTATGGGAGACAAACTGAGAAAAAAAAATCCAGAAAATCACATTGTCTGTTTTTTTTTCATTTTATTTGCATATTATGGTGGAAAATAAGTATTTGGTCAGAAACAAAATTTCATCTCAATACTTTGTGATATATCCTTTGTTGGCAATGACAGAGGTCAAACGTTTTCTGTAAGTCTTCACAAGGTTGCCACACACTGTTGTTGGTATGTTGGCCCATTCCTCCATGCAGATCTCCTCTAGAGCAGTGATGTTTTTGGCTTTTCGCTTGGCAACACGGACTTTCAACTCCCTCCAAAGGTTTTCTATAGGGTTGAGATCTGGAGACTGGCTAGGCCACTCCAGGACCTTGAAATGCTTCTTACGAAGCCACTCCTTCGTTGCCCTGGCGGTGTGCTTTGGATCATTGTCATGTTGAAAGACCCAGCCACGTTTCATCTTCAATGCCCTTGCTGATGGAAGGAGGTTTGCACTCAAAATCTCACGATACATGGCCCATTCATTCTTTTATGTACCCGGATCAGTCGTCCTGGCCCCTTTGCAGAGAAACAGCCCCAAAGCATGATGTTTCCACCACCATGCTTTACAGTAGGTATGGTGTTTGATGGATGCAACTCAGTATTCTTTTTCCTCCAAACACGACAAGTTGTGTTTCTACCAAACAGTTCCAGTTTGGTTTCATCAGACCATAGGACATTCTCCCAAAACTCCTCTGGATCATCCAAATGCTCTCTAGCAAACTTCAGACGGGCCCGGACATGTACAGGCTTAAGCAGTGGGACACGTCTGGCACTGCAGGATCTGAGTCCATGGTGGCGTAGTGTGTTACTTATGGTAGGCCTTGTTACATTGGTCCCAGCTCTCAGCAGTTCATTCACTAGGTCCCCCTGCGTGGTTCTGGGATTTTTGCTCACCGTTCTTGTGATCATTCTGACCCCACGGGGTGGGATTTTGCGTGGAGCACCAGATCGAGGGAGATTATCAGTAGTCTTGTATATCTTCCATTTTCTAATTATTGCTCCCGCAGTTGATTTCTTCACTCCAAGCTGGTTGGCTATTGCAGATTCAGTCTTCCCAGCCTGGTGCAGGGCTACAATTTTGTTTCTGGTGTCCTTTGACAGCTCTTTGGTCTTCACCATAGTGGAGTTTGGAGTCAAACTGTTTGAGGGTGTGCACAGGTGTCTTTTTATACTGATAACAAGTTTAAACAGGTGCCATTACTACAGGTAATGAGTGGAGGAAAGAGGAGACTCTTAAAGAAGAAGTTACAGGTCTGTGAGAGCCAGAAATCTTGATTGTTTGTTTCTGACCAAATACTTATTTTCCACCATAATATGCAAATAAAATGAAAAAAAAACCAGACAATGTGATTTTCTGGATTTTTTTTTCTCAGTTTGTCTCCCATAGTTGAGGTCTACCTATGATGTAAATTACAGACGCCTCTCATCTTTTTAAGTGGTGGAACTTGCACTATTGCTGACTGACTAAATACTTTTTTTCCCCACTGTATATCAGTCACCTTCCACACACAATTATTCGACAAACAAATGTTAATACATATATGCCCTACCTTAACCATCCAGGCAAAATACCTTTAACGTGTGCACAGAGTAGTTTATTACAGTGGTCTTGTCATAGACTGTGTACAAGGACCCTCAATCTACACGTTTGCAATTGAAAGTAGTTATCCTCACTACAAGGTCCTTCAATCATCAGGATTTTCACTTAAATAAAAGCATAACATGTTCAATCCAAAGTACTTATGCCATCCAATAACATTCCCCAAATGTCAGTTAGTTTAGTCTGATACGAGAGATAGCCGGACGTCTCCAGAAACTCAGGCACTCAGAGTAAGTATTTTTGAAGGAAAGAATCTAGTGGATCCCTCTCTAGTCCTAGACCTTTCACAACTTTCTTGAATCCTTCACAGCTATTCAACCTTTACTTTCCTTCACTATGTCATATGCACCGCAACAAACCCCCCCTCCTGGTGCCTCTGACTTTCTATATTCCCCATTTCTGCCTATCTTCTCTCTGGTTGATGCCTACTATGCTCCTAACAAGCAGCGTTGCTTATGCCCACTCCTCCCGGCCCCTAGATTGGCATCTATAGCGCCCTAATTGCCCACAACTACCTAAACTGTCTTCATAGTTTGAAATACAGATAATCACACCGGCACTAAAAATGTACACACAGCTGGGTCTGGAAGCTGCTGGCAAACCAGGCAGATGTAGTGTGCTCTCCGCCACAAGAAAAAAACTGAAAACTGAAAAGAAAGTAGCCGCGCTAACAGCACTGTGTGGTCAGAAGCAGTAAAATTGAAATTTAAAATGCAAAAATAGCAATCCAAGAGGACAAGTGATGGTACTCACTGGTGTAGAGACTTGCTACAGATGGTGCCGGTTCTCATAGAAGCCACATGAGAGTCATGAAAAGGCCAGTGGGCATGTGGAGCTGGTATGATACAGGGAGCGTCCTCCCGTTTGCACAAAAAGAAAACACACACTCCCCACAGGAGAGCGCGCCCCACAGGACGGCAGGCAGCCTCGGCAGATGGCGCCGCCGTGCAGTAGCGTGGCGAGCAGGGGGCCTGGTTAGCGGGGGGCGTGTAGTGTTTGCGGTGCCGTCACCGATCTGCACAAGACGGACGTGTGCAAGGGCCAATCCTGTCGTGTTTCGGGGGAACCGTCCCCCTTCCTCAAAGGTATGGGTCTTGCACTGCCGCTGTCACTCTATATACCCCCGCATCCTGTTGTGCAAAAAATTACGCGCACACACACTATTGTTGGCAACAATAAACCCTTAGGCAGATACTATATTGAAACTGCAGCAGGTTATTGAAAAATAAATGGTATACCAAAAACCATGGTAAGAGAGGAGGGAGGAAATTCGCCAAAAAGAAAAAGAACATAGTCAAAGTCAAAAATTTTTTAATTTAAGTTCTTATGTTTTGTCTAATAAAGAAGAATCCCTCCTTCAGAAAGGTTTGAAGTTTGCTCCCACCACAGAACCAGTTCCTTTTAATTTATATGTGAGCATGAAAAAATATCTTCGGAACCTGGCTCTCAAAAAATATTTTTTAAAAAAGGAACTATTCATCCAATGTGGTCCCTAGTGAGTATATCCACACGACATTATCAAATCCTTCTGTGTTTAATCCCATCAGTGAATATTCTAATGCTTTCCATTCATTTGAAACACTGGTCTCCATGGATATTAGGAATATGAAAGGTAGGAACCGCAGATTTGCTCCGCAGAATCTTTCTAGGGAAGAAAAGAGGGCTTTAGTTAGCCTTCAAGACAATAATGATATTGTTGTCCATGGTGCAGATAAAGGTGGGAGTATTGTGATTTTAGATCGTAAGATGTATCATGAGTAGAGTTGAGCGATACCGTCCGATACTTCAAAGTATCGGATCGGAATGGATCGGCCGATCTTAAAAAAAAGTATCGGTATCGCCGATTCCGATACTGGAAGTCCCATTCAAGTCTATGGGACTTCCGGTATCGGAATAAGAAAAATCCTGTTTTTCCCTTGTACAGCCTCTCTGGGGTCTGTACGGGCCTTTCGGGGGGCTGTGCCGGCCTGCCAGGGGGTCTGTGCAGGCTCCGGTGGTCTGTGCCGGCCTGCCGGGGGGCTGTGCAGGCTCCACACAGCAATGGCACACACCGCGCATCATGATGACGTCAGGCTGTCAATCAACTGAACTTCCGATTCCGATGCCGACTTCCGATATTCAAAAAATATCGGAAGTCGGTATCGGAATTCCGATACAGCAAGTATCGGACGATACCCGATACTTGCGGTATCGGAATGCTCAACACTAATCATGAGGAGTCATTAAGACTCCTCAGTGATAATATTACCTACAGGAAATTAATTGTTGATCCTACTACTCACTATGTTAAAAAATTGAACATTTTTGCCTAAAGAGGTAAAGCTTTAGGTATTCTAAATAAAAAAGAGTTTCATTTAATCAATAACAGGACACCAAGTATAGCGGTATTTTACCACATTCCCAAGATTCATAAGAATTCCAGTCGCCCACAAGGGAGACCTATTGTCTCCGGCATTAATTGTCTCACTGCGAATTTGTCGGAATACATAGACACACATCTACAACAATGTCTCTAGACTTCCAGCTTATTTAATGGTACTGTCACACTTAGCGATGCACCAGCGATCCCGACCAGCGATATGATGCGGTCAGGATCGCTGGTGCATCGCTAAGTGTTCGCTAGTGAGCTGGCACACAGGCAGATCTCACCAGCGACATAGCAGGGGTCTGTGGTCG
Source organism: Dendrobates tinctorius (assembly GCF_039654945.1). Classification (NCBI taxonomy): domain Eukaryota; kingdom Metazoa; phylum Chordata; class Amphibia; order Anura; family Dendrobatidae; genus Dendrobates; species Dendrobates tinctorius. Next base: position 5,763,618 of record NW_027361728.1, on the reverse strand, counting down.
CTACTTACCTGTCAGACAAGGCGATCCTGACGTCATCCCGCCCGCGTCCACGCGTCGCTCATCGGCCCCACAGGAAGCCCAGCAGGAAGCTGATGATGAGAAACGGTCCAGGACGTTCTCACGCGATCAGCGATAACCAGCGGGGGAGCGGTGTGAGGTAAGTATCAAACATAGCGATATCGCTAGCAATATCGCTATAACGTCACAAAAACCAGTGACGTTATAGCGATTTTGCTAGCGATATCGCTTAGTGTGACAGGCCCTTTAAGGATACCAGAGATACTATCAAAAGTTTAGAAACCATCAAGTGAACTAAAGATTATATATTAGGTACCTTGGATATTAAGTCCCTGTACACGGTTATTGACCAAGAAAAAGACTGTGACTCTGCTGATTATTTTCTTCAAAAATCGAAGATTTTGAATCCCACCCAAATATCATTCACAGTAGAAAGTATGAGATTCATCTTAAAACATAATTATTTTATTTACTGTAACCAATTTTATTTGCAAACTTGGGGCACAGCTATGGGGACGAAATTTGCCCCAAGTTCTGCAAATGTACAAGTTGGAAAGTGGGAAGAGTCACATATTTTTTGTAATGGTCATTTAAGGGAGGGACTCATATACTGGCGGTGCTTGATTGATGATGTGCTTTTCATATGGCAAGGATCCCAGACAAATCTAGATGTTTTCTTGAGGGAAATTAATGTAAATTCATTTGATCTGGAATTCTCCTCCAGCATATTAGTTCTACTAATATTAATTTTTTAGATTTAAATATCTTTGGGGAGAATAACATTATTTACACAAAATGTTTTCACAAGGAGGTGGATTGTAATAGTTATATCCATATGAATAGTTGTCACCTCCCTTCATGGCTCTCAAACATTTCCAAGAGCCAATTTATGCGCATTAGAAAGAATTGTACTAGGGACAGTGATTATGATATTGAAGCAAACTTTCTGAAGGTACAATTTGCAGAGAAAGGGTATGATTCATCCACCTTGGAACAAGCGAGAGAATTGGCGAAATCCGCATCCAGGAGTGTGCTGATCCATGGAGAGAAACCAGTATATGAAACTCTGAGTATAACGCAAGAGATTGGTAAACTACCTTTTATCACCCAGTTTCATAATAACCCTAGAGTTTTTACTAAAATTATTCAGAAATACTGGCTGATTTTAAAGAAAGATAAAATGGTGGGTGAGTTATTACCTGAAAAACCTAGATTTGTCTATAGAAGAGCCAAAAACATTGGGAATTTGCTATCACCCACTCAGAAAATGGGAATGATTATGGATAGTCACACACTAAAGGGGAATCACTTAAATAGTAATGGTGGTTTCACCCCTTGTGGTAATTGTTAATGCTGTGTACGTGTTAAAAGTAAGAGAGTCACGCAAATGACCTTTTGGAATATGGATAAGACTCAGTTGTTCCATATTAAGGATAAAATGACTTGCCACTCTATGGGGGTCATTTACTTAGTGAGATGTCCCTGTGACAAGTTTTATGTTGGCCGCACAAAAAGAAAACTCAAAGAGAGGATAAAGGAACATTTAGATAACATCTCTAAAGGGTTTTGTTGGACACCCATTGTCCCGCCATTTTGCCGAAAAACATGGCAAGACATGCATGGGGTCCTCATCTTTTGGCATTCAAAAAGTGCAAAAAAATCCCAGGGGTGGGGATTACATAAAAAGCATGTCTAGAGTTGAATCCACGTGGATTTTTGTGCTGGATAGTTTGGTGCCAAAGGGACTCAATCATGAAATTGAACTGTATGCTTTGTAAAGCATTTCAGTTCATTTCTTACTTCAGCCCCCGTTTTCATCTATCCTTTAAGGTTATGGCACTCATGTGCATGCAGAACGGATTATTAGTTTGCATTTTATTAATTGAAACAAGGAAATAACTTTTTAATGGGTATTTAAAATAACATTTTATTTTTTGGGGGTTTTGTTTCAGGTTTTTAAACGTTCAGTTTTCAAATGTCCAGTTTTATTGGTGTGTGCACGTCATTTTTTGCACAACAGGATGCGGGGGTATATAGAGTGACAGCGGCAGTGCAAGACCCATACCTTTGAGGAAGGGGGACGGTTCCCCCGAAACACGTCAGGATTGGCCCTTGCACACGTCTGTCTTGTGCGGACCAGTGACGGCATCGCAAACACTACACGCCCCCCGCTAACCACGCCCCCCACTCGGCACGCTACTGCACGGCGGTGCCATCGGCCGAGGCTGCCTGCCATCCTGTGGGGCGCGCTCTCCTCTGGGGAGTGTGTTTTCTTTTTGTGCAAACGGGAGGACGCTCCCTGTATCATACCAGCTCCACATGCCCACTGGCCTTTTCATGACTCTCATGTGGCTTCTATGAGAACCGGCACCATCGGTAGCAAGTCTCTACACCAGTGAGTACCATCACTTGTCCCCTTGGATTGCTATTTTTGCATTTTAAATTTCAATTTTATTGCTTCTGATCACACAGTGCTGTTAGCGCGGCTACTTTCTTTTCAGTTTTCTGTCTTCATAGTTTGTAGGTGTGCGGACCCCAAAAACAATGATTCCTCTTATTGTACACTCCTTGTGTAACCTAAACAGACTTTGCAGTTTATAGGTGTGCGGACATCAGGAACAATGATTAGTGATTTGGCCAATGTGACTACTCCAGGGTCACTTCACTAATCCTCATGGCCTCTCAATGAGAATTGACATGTCCCTCAAATTGAGCCTGGCATACACAGACTTTTTATACATCAACCACAGAGCAAAACAAACCAAAAATAGACAGACTAGCGTGGTCTAAACTATCTCAGGATCTTCAGGCACCATATGGGAGCAGCCAGTACATATTGAACAAAATAGAAGACAGACAGACTTATCCTCTGACTCAGGGCGCCTCACTGTGGGTCACCAGAGAGAATTGCAGAGGTTCTATCTCAATGTGATCGGCTTTTTACAACGCATCTCTATCACTCCCCAAGAGGACGTACGTAGTTTTCCCCTGTGTGTATACCATCAGGGACGTCTCTTTACATGAATCCTGGCAAGTCAGTTAGCATGAAAGATAGTCTCTAGCAGTAGAGCACCAGAGAACTGGTCCGTACCTTCAAGGTTGAATCATACATTCATACTTCAGTCACACACTAGACATATAACACACATAACAGGGATAGCAGCACAGAGGGTTACCCAATCCAAAATACTGTTTACGTATCACTAGAATATTCTACGGTTCTTTGCCCAACAATATGGGCTGGTCGTGTAAAAAGACTTGACTGTAGCATACCTGGAGACCCATATGCAGATTGTGAGACAGTCTTAGAGACAGAGAGATTTTGTAAGAAACTAAGGTTCTTACCTTCCTGGGATTTGGTCTGTGTGTCCTCTGATCCTCAGTCTGCGATTGCCATATTTCAGATATTGGGAGTCTTCTGTTTTGACCAGCCCATCAAGGGATGCCAAAATATTAGGGTGGTCTCAAGTAGACCATAAGGTATACTGTATGGGTGTCAAATTAGGATGCTGGAGCAAGATGGATTCACACATAACCAAAGTGTATCTGTATCAAGAAGCCATACCAATTTATTGAACAGCTCTGTTATATACTTTTTAAGATGGGCGCATACATATTTATTAAATGCATGCTATCTTTAGCCATAACCTTTATTATAGGAAGAGTCATCATTATTTGATCGCGGTGTACCGGGGGTTAAAGGGAAGCATCGGCAGGGAGGGGGCTCCCTCCTTGCTTCCCTGAGCCCCCCACAGCAGCGCAATGTGCAGCGCTGCTGCGGGGGTCCCTTTCCCTACAGGCCCCCGCATCCAAGATGGCGACAGGGGCCTTCGGGGGCCTGTAGGGAGCTGACTTCCTCACTGCCTGCAAAGCGCAGGCATGAGGAAGTCTGCAGAACTGCCTGTGACAGATTGATCAGCGATCTGTCACAGGACAGTGATGTCCCACCTGGGACAAGGTAATAAAGTAAAAAAAAAAAAAGTGTTAAAAATAATTTTAAAAAAATCGCTAAATAAATTAGTAAAAAAAAAAAAAATATTCCCCAATAAATCAATTTTTTCAAAATAAAAAAAAACCAAAACAATAAAAGTACACATATTTGGTATCGCCGCGTCCGTAGCGACCCGCCCTATAAAACTGTCCCATTAGTTAACCCCTTTAGGGAACCCCTTAAAAAATAAAAAAAAACGAAGCAAAAAATAATGATTTATTATCATACCACCGAACAAAAAGTGCAATAACGCGCGATCAAAAAGACGCATATAAATATTAATGGTACTGCTGAAAACGTCATCTTGTCCCGCAAAAAACGAGCTGCCATACAGCATCATCCTCAAAAAAATAAAAAAGTTATAGCTACGCAGAATTAAGCGATACAAAAATAATTATTTTTTGTATAAAATTGTTTTCATTGCAAAAAACCGACAAAACATAAAAAAAGACCTAAATGAGGTATTGCTGTAACCGTACTGACCCGAAGAATAAAACCGCTTTATCAGTTTTACCGCACGCGGAACGGTGTAAACGCACCCCCCAAAAGAAATTAATGAAACGCTGGTTTTTGTTCATTCTGCGCCCCAAAAATCGGAATAAAAAGCCATCAAAAAATGTCACATGCCCAAAAATGGTACCATTGAAAACGTCAACTCGTCCCGCAAAAAATAAGACCTCACATGACTCGGTGGGTCAAAATATGGAAAAATTATAGCTCTAAGTATGTGGTGATGAAAAAACTATTTTTACAATAAAAAGCGTCTTTTAGCGTCTGACAGCCGCCAAACATAAAAACCGCCATAAATAGTAAATCAAACCCCCCGTTATCACCCCCTTAGTTAGGGAAAAATAATAAAACTAAAAGAAAATGTATTTATTTCCATTTTCCCATTAGGGTTAGGGCTAGGGCTAGGGCTAGGGTTAGGGTTAGGGTTAGGGCTAGGGCTAGGGCTCAGATTAGGGTTAGGGGTGTGTTGGGATTAGGGTTGGAGTTATAATTGGGGGGTTTCCACTGTTTGGGCACATCAGGTGCTCTCCAAAGGCAACATGGCGTCTGATCTCAATTCCAGCCAATTCTCCGTTGAAAAAGTCAAATGGTGCTCCTTCCCTTCCAAGCTCTGCCATGCACCCAAACAGTGTTTTACCCCCACATATGGGGTATCAGCCTACTCAGAACAAATTACAAAACAACTTTTGGGGTCCAATTTCTCCTGTTACCCTTAGGAAAATAACAAATTGGGGGCAAAAATATAATTTTTGCGGAAAAAAATGATTTTTTTATTTTCACACCCAGGCGTTATAAACTTCTGTGAAGCACTTGGGGGTTCACAGTGCTCACCACACATCTAGATAAGTTCCTCAGGGGGGCTAGTTTCCAAAATGGGGTCACTTGTGGGGAGTTTCAATAGTTTAGGTACATCAGGGGCTCTCCAAACGCACATGACACCCGCAGACCAATCCATCAAAGTCTGCATTCCAAAGCGTCACTACTTCCCTTCCGAGCCCCGACGTGTGCCCATACAGTAGTTTTCTCCCACATATGGGGTATCAGCCTACTCAGGACAAATTACAAAACAACTTTTGGGGTCCAATTTCTCCTGTTACCCTTAGGAAAACAAAAAATTGGGGGCAAAAATATAATTTTTGCGGAAAAAAATAATTTTTTTATTTTCATGCCCAGGCGTTATAAACTTCTGTGAAGCACTTGGGGGTTCAAAGTGCTCACCACACATCTAGATAAGTTCCTCAGGGGGGCTAGTTTCCAAAATGGGGTCACTTGTGGGGAGTTTCAATAGTTTAGGTACATCAGGGGCTCTCCAAACGCACATGACACCCGCAGACCATGCCATCAAAGTCTGCATTCCAAAACGTCACTACTTCCCTTCCGAGCCCCGACGTGTGCCCATACAGTAGTTTTCTCCCACATATGAGGTATCAGCGTACTCAGGACAAATTGGACAACAACTTTTGGGATCCAATTTCTCCTGTTACCCTTGGGAAAATAAAAAAATTGGAGACTAATTGATCATGTTTGTGGAAAAAATACGATTTTTTTATTTTCATGCCTGGGCATTATAAACTTCTGTGAAGCCCTTGGGGGTTCAAAGTGCTCACCTCACATCTAGATAAGTTCCTCAGGGGGTCTAATTTCCAAAATGGGGTCATTTGTGGGGGGTTTCCACTGTTTAGGTACATTAGGGGCTCTCCAAAGGCAACATGACACCCGCAGACCATTCCATCAAAGTCTGCATTCCAAAACGTCACTACTTCCCTTCCGAGCCCCGACGTGTGCCCATACAGTAGTTTTCTCCCACATATGGGGTGTCAGTGTACTCAGGACAAATTGGACAACAACTTTTGGGGTCCAATTTCTCCTGTTACCCTTGGGAAAATAAAAAAATGGGGACTAAAAGATGATGTTTGTGGAAAAAATACAATTTTTTTTATTTTCACTCCCGGGCGTTATAAACTTCTGTGAAGCCTTTGGGGGTTCAAAGTGCTCACCACACATCTAGATAAGTTCCTTGGGGGTCTAGTTTCCAAAATGGGGTCACTTGTGGGGGGTTTCTACTGTTTTGGTACATCAGGGGCTTTCCAAACGCGACATGGTGTCCGATCTCAATTCCAGCCAAAAACGTCAAATGGTGCTGCTTCCCTTCCGAGCTCTGCCATGCGCCCAAATAGTGGTTTACCCCCACATGTGGGGTATCAGCGCACTCAGGATAAATTGCACAATATCTTTTAGGGTCCTTTTACTCTTGGAAAAATAAGAATTGAGGGTGAAAAGATCATTTTTGTGGAAAAAATATGATTTTTTAATTGTACGGCTGTATGTTATAAACTTCTGTGAAGCCCTTGGGGGTTCAAAGTTCTCACCACACATCTAGATATGTTCCTTGGGAGGTCTAGATTCCAAAATGGTGTCATTTGTGGGGGGTTTCCACTGTTTTGGTACATCAGGGGTTTTCCAAACGCGACATGGTGTCCGATCTCAATTCTAGCCAAAAACGTCAAATGGCGCTGCTTCCCTTCCGAGCTCTGCTATGCGCCCAAATAGTCATTTACACCCACATATGGGGTATCAGCGTACTCAGGACAAATTGCACAATAACTTTTAGGGTCCTGTTACCCTTGGAAAAATAAAAATTGGGGGTGAAAAGATCATTTTTGTGGAAAAAATATTATTTTTTAATTGTACGGCTGTATGTTATAAACTTCTGTGAAGCCCTTGGGGGTTCAAAGTTCTCACCACACATCTAGATATGTTCCTTGGGGGGTCTAGATTCCAAAATAGTGTCATTTGTGGGGGCTTTCCACTGTTTTGGTACATCAGGGGTTTTCCAAACGCGACATGGTGTCCGATCTCAATTCTAGCCAAAAACGTCAAATGGCGCTGCTTCCCTTCCGAGATCTGCTATGCGCCCAAATAGTCATTTACACCCACATATGGGGTATCAGCGTACTCAGGACAAATTGCACAATAACTTTTAGGGTCCTGTTACCCTTGGAAAAATAAAAATTGGGGGTGAAAAGATCATTTTTGTGGAAAAAATATGATTTTTTAATTGTACCACTGTACGTTATAAACTTCTGTGAAGCCCTTGTGGGTTCAAAGTTCTCACCACATATCTAGATAAGTTCCTTGGGGGGTCTAGTTTCCAAAATGGGGTCACTTGGGGGGGGTTTCCACTGTTTAGGTACATCAGGGACTCTCCAAATGTGACATGGCGTCCGATCTGAATTCCAGCCAATTTTGCATTGAAAAAGTCAAACGGCACTCCTTCCCTTCTGAGCTCTGCCATGCGCCGAAACAGTGGTTCCCCCCCACATATCAGGTATCAGCGTACTCAGGACAAATTGCACAATAATTTTTGCAGTCCAATTTCTCCTGTTACCCTTGGTAAAATAAAGAAAATTGAACCTGAAGTATTTTTTTTGTGAAAAAAAGTTAAATGTTCATTTTTTTTTTAAATATTCAAAAAATTCCTGTGACGCACCTAAAGGGTTAATAAACTTCTTGAATGTGGTTTTAAGCACCTTAAGGGGTGCAGTTTTTAGAATGGTGCCACTTTTGGGTATTTTCTATCATATAGACCCCTCAAAGTGGCTTCAAATGTGATGTGGTCCCTAAAAATAAAATGGTGTTGCAAAAATGAGAAATCGCTGGTCAAATTTTAACCCTTATAACTTCCTAACAAAAGAAAATTTTGGTTCCAAAATTGTGCTGATGTAAAGTAAACATGTGGAAAATGTTATTTATTATGTTTTTTGTGTGCCGTATTGCTGTGATTTAAGGGCATAAAAATTCAAAGTTGGAAAATTGCAAAATTTTCAAAATTTTCGCCAAATTTCCATTTTTTTCACAAATAAACGCAAGTTATTTGAATGCAATTTTACCACTAACATGAAGTACAATATGTCATGAGAAAACATTGTCAGAATCACTGGGATCCATGGAAGCGTTTCAGAGTTATGACCTCATAAAGGGACAGTGGTCAGAATTGTAAAAATTGGCCCGGGAGTTAACGTGCAAACCACCCTTGGTAGTGAAGGGGTTAAATGCAACTATTAAAGGTCAAAGTTACCTAGTGGAGAGGTCGTATATAATTCCTGTTAGAATCCCTTTTACACATATATATATATATATATATATATATATATATATGAAAGTTATGGGGGTCCCTGACATCCCTTTCGGCACGCAGGAGTTCGAAGACTTTAGAGACATCCTTTCGGTGGGTATCAATATATGGAGAGAAGATAAGAATATCATCCAAATAGACAACTACCGAAGTGCATAACAACTCCCGAAAGATGTCATTAACAAAGTCTTGGGAGATGGCAGAAGCTTTACAGAGGCCGAACAGCATCACAACATACTCACAGTGACTGTCTCATGTATTAAAAGCGGTCTTCCATTCATCCCCCTCACGAGTACTTTTCAAGTTGTACGCGCCAGGCAAATCTAAGTTGGCAAATACCCTAAATCCTCACAGCCTGTCAAAGAGGACAGTCATATGGGCGATGAGGCGGAAGGATATTCGTTGCTCTTTCAGAGAACACTTCTGCGTATTGCCAATAATGTTTAGGGAGAGGGGTTAGATCTGCGGTGATCTCAGATGTAGCAACCTGAACCTGAGCCCTCAGGCACCTTCCCTCAAATGACCCACTCCATCCTAATATGCTCCCTGAAGACCAGTCAATATGAGGTGACTGATGACGTAACCAAGGGATCCCTAACAATACTTCGTCAATAACCTCAGGAATGACCAATAACGATGGCTGGAACAGAACATTTCCAATCCGTATAGGTATTTCTGGTATGCAGTGGTTTATACCTACCAAAAGTGGTGTAATGGTAGGGAACAGGCAGGATGAAGGGTTTCCAAAGAGTAATGGAGAAGAAAGACTAGCCCATCTGGTTCAAAGCAAAAAAAGAGCTACAGTAGCACAAATTGCTGAAAAGTTACTAAACTTTAAGTTTTGAATTACAACATGGAAACGTATGAAATTTGAAAACCCTTTGTTGGCAATGACTGCCTGATGTCTTGTTTCTTCCTGAAAATGATTGCAAACACAAATTCTTTGGTATTATTATCTTCATTTAATTTGTCTTAAATGAAAAAACACAAAAGAGAATGAAGCAAAAAGCAAAACATTGATCATTTCACACAAAACTCCAAAAATGGGCCAGACAAAAGTATTGGCACCCTCAGCCTAATACTTGGTTGCACAACCTTTAGCCGAAGTAACTGCGACCAACCACTTCTGGTAACCATCAATGAGTTTCTTACAATGCTCTGCTGGAATTTTAGACCATTCTTCTTTGGCAAACTGCTCCAGGTCCCTGATATTTGAAGGGTGCCTTCTCCAAACTGCCATTTTTAGATCTCTCCACGGGTGTTCTATGGAATTCAGGTCTGGAATCATTGCTGGCCACCTTAGAAGTCTCCAGTGCTTTCTCTCAAACCATTTTCTAGTGCTTTTTGAAGTGTGTTTTGGGTCATTGTCCAGCTGGAAGACCCATGACCTCTGAGGGAGACCCAGCTTTCTCACACTGGGCACTACGTTATGCTGCAAAATTTGTTGGTAGTCTTCAGACTTCATAATGCAATGCACACGGTCAAGCAGTCCAGTGCCAGAGGCAGCAAAGCAACCCCAAAACACCAGGAACCTCCACCATGCTTGACTGTAGGGACCATGTTCTTTTCTTTGAATGCCTCTTTTTTTCTCATGTTAACTCTATGTTGATGCCTTTGCCCAAAAAGCTCTACTTTTGTCTCATCTGACCAGAGAACATTTTAGGCTTTTTCAGGTAAGTTTTGGCAAACTCCAGCCTGGCTTTTTTTATGTCTCGGATTAAAAAGTGGGGTCTTTCTGGGTCTCCTACCATACAGTCCCTTTTCATTCAGACGCCGACGGATAGTACGGGTTGACACTGTTGTACCCTCGGACTGCAGGGCTGCTTGAACTTGTTTGGATGTTAGTCGAGGTTCTTTATCCAACATCCGCACAATCTTGCGTTGAAATCTCTTGTCAATTTTTCTTTTCCGTCCACATCTAGGGAGGTTAGCCACAGTGCCATGGGCTTTAAACTTCTTGATGACACTGCGCACGGTAGACACAGGAACATTCTGGTCTTTGGAGATGGACTTGTAGCCTTGAGATTGCTCATGCTTCCTCACAATTTGGTTTCTAGAGTCCTCAGACAGTTCTTTGGTCTTCTTTCTTTTCTCCATGCTCAATGTGGTACACACAAGGACACAGGACAGATGTTGAGTCAACTTTAATCCATGTCAACTGGCTGCAAGTGTGATATAGTTATTGCCAACACCTGTTAGGTGCCACAGGTAAGTTACAGGTGCTGTTAATTACACAAATTAGAGAAGCATCACATGATTTTTCGAACATTGCCAATACTTTTGTCCACCCTCTTTTTTAGGTTTGGTGTGGAATTATATCCAATTTGGCTTTAGGACAATTATTTTTGTATTTTTTCTTTTAGGACAAATTAAATGAAGATAATAATTCCAAAGAATTTGTGTTTGCAATCATTTTCAGGAAGAAACTGAGCATTATCTGACAGAATTGCAGGGGTGTCAATACTTTTGGCCATAACTGCATCTCTAGATTTATGTATCTATCTATAGATATACAGTAGATATCTACCTATAAATAGATATATCTATGCATCTATCTATAGATATGTCAATAGATATATCTATAGATAGATAGATGGATAGATATATGAACAATATATCTATCTATCTATAGATATATCTATCTAATATCTATAGATATATCAATGTAAAGATATATCTATAGAGAGATATATCTATAGATAGAAAAAATCTGCATTAAGCCGAGTTAAACACTTGTGAGAAATTCGGTCCTGAGTGCCGAAGGCAGTGGCAGGTATTGAGGTGTGAGACTCGAGTTTCTCGCAAGTGTGACTCCGGCCTAACGCAATATCTTTTTAATTTAAAAAAAATAAAAAAATGGCGTGGGCTCACTCACTCACAATTTTCTGCGCCAGAGAGGGAAAGCCAGCGGCTGGGGTCCGATGTTTAAAGCTTGGGAAGGGGTTAATACCCATGGATGTTACCAGGATATGAATTTCAGCCCGTAGCTGTCTGCATAGCCTTTACTGGCGATTAAAATAGCAATTCCGGCACTTAGCCTCTCTCTTCCCACTGCCCTGTAGCGGTGGCATATGGGGTAATAAGGCGTTAATGTCAACTTTGTATTGTGAGGTGACATTAAACCCGGTTATAGATCAAACCAATGGATTGGAAGACATAAAAACAATGGATTGGAAGACGCAAAAGGCGAGGAGGCAAGCGCCATCATGGGAAGCAAAAAGAAGTTAGAAAGGAACAAGTCTCAACCAAAAAGACAGGTGAATCTCAGGAAGCGGGAACAGAATTTGTTGTTAATATCTCTAAAAAGGTATTGACCAACACACAAATAGCTGTTTGTAAGTAAAGGCCTATTGTTCAGTCCATGTTCATACACGGACTGGCTTGAGTTACAGGTGGATCATGAACTTTTTTTAGAATGGTTAGATTAAAAAAATGGTTTCATGATAAGGATGTTATAAGAAAGAATAGAACAAGTGAATTTGATCTTAACATGGTTGAGTTGAAAAAAACAGTAATTTTGTTCCAACTGTAAATTCAGCTGTAATTGATGCTTTTGAAAAAGCGGTAAAAACTGATGTGGAAAAGTTGAGGTGTAATAATGTGAGTGGATACTGTACAGGCATCCTAATATTTTCAATAATCCCCCAGGATGTCCAATAATTTCAGGGGTTGACTCTGTGTTTAACAGAATAGGTATCTTTTTGGATAACATTTTCAATCCTATTGTAAAAAATAGTAAGTCCTATATACGAGATACATCAGATTTTTTGAGTAAATTAGAGGCGGTACATTTGGGAGGGGATATTATACTTGCATCTTTTGACAGAGTTTCCCTCTACACCTCTATTGTTCATGAGCATGGTCTTTGTGCAGTGGGAAAAATTCTGGATTCAGTAAAACATACAATGGAAGGAAAAGCATTTTGACTAAAATTGTTGGAGATAATCTTAAAGCAAAACTACTTTTTAATTGGTGAAACATTTTATACACCGAAAAGGTACATCAATAGGGGTCAATATGGCCCCTTCATATGCAAATTTAGTGATGGAAGTCCTGGAGGAGGACCTTATCTATGTATCCCACCACTCCAACACGTACTGGTGTAGTGGAGATACATGGATGATGTCTTCATCCTTTGGACAGGATCTCAGAATGAAATGGAAGAGTTTCATCGATTCTTTAATGTACGTAATTAACCAATCAAATTTACCATAGTATCATCTGTGTGACATCCGTCTGGTGCGAGTCTGGGCTGCAGTAAGACAGAACCCCGATACCCTTTACCCCTATACAGGGATCTGGATTTACAGCAGAGCCCAAGAGGTGCTGTCTGAATAAGAGCAGCGGACCACAGCAGGACAGTCGCCAGAAAGGGGATAAAAAACGGGACCAAAAGCGTAGTCAGGAATCCAAGTCTAATCCAGGTGGGCAGCAGAGGTACAAAAACGGCAGACAGTAGCAGAGTCAAATCCAGGCCAAGGTCAGAGTCATAAACCGGGAGGGCAGCAGAGGTACAAAATCGTTAGGCAGTCGCAGCATCAAAAACCTGGCCAAGGTCAGAGTCGTAAACCAGGAGGGTGGCAGAGGTACAAAATCATCAGGCAGGAGCAGAGTCAGAAATCCAGGTTAAGGTCAGAGTCAAAGGTAGCAAATAACACACTAGCACACTGGGGAAACCAAGACTATGTCTGTCTGCCTGCAGGACAGGCCCCAAGGTATTTGAAGGATCAGGCTATCCCTCACAGGCTCACAGTCTGATGACGCCATTCGGACCACCCCAAGGACCAGGCCAGATGGTGATGCACCAACCCCTTCATGACTGACAGAGGAGCAGAGCCTGCACCCACCAGATGCCTGCGCAGGAGCCCCTTCTCTGCCACCACCACCCACGGGCGAACCACGGCACCCCCTAGTGGTCGAGGCAGGAACAGCCATCCTCTAGTCTGACGGCGACGTGACAGTCCGGCGCCTCCCAGTGGCCGGGGCAAGAACAGCAGTCCCTGTGTCTGACGGCGACGTGACAGTCCGGCGCCTCCCAGTGGCTGAGGCAGGAACAGCAGTCCCTGTGTCTGACGGCGATGTGACAGTCCGGCACCTCCCAGTGGCTGAGGCAGGAGCAGCAGTCCCTGTGTCTGACGGCGATGTGACAATCTGGGACCGACATACAATTTCTGGATGTCCTCATTAAACAGAAGAATGGTGAACTCATTACAACATTATTTGTAAAAAAGACTGACAGGAATAATTTACTCATATACGATAGCCAACATCCGCACAATCTGGTGAGGTTGATACCCTTGAGCCAACTTCTTAGAGTATGACGGATAGTGAAAGAAACAGAAGAGCCAAATGTAGTTATTGAATCTTTAATTGATAAGTTTCTAAGTAGTGGGTATCACAGACGCCTGTTGGAAACTAAAATAAGGTGTTAGGACAAGAAAGAAGCAGATTTATTAATAAAGAACCAGGTTTTAATAAGAAAAAATGTTTGTCAGATTCCTCTGGTTACAACATATATGGAGGAAAGTAAGGAAGTGGATAATGTTACTAAAAAGCACAGGGGGATGTTGGGGAGATGTCTCCCAGGTATAGAGGAATTTGAAATGCCACCATTATATTCTTATAAGAAGAGTAAAAATATTAGAGATTATATAGTAAAATCTGATAATGGCCCCCTGAGAAAAAGCCTCCAAACGACTCTGATGGGTACTAAGAAAAGAGGATGTTTTCCATGTTTTTCCTGTATAAATTGTACACACATGATAAAGGGCTCAACATTTCAGCAACCTGAAACACATAAAGCCAATGAGATTAGACAATATTTGACGTGTAGTCCACATCATGTAGTGTACCTTCTCATGTCTCCATGTAACTTATGGTATATCAGTGAAACGACATGTGAATTCAAAACTAGGATTAATCATTGATATACCATAATAAAAAAGAGATTGTACCTTCCAGTCCCTAACCACTTTGTGGAATGTAACCATACAGAAAAAGAAAGAATTAATGTGGATATACGAGTTAAATACCCTTAGACCGAGGGGTCTAAATGTTGATTTTATGGTTCATACTGTTATTTAAATTAAATAAGTAATCAATTCTCATCCAACCAGTTATTTGAGGACTCCAGAGAAAATGTTTTATTGTTTATAATTTTGTATGATTTTTTATGATTTTTGTATTGTTTATAGGGATATGCTGTAGTATTTATGACTGTGGCTGTTCCTAATTTTATATTTTTATTGTTATTTTTCTAGATTCATCACTATTGGCCACTATTTGCCTCAAGTTGTATTCACCTTGGTGAGAACTTAACATCATGGAGGATGGATGATATATTTTTTCCTTTTTTCTTTTGTTATGTTTATTTTTGATAATTTAATTATTAATTACTAGTGATGAGCGATCATGCTCGTCACTACACGATACTCGCCCGAGTATCACTGTGCTTGGTGTACTCGGCGAGCACCGAGTATTTCTGGGATTACTTGGCGGGAACACGGGTCTTCCAGCAATTTTGGCAGACTTTAGAGACCCAATCATGGTGCAGGGATTGTCTGCCAGGCCATGAAATGCCGCAGCCATCTTTCTTGTGGTCATGCAGTGATTGGCTGGCCGCACATCATCATCAGGGGTATAAGGGAACGGACGCCGCCCTGCTCACCACATTCAGCTCCGGATTGAGAGAGTGTAGGGAGAGCTGCTGCCTTGATAGGGTCAGAATTGGGCATTTCTCAGTTAGTGTGGGGTCTACCATCCTAAATACTCACATCCAGTTAAATGGGGGGTGGGGAACCTCAGGCCCCAGGGCCATTTACGGCCCTCGATGACCTTTTATCAGGCCCCCGAGCAGATTCTCAGGGACTGCATTCTTGGGCAGGGAGCTGTATTTTGTTTGCCACGAGCTCATTAATTTCTTCTTGCTCTGTTAGCACACACACGCAGTGTTCACTACTGAACACTGAAGGGAATGCAGTGAAAGATTAAGTCATGAGACCAGTGCCAGAGTCAGGATGTACTTTGTGGGCAGAGTTTGTACGGCCCCCGAAGGATGGTATAAATATCCAAATGGCCCTTGGCCAAAAAAAAATTCCCCACCCCTGAGCTAAACCAACAGTCCTTCTAAGGACTAATTCCGAACCATGTACAACCCCTGGCAATAATTATGGAATCACCGGCCTTGGAGGATGTTCATTCAGTTGTTTAATTTTGTAGAAAAAAAGCAGATCACAGACATGGCACAAAACTAAAGTAAACTCAAATGGCAACTTTCTGGCTTTAAGAAACACTGAAGGATAGCAAGAACAAAGAATGTGGTAGTCAGTAATAGTTACTTTTTTAAACCAAGCATAGGGGAAAAATTATGGAATCACTCAATTCTTAGGGAAAAAAATATGGAATCATGAAAAACAAACCAACAAAAAAAAACACTCCAACACATCACTAGTATTTTGTTGCACCACCTCTGGCTTTTATAAAAGCTTGCAGCCTCTGAGGCATGGACATAATGAGTGTCAAACAGTACTCTTCTTCAATTTGGCTCCAACTTTCTCTGATTGCTGTTGCCAGATCAGCTTTGCAGGTTGGAGCCTTGTCATGGACCATTTTCTTCAAATTCCACCAAAGATTTTCAATTGGATTGAGATCCGGAATATTTGCAGGCCATGACATTGCCCTTATGTGTCTTTTTCAAGGAATGTTTTTACAGTTTTTGCTCTATGGCAGGATGCATTATCATCTTGAAAAATGATTTATTAATCATCCCCAAACATACTTTCAATTGATGAGATAAGAAAAATGTCCAAAATATCAACATAAACTTATGCATTTATTGAAGATTTAATGACAGCCATCTCCCCAGTGCCTTTACCTGACATGCAGCCCCATATCATCAATGATTGTGGAAATTTGCATGTTCTCTTCAGGCAGTCATCTTTATAAATCTCATTGGAACAGCACCATACAAAAGTTCCAGCATCATCACCTTGCCCAATGCGATTCAACACTGAATATTACTTTCATCCAGTCATCCACAGTCCACGATTGCTTTTCCTTAGCCCATTGTAACCTTGTTTTTTTCTGTTTAGGTGTTAATGATGGCTTTCCTTTAGCTTTTTCTGTATGTAAATCTCATTTCCTTTAGGCAGTTTCTTACAGTTCGTCACAGATGTTGACTCCAGTTTCCACCCATTCGTTCCTCATTTGTTTCGTTGTGCATTTCCTGTTTTGGAGACATATTGCTTTAACTTTCCGGTCTTGACGCTTTGATGTCTTCCTTGGTCTACTAGTATATTTGCCTTTAACAACCTTCCCATGTTGTTTGTATTTGGTCCAGATTTTCGACACAGCTGACTGTGAATAACCAAAATCTTTTGCAACACTGAATGATGATTAACCCTCTTTTAACAGTTTGATAATCTTCTCCTTTGTTTCAACTGACATCTCTCATGTTGGAGCCATGATTCATCTCCAAGTCAGTCCACTTGGTGCAACAGCTCTCCAAGGTGTGCTCACTCCTTTTTAGATGCAAACTAATAAGCAGATCTAATTTTATGCAGGTGTTAGTTTTGGGAATGAAACTTTACAGGGTGATTCCATAATTTTTTCCCCTTAGACTTGAGTGATTCCATAATTTTTCCCCTATGCTTGGTTTAAAAAACTTTTAGTAACTTTTAGTGACTACCACATTTTTTGTTCTTGATTTCTTTCAGTGCTTCTTAAAGCCAGAAAGCTACCATTTGAATTGACTTTAATTTTGTGCCATGTCTGTGATCTGCTTTTTTTCTACAAAATTAAACAACTGAATGAACATCCTCCAAGGCCGGTGATTTCATAATTTTTGGCAGGGGTTGTAGGTTCCAGTGTAAGGTAGAAGGGGAGTGTACGTTGCTGTATACACATCACTGCAAGGCCTGCAGGCACTGTATGTGTGTATATAGAGCATTGCATATATCATATCTGTGCATGCTGAAATTTTGGCCAGTTTAAGGCTTTTTTCTCTTTTGTGCCTGGCTGTTAGTTTTGCTTCAATAAAGCAGTATTTAGGCGAAAACAAAATAAAAAAGACCACCCATTTTTTTGGTGCGGTATCTTCGTGTCAGCTCTTATCTGTGCATGCTTAAATTTTGGCCAGTTTACGGCTTTTTTCTTTTTTCTGCCTGGCTGTTAGTTTTGCTTAAATAAATCAGTATTTAGGCCAATAAAAAAGGCCACCCATTTTTTGGTGTGGTATCTTCGTGCCAGCTCTTATCTGTGTGTGGGGAAATTTTGGCCAGTTTACGGCTTTTTTCTCTTTTGTGCCTGGCTGTTAGTTTTGCATCAATAAAGCAGTATTTAGGCCAAAAAAATAAAAAGGGCACCCATTTTTGGTGCGGTATCTTCGTGGCAGCTCTTTTCTGTGCATGGTGAAATTTTGGCCAGTTTATGGCTTTTATCTCTTTTGTGCCTGGCTGTTAGTTTTGCTTCAATAAAGCAGTATTTAGGCCAAAAAATAAATAAAAAAGGCCACCCATTTTTTTGGTGTGGTATCTTCGTGCCAGCTCTTATCTGTGCGTGGTGAAAGTTTGGCCAGTTTACGTTGGTTTCCTTTTTTGGGCCTGGCTGCCACAGTCGTATCCAGCAGTCTTTTGTATCCAAAAAATAATACAAAATTAATACAGTCTGTTATCTCAGGCTGAGGCCTGGTGTATCCGTGGTGGAAAATTGTTTGCTTTGCAGGCATACTTATCACATCTAATCTTTCTCACAACAAATCCATTTGTATTTAGGTTTTGAAATCTTTCAGTAGTCCATTTAAAATGGGCAAGGCAAGGGGCAAGGGACGGGGAGGGACGTGATGCTGATGGTGCGTGCAGTGGACGAGGCCTTGGTCAAGCAGAAAGTGGGCCAAATCAAAGACCCACATCTGCGCGCTCTACCTTCCTGTCCCAGTTTCTAGTGAATCGCACCACACCACTATTGAATCTAGAGCAGTGTGCACTTTTTGCAGCACTTGCCATGCCCGCATCAGCAGGGGTAGCAAAACAACCAGCCTGACCACCACCAGCATGATTATAAACATGGCAGCAAAGCACCTAACTTTGTGGGCCGAACCCCAGGCTCCAGGAACACTGTCTGCAGGTGACAACACTGCCTCTTCCATTGTTTCGCATCCAAGCCAATCCCCAGTTCACCGTGCCTGTGAAGATGCCTCGGGCCCTGCACCTGTTGTTGTCCATAGTCAACCAGCACCATCATCAAGCCTGTCTACGTCCTTGACCCAGCCCAGCCTTCAGTTGTCTATTCTCCAGTCATTGGAATGCAAAAGCGGAAATACGCAGCCAATGCCCCACAGGCCACAGTACTTACTGTACTTTAAACATTTCTCGTCTGCTTGCGCTCGAAATGTTGCCTTTTAGGCATATTGAGACGGAAGCTTTTCACAACCTTATGGTGGCAGCCATCCCAAGATACTCAGTCCCCAGTCGCCACTATTTCTACCGTTGTGCTGTACCTGCATTACACCAGCATGTGTCCCACAACATTACCTGTGCCCTCAACAATGCTGTTACTGGGAAAGTCCACCTAACCATGGACACGTGGACAAGTGCCTGTGGGCAGGGACAGTAAATCTCACTGATGGCACACTGGGTTAATTTAATGGAAGCTGGGAGCCTGTCGGACCATGGGATGGAACACATCTTCCCCACAGTCATTCTTTGAGAAACCGGCATATCAGAGATGAAATCCATTGAAATATGGGTCCATGGCCTCCTGGGGACCGGCAAAGGCATCAACAACCCACTAGAGCGAGAACAAGATTTAGACCGGGAGCAAGTCCCACAGGACTGCACAAAATTCCTGACATCATGAGACAAGGTGGGCCACCAAAAAGAGCGACTCACCAGATCTCTAGTACCAAAAATACCTGGATGACCAGCCAATGCAGAGCAATGAACTTCAGACATCACTCTCTTCTTCGACTGGTCAGGAACATACAACTTTCCACTGGGACAACTCTCAGGTTTGTCCTCCTGAAACTCTTGCAGAGCAAGTATCAAATCGGGCGAGATGGCAGAAAGAACTACCCCTTCGCCTAAGATGGTAGCAGGCTTGGTCACCACAGGAGAATCAGCAAAGAAGCTCCTAGAGAGGGCATCTACCTTGACATTCTTAGTTCCAGGAAGAAAAGAGACCAAAAAATCAAAACGTGTAAAAAACAAGGCCCACCTAGCCTGTCTAGGGTTCAAGCGTTTAGCCGACTCTAGGTAAATCAAATTCTTGTGGTCAGTCAGGACCACAACTTGATGTTTAGCTCCCTCCAACCAATGTCTCCACTCCTCAAATGCCCATTTCATGGCCAACAGTTCCCGATTCCCCACATCATAGTTACGTTCAGATGGAGAGAACTTTCGGGAAAAGAAAGCACAGGGATTCATTTTAGATGTTACAGGATCCTTTTGGGACAAAACAGCTCCTGCACCAATCTCAGAAGCATCCACCTCTACCTGGAATGGGAGTGAGACATCAGGTTGCCGCAAAACCGGGGCGGAGGTAAATCTCCGCTTCAGCTCCTGAAAGGAAGCAACAGCCTCCGGAGACCAATTCAACACATCAGCACCCTTCTTAGTCAGATCAGTCAATGGATTGGCAATACTAGAAAATTTTGCTATAAATTTCCGATAAAAATTAGCAAAACCCAAAACTTCTGGAGGGCCTTCAAAGATGTGGGCTGAACCCAATCATAAATGGCCTGTACCTTGGCCGGATCCATTTCAATAGTTGACGGAGACAAAATAAATCCCAAAAATGAAATCCTCTGTACTCCAAAAAGGCATTTCGATCCTTTGACATACAGGGAATTCTCCCTCAAGATCCAGAACACAGTCCGAATATGTTCCACATGAGAATCCCAATCCTTGGAGAAGATCAAAATATCATCCAGATAGATAATCAAAAATTTATCGACAAAGTCTCGGAAAATATCGTTCATGAAGCATTGGAAGACAGAAGGGGCATTAGTGAGCCCAAAAGGCATCACCAGGTACTCAAAATGTCCCTCCAGAGTATTAAACGCCGTCTTCCATTCATCCCCCTGCTTAATGCGGATAAGATTATACGCCCCCCTGAGGTCAAGCTTGGTAAACCAGCAAGCACCTCTAACTCTAGAGAATAGATCCGAAATCAGGGGTAACGGATACTGATATTTAATAGTAATTTTGTTGAGGGCACGATAATCAATACAAGGCCTTAAAGAACCATCCTTTTTGGCCACAAAAAAAAACTGGCACCTAAGGGTGAAGAGGGTGGTCTAATATGACCCTTCTCCAACGCCTCCTTAATATAGGACCGCATAGCCTCGTGCTCGGGTACAGATAAATTGAAGAGCCGACCCTTAGGAAATTTACACCACGGGCTCAGTTCAATTGCACAGTCATAACTCCTATGAGGAGGCAAGGACGCAGACTCATTCTCACTATATACATCATAAAAGCCCGCCAAATAGTCAGGAACATCATGCGACTGAGGAGAGGTGGAAAAAACCGGAGCCTCACTAAAGGCACACCGACAACCCCAACTCACCACAGACACAGATTTCCAATCCAAAACTGGATTATGAATTTGCAACCAGGGAAACCCCAGAACAACGGCATCATGCAGACTGTTGTGAGTTCATTTTCCCCTCCGTCACTGAGGCCTGGTGAACTCCCTATTCTAGTGAAGGAAGGTAGTGAGCCTGATTATCAGGCACCTGGGACTAATGAAGACGATTGGCTGAGTGGAGTCACTGACTGGATATAAGGCAGCCTACGCCCTTTCTGCCCTGCGGGTGATTTCTCTGTGGACTCTTGGACACCAGTCTGATTCCTGCTCTCCTAAAGCTAAGTTTTTTGCTTTGCCTTTTTGCATTTAAGATTTGTTTTTGTTTTTCTTGCTTTTTGGATTCTGCCACTCCCTGCTGGAGTGTGCAGTATTCCGTTAGCTCTGTCTTCTGAAAGTACCTGAGTGCTGATTTAGTTTTTGAAGCTTAGTTTCTTCAGGGCCATTTTTATATCAGTTTGTTGGCTTTTGTCTCTGATAGGGTTTTGGCAGATTGCAGACAGCAGCCTTCCTATCCGTTCCTATCTAGGTAGTTTTTGGCCCCGTCTTTGCTCAGTCTGTCTTTCTGTCTGTGTAAGTGTTTTCATCTTGCTTCACCGTCATTATATGTGGGGGGCTGCCTATTGCTTTGGGGTCTGCTCTGGGGCAGTTAGATTTCCCCGTTTCTTCTTTAGGCCTATGTATCTCTCCGGCTGTGATCGAGGGGTCTAGGTCATCGTAGGAACCCCCCACGGCTACTGCTAGTTGTGTTGATAGGTTCAGGGGTCTGCAATCTGATAGTTGCCAACTTCTCTGGTTTTTCTGGACTTATCTAGCATTTCTGTTTTTGCCTCCTACGGTGACTCAATCATAACAGAATCACCCGCCAAACCGCAGATCTTGGGTACTCAATAGCAGGAAAGAATTGTGTTTAAAAAAAAAAAAAAAAAGGGAGTGTGTATATTCTTTCCTCTATATCTCTGAGGCCGTAGGGGGAATTTTTTTTCTCTCTCAATGGAGATAAAGCAAGTGTCTGATCGTGTGGAGCAGCTCGCTGCTGAAGTGCGAGGAATTTCCGCCTATCTTGCTCGTTCACATGCTGTTGAACCAAAGATCCCCACACCTGATGTATTTTTTGGGGATCGATCTAAATTTTTGAGTTTCAAAAATAATTGTAAATTATTTTTTGCTTTGAAGCCTAACTCGTCAGGGAGCCCCGCGCAGCAGGTTAAACTTGTCATATCTTTGCTGCGCGGCGATCCCCAGGATTGGGCGTTTTCTCTGAAACCAGATGACCCTATTCTGACTAATGTGAACGCAATTTTTCAAGCCTTGGGGTTGCTGTACGACGAACCTAATGCTATTGATCAGGCTGAAAAGACCCTGTTAGCATTGAACTAGGGTCGAGAATCTGCAGAGTTGTACCGTCAAAAGTTCCGAAAGTGGGCGGTCCTTACTACCTGGAATGATAGTGCCTTGGCTGCTCTCTTTCGGAAGGGTTTGTCAGAAGCCGTAAAAGATACTATGGTCGGATTTCCTGTTCCCTCTGGTCTGGACGATTCTATGTCTTTAGCCATTCATGTTGATCGGCGTTTATGTGAACGCAGGATTACACGAGAGGTGTTGCCACCGGTTGAACAGACGTCTGAACCTATGCAATGTGATAGAGTTTTGTCTAAGGCGCAACGTCAGGAATTCAGAAGGCGTAATAAGCTGTGTTTTTTCTGTGGAGATGCCTCACATATTATTTCTGTTTGTCCTAAACGTGAGAAACGCTTTGCACACACGTTTTCTGTTGGTGGGGTTCAGCCTAAGTTTCTTTTGGCGATTACTCTGATCTGTTCCCTGTCCACATTTTCCGCCAAGGCTTTTGTGGATTCGGGAGCAGCGCTAAACCTAATGGACTTGGATTTTGCTAAACGTTGTGGATTTCTGTTGACACCTCTGCAGACGCCTATCCCTTTGAGGGGGATTGATGCTACCCCTCTGGCAAAAAATAAACCTCAGTTTTGGACCCAGTTGGTCATGCGGGTCGCCCCAGACCACCAAGAAAATTGCAGATTTTTGGTGTTGCATGGTCTGCATGATGCCGTTGTTCTGGGGTTTCCCTGGTTGCAGATTCATAATCCAGTTTTGGATTAGAAGTCTGTGTCTGTGGTGAGTTGGGGTTGCCGGTGTACCTTTAGTGAGGCTCCGGTTTTTTCCACCTCTCCTCAGTCGCATGAGGTTCCTGACTATTTGGCGGACTTCTATGATGTATTTAGTGAGAATGAGTCTGCGTCCTTGCCTCCTCATAGGAGTTATGACTGTGCTATTGAACTAAGCCCGGGGTGTAAATTTCCTAAGGGTCGGCTCTTCAATTTATCTGTACCCGAGCACGAGGCTATGCGGTCCTATATTAAGGAGGCGTTGGAGAAGGGTCATATTAGACCATCCTCTTCACCCTTAGGTGCCCTTTTTTTTGTGGCCAAGAAGGATGGTTCTTTAAGGCCTTGTATTGATTATCGTGCCCTCAATAAAATTACTATTAAATATCAGTATCCGTTACCCCTGATTTCGGATCTATTCTCTACAGTCAGAGGTGCTTGCTGGTTTACCAAGCTTGACCTCAGGGGGGCGTATAATCTTATCCGCATTAAGCAGGGGGATGAATGGAAGACGGCGTTTAATACTCCGGAGGGACATTTTGAGTACCTGGTGATGCCTTTTGGGCTCACTAATGCCCCTTCTGTCTTCCAATGCTTCATGAACGATATTTTCCGAGACTTTGTCGATAAATTTTTGATTATCTATCTGGATGATATTTTGATCTTCTCCAAGGATTGGGATTCTCATGTGGAACAAATTCGGACTGTGTTCCGGATCTTGAGAGAGAATTCTCTGTATGTCAAAGGATCAAAATGCCTTTTTGGAGTACAGAGGATTTCTTTTTTGGGATTTATTTTGTCTCCGTCAACTATTGAAATGGACCCGGCCAAGGTACAGGCCATTTAAGATTGGGTTCAGCCCACTTCTTTGAAGGACCTCCAGAAGTTTTTGGGTTTTGCTAATTTTTATCGGAAATTTATAGCAAAATTTTCTAGTATTGCCAAACCATTGACTGACCTGACCAGGAAGGGTGCGGATGTGTTGAATTGGTCTCCGGAGGCGGTTGCTTCCTTTCAGGAGCTGAAGCGTAGATTTACCTCCGCCCTGGTTCTGCGGCAACCTGATGTCTCACTCCTGTTCCAGGTAGAGGTGGATGCTTCTGAGATTGGTGTGGGAGCGGTGTTGTCCCAAAAGGATCCGGTAACATCTAAAATGAATCCCTGTGTTTTCTTTTCCCGAAAGTTCTCTTCATCTGAACGTAACTATGATGTGGGGAATCGGGAACTGTTGGCCATGAAATGGGCATTTGAGGAGTGGAGACGTTGGTTGTAGGGAGCCAAACATCAAGTTGTGGTCCTCACTGACCACAAAAATTTGATTTACCTAGAGTCGGCTAAACGCTTGAACGCTAGACAGGCTAGGTGGGCCTTGTTTTTTACACGTTTTGATTTTGTGGTCTCTTTCCTTCCTGGAACTAAGAATGTCAAGGCAGACGCCCTCTCTAGGAGTTTCTTTGTTGATTCTCCTGCGGTGACCAAGCCTGCTACCATCTTAGGCGAAGGGGTAGTTCTTTCTGCCATCTCGCCCAATTTGAGACTTGCTCTGCAAGAGTTCCAGGCGGACAAACCTGAGCGTTGCCCCAGTGGAAAGTTGTATGTTCCGGACCAGTGGAAGAAGAGAGTGATGTCTGAAGTTCATTGCTTTGCATTGGCTGGTCATCCAGGTATTTTTGGTACTAGAGATCTGGTGAGTCGCTCTTTTTGGTGGCCCACCTTGTCTCATGATGTCAGGAATTTTGTGCAGTCCTGTGGGACTTGCTCCCGGTCTAAATCTTGTTCTCGCTCTAGTGGGTTGTTGATGCCTTTGCCGGTCCCCAGGAGGCCATGGACCCATATTTCAATGGATTTCATCTCTGATATGCCGGTCTCTCAAAGAATGACTGTTATTTGGGTAATTTGTGATAGGTTCTCTAAGATGGTTCATCTTGTACCACTCCCTAAGTTGCCATCTTCCTCTGAGTTGGTGCCCCTGTTTTTGCAACAGGTGGTTCGCTTGCACGGGATTCCTGAGAACATTGTATCTGACAGAGGAGTTCAATTTGTGTCTAAATTTTGGAGGGCTTTCTGTTCCAAGTTGGGAATTCAGTTGTCCTTCTCCTCTGCTTTTCACCCTCAGACCAATGGGCAGACAGAGAGAACAAACCAGACCTTGGAGTCGTATTTGAGATGTTTTATTTCCGCTGATCAGGATGACTGGGTTTCATTTTTGCCCTTGGCCGAATTTGCTTTAAATAATAGAGCTAGTTCTGCCACTTTGATGTCACCTTTTTTTTGTAACTTTGGGTTTCATCCTCGATTTTCTTCAGGGCAGGTGGAGCCCTCTGCCTGCCCAGGTGTTGACACTGTGGTGGAGAGAATGCACCAGATCTGGGACCAAGTGGTGGATAAGTTATCTCTTTCCCAGGAAAAGGCCCAGCGGTTTTCCAACCGACATAGGACCATTGGTCCCCAGTTTAAGATTGGTGATATGGTGTGGTTACCATCAAAAAATATTGCTATGAAGGTGGCTTCTCCTAAGTTTAAGCCTAGATTTATTGGACCTTACAAGATTTTGGAGATTATTAATCCGGTCTCTTTTCGTTTGGCTCTTCCTGTCACATTTAAGATCCATAATGTGTTCCATAAGTCCTTGTTGAAGAGGTTTGTTGAGCCAGTTGTGCCTGAGGTGGCACCTCCGGACCCTGTATTGGTTGAAGGTAACTTGGAATATGAGGTAGAGAAAATTCTGGATTCCCGTCTGGCTAGACGGAGACTCCAGTATTTGGTTAAGTGGAAGGGTTATGGTCAGGAGGATAATTCCTGGGTCTCTGCCTCTGATATTCATGCCAAAAGATTGGTGCATGCCTTTCATCGGGCTCACCCTGATCGCCCTGGTAGCGTTGCTGAGGGTTCGGTGACCCCTCCTCAAGGGGGGGGTACTGTTGTGAGTTCATTTTCCCCTCCGTCACTGAGGCCTGGTGAACTCCCTATTCTAGTGAAGGAAGGTAGTGAGCCTGATTATCAGGCACCTGGGACTAATGAAGACGATTGGCTGAGTGGAGTCACTGACTGGATATAAGGCAGACTACGCCCTTTCTGCCCCGCGGGTGATTTCTCTGTGGACTCTTGGACACCAGTCTGATTCCTGCTCTCCTAAAGCTAAGTTTTTTGCTTTGCCTTTTTGCATTCAAGATTTGTTTTTGTTATTGTTGCTTTTTGGATTCTGCCACTCCCTGCTAGAGTGTGCAGTATTCCGTTAGCTCTGTCTTCTGAAAGTACCTGAGTGCTGATTTAGTTTTTGAAGCTTAGTTTCTTCAGGGCCATTTTTATATCAGCTTGTTGGCTTTTGTCTCTGATAGGGTTTTGGCAGATTGCAGACAGCAGCCTTCCTATCCGTTCCTATCTAGGTAGTTTTTGGCCCCGTCTTTGCTCAGTCTGTCTTTCTGTCAGTGTTTTCATCTTGCTTCACCGTCATTATATGTGGGGGGCTGCCTATTGCTTTGGGGTCTGCTCTGGGGCAGTTAGATTTCCCCGTTTCTTCTTTAGGCCTATGTATCTCTCTGGCTGTGATCGAGGGGTCTAGGTCATCGTAGGAACCCCCCACGGCTACTGCTAGTTGTGTTGATAGGTTCAGGGGTCTGCAATCTGATAGTTGCCAACTTCTCTGGTTTTTCTGGACTTAGCTAGCATTTCTTTTTTTGCCTCCTACTGTGATTCAATCATAACAGCAGACCATGCAACACCAAAAATCTGCAATTTTCTTGATGGTCTGGGGCGACCCGCATGACCACCTGGGTCCAAAACTGAGGTTTATTTTTTGCCAGAGGGGTAGCATCAATCCCCCTCAAAGGGATAGGCGTCTGCAGAGGTGTCAACAGAAATCCACAACGTTTAGCAAAATCCAAGTCCATTAGGTTTAGCGCTGCTCCCGAATCCACAAAAGCCTTGGCGGAAAATGTGGACAGGGAACAGATCAGAGTAATCGCCAAAAGAAACTTAGGCTGAACCCCACCAACAGAAAACGTGTGTGCAAAGCGTTTCTCACGTTTAGGACAAACAGAAATAATATGCGAGGCATCTCCACAGAAAAAACACAGCTTATTACGCCTTCTGAACTCCTGACGTTGCGCCTTAGACAAAACTCTATCACATTGCATAGGTTCAGACGTCTGTTCAACCGGTGGCAACACCTCTCGTGCAATCCTGCGTTTACGTAAACGCCGATCAACCTGAATGGCTAATGACATAGAATCGTCCAGACCAGAGGGAACAGGAAATCCCACCATAGTATCTTTTACTGCTTCTGACAAACCCTTCCGAAA
Source organism: Dendrobates tinctorius (assembly GCF_039654945.1). Lineage (NCBI taxonomy): Eukaryota > Metazoa > Chordata > Amphibia > Anura > Dendrobatidae > Dendrobates > Dendrobates tinctorius. Next base: position 5,735,955 of record NW_027361728.1, on the reverse strand, counting down.
GAGAGCAGCCAAGGCATTATCATTCCAGGTAGTAAGGACCGCCCACTTTCGGAACTTTTGACAGTACAACTCTGCAGAATCTCGACCCTGGTTCAATGCCAACAGGGTCTTTTCAGCCTGATCAATAGCATTAGGTTCGTCATACAACAACCCCAAGGCTTGAAAGAATGCGTTCACATTAGTCAGAATAGGATCATCTGGTTTCAAAGAAAACGCCCAATCCTGGGGATCGCCACGCAGCAAAGAGATGACAATTTTAACCTGCTGCGTGGAGCTCCCTGACGAGTTAGGCTTCAAGGCAAAAAATAATTTACAATTATTTTTGAAACTCAAAAATTTAGATCGATCCCCAAAAAATACATCAGGTATAGGGATCTTTGGTTCAACAGCATGCGAACGAGCAAGGTAGGCGGAAATTCCCCACACTTCCGCAGCGAGCTGCTCCACACGATCAGACAATCGCTTTATCTCCATTGAGAGAAAAAAAATTCCCCCTACGGCCTCAGAGATATAGAGAATAGAATATACACACTTTTTTTTTTTTTAAAACACAATTCTTTCCTGCTATTGAGTACCCTAGGATCTGCGGTATGGCGTGTGATTCTGTTATGATTGAGTCACCGCAGGAGGCAAAAACAGAAATGCAAGCTAAGTCCAGAAAACCAGAGAGGTTGGCAGCTATCGGATTGCAGACCCCTGAACCTATCAACACAACTAGCAGTAGCCGTGGGGGGTACCTACGATGCCCTAGACCCCTAGATCACAGCCGGAGGACTACATAGCCTAAAGACAGAAAGGGAAATCTAAACTGCCCCAGAGCAGACCCCAAAGCAAAAGGCAGCCCCCCACATATAATGACGGTGAAGCAAGAAGAAAGAACACAACACAGACAGAAAGATAGACTGAGCAAAGACGGGGCCCAAGCTAACTAGATAGGAAAGGACAGGAAGGCTGCTGTCTGCAATCCGTGAAAAACCCTATGAAAATAAGAGCCAACAGACTGACAGTGAAAAAGGCCCTGAAGACGCTAGGCTTCAAAAAGACTATGTCAGTACTCAGGAATATTCTGAAGACAGAGCAACAGGCAAAATGAGATTCAGCTCATCCCAGCAGGGAATGGCAGAATCCAGAAAAGCAAGGCAAAAAACAAAACACAAATGCAAAAAGGCAAAGCAGAAAACTTAGCTTTAGAGGAGCAGGAATCAGACTGGTGTCCTAGAAGTCCACAGAGAAATCACCCGCAGGGCAGAAGGGTGTCGGCAGCCTTATATCCAGTCAGTGACTCCACTCAGCCAGTCATCATCATTAGGCTCAGGTGCCTGATAATCAGGCTCACTACCTTCCCTCACCAGAATAGGGAGTTCACCAGACCTCAGTGACGAAGAGGAAAATGAACTCACAACAGATCCCGGTGATTCTGACACTGACATATTATAATTCATGATAGTGGTAAAATTTCATTCCTATAACTTGGGTTTAATTGTGAAAAAAATGGAAATTTTGCGAAAATTTTGAAAATTTCACAATTTTCCAACTTTGAATTTTTATGCCCTTAAATCACAGAGATGTGGCACACAAAAAACTTAATAAATAACATTTCCCACATGTTTACTTTACATCAGCACAATTTGGGAACCAAAATTTTTTTTTGTTAGGAAGTTATAAGGGTTAAAATTTGACCAGTAATTTCTAATTTTTACAACACCATTTTATATTTAGGGACAACATCACATTTAAAGTCACTTTGAGGGGTCTATGATAGAAAATACCCAAAAGTGACACCATTCTAAAAAGTGCACCCCTCAAGGTGCTCAAAACCACATTCAAGAAGTTTATTAACCCTTCAGGTGCATCACAGGAATTTTTTGAATGTTTAAAAAAAATGAACATTTAACTTTTTTTTCACAAAAAAAATACTTCAGGTTCAATTTTTTTTATTTTACCAAGGGTAACAGGAGAAATTGGACCACAAAAGTTATTGTTCAATTTGTCCTGAGTGTTCTGCTACCTGATATGTGGGGTGGAACCACTGTTTCGGCACATGGCAGGGCTCAGAAGGGAAGGAGCGCCGTTTGACTTTTTCAACGCAAAATTGGCTGGAATTGAGATCGGATGCCATGTCACGCTTGGAGAATCCCTGATGTGCCAAAACAGTGGAAACCCCCCCACAAATGACAACATTTTGGAAACTATATCCCCCAAGGAACTTATCTAGATTTGTGGTGAGAACTTTGAACCAACAAGGGCTTCACAGAAGTTTATAACGTAGAGCCGTACAATTAAAAAATCATATTTTTTCCACAAAAATGATCTTTTCACCCCCAATTTTCATTTTCCCAAGGGTAACAGGACCCCAAAAGTTATTGTGCAATTTGTCCTGAGTACGCTGATACCCCATATTTGGGGATAAATGACTATTTGGTCGCATGGCAAAGCTTGGAAGGGAGCAGAGCCATTTGACTTTTTTGGCTGGAATGGAGATCGGACGCCATGTCGTGTTTGGAAAGCCTATGATGTGCCAAAACAGTGGAAACCCCTCACAAAAGACACCATTTTGGAAACTTGACCCCCCAAGGAACTTATCTAGATGTGTTGTGAGAACTTTGATCCCCCATGTGCTTCACAGAAGATTATAATGCTCGGGCGTGAAACAAAAAAAATCATATTTTTTCCACAAACATGATCTTTTAGTCCCCAAAAGTTGTTGTACAATTTGTTCTGAGTACGCTGATACCCCATATGTGGGAGAAAACTACTGTATGGGCACACGTCGGGGCTTGGAAGGGAAGTAGTGATGTTTTGGAATGCAGACTTTGATGGCAAGTTTTGCGAGTGTCATGTCGCGTTTGGAGAGCCTCTGATGTGCCTAAACTGTTGAAACCCATGACAAGTGACCCCATTTTGGAAACTAGACCCCCCCAAGGAACCTATCTAGATGTGTGGTGAGCACTTTCAACCCCCAAGTGCTTCACAGAAGTTTATTCCGTAGAGCCATAAAAATAAAAAAATCATATTTTTTTTCCTCCACAAAAATGATATTTTGTCCCCCAATTTATTATTTTCCCAAGGGTAACAGGAGAAATTGGACCCCAAAAGTTGTTGTGCAATTTGTACTGAGTATGCTGATACCCCATATGTAGGGATAAACCACTGTTTGGGCACATGACAGAGCTTAGAAGGGAAGGAGCACCGTTTGACTTTTTCAATGCAGAATTGGCTGGAATTGAGATCTGACGCCATGTTGCGTTTGGAGAGCACCTGATGTGCTAAAACAGTGGAAACCCCCTAATTCTAACTCCAACCCTAACCCCAACACACTCGTAGCCCTAATCTCAGCCCTAACCCTAGCCCTAACCCTAACTCTAATGGGAAAATGGAAATAAATACATTTTTTTAATTTTATTATTTTTCCCTAACTAGGGGGGTAATAAAGGGGGGTGTGCTTTACTATTTATGGCGGGTTTTTATGTTTGGCAACCGTCATACACTAAGGCTATGTGCCCACGTAGCGTTTTTCAAGCGTTTTTTTCCTGAGCAGAAACGCATGCCCTTGCCAGGGAAAACGCATGCGCTTTTTGACATGCGTTTTTGACGCGATTGTCAAGCGTTTTGACATGCGTTTTCCTATGCGTTTTTGCAATTACAGTTTCACAATTAATGAACATGCTGCGCTTTTTTCCGCTAAGCGTTTCCACAGCGGAAAAAACACACCATTAATAGAATCATAGAATCATAGAATCGTAGAGTTGGAAGGGACCTCCTGAGCCATCTGGTCCAACTCCCTGCTCAAAGCAGGATTCGCTAAGTCATCCCAGTCAGATGTCTGTCCAGCCTCTGTTTGAAGACTTCCACTGAAGGAGAACTCACCACTTCTCGTGGCAGCCTGTTCCACTCATTGATCACTCTAACTGTCAAAAAGTTTTTTCTAATATCTAATCTGTGTCTCCTCCCATTCAGTTTCATCCCATTGCTTCTAGTCTCTCCTTGTGCACAACATGTGCGTTTTCCATTCTATTACATTAGATGTTTTTCTTAAGCGTTTCCGCAGCAGAAACACTTGTCTAAAAGCGCTGCGGAAACGCTTAAAAAACGCAACGTGGGCACACAGCCTAAAAGACGCTTTTTATTTTAAAAATAGTTTTTGCATCACCACATTTTGAGAGCTATAATTTTTCCATATTTTGACCCATTGAGTCATGTGAGGTCTTATTTTTTGTGGGATGAGTTGTCGTTTTTATTGGTACCATGTTCGGGCACGTGACATTTTTTGATCACTTTTATTCCAATTTTTGGGACGCAGAATGAACAAAAACCAGCATTTCATGAATTTCTTTTAGGGGGTGTGCGTTTGCACCATTCCGTGTGTGGTAAAACTGATAAAACGCTTTTATTCTTCGAGTCAGTGCGATTACAGCAATACCTCCTTTATGTCTTTTTTTATGTTTTGGCGCTTTTATGCAATGAAAACAATTTTATATAAAAAATTATTTTTGCATCGCTTTATTCTGCGAGCTATAACTTTTTTATTTTGACGCTGATGATGCCGTGTCCTGGCTCATTTTTTGCGGGACAAGATGACGTTTTCAGCAGTACCCTGGTTATTTATATCTGTCTCTTTGATCGCGCGTTATTGCACTTTTTGTTCGGCGGTATGATGATAAAGCATTGTTTTTGCTTTGTTTTTTATTTTTATTTATTAAGGGGTTCACTAAAGGGGTTAACTAGTGGGACAGTTTTAAAGGGCGGGTCGTTACGGACGCTGCAAAACTGAACATGTGTACTTTTATTGTTTTTTTTTTTATTTCCAAAAAATGAATTTATTAGGGAATTTTTTTTTATAAATAATTTTTACCCTTTTTTTTACTTTATTTTATCGTCCCAGGGGAGACATTACTGTAATGTGTTAGATCATTGATCTGACAATTTGCACAGGTTTCCTCCATGCCTGCTCTCTGCAGGCACTGAGGAAGCCACCTCTCTGCAGGCCCCCATGGCCATCTTGGATCCGGGGGCCTGCAGGGAAGGAGACACTCGGACAGCGCAACACATCGCGCTGCTTCGGGGTCTCAAGGAAGCACGGAGGGAGCCCCCTCCCTGCTGATGCTTTCCTAATCCCCCAGTACACTGTGATCATGTTTGATTGCAGTGTGCCAGGGGTTAACGTGACTGCCCCAACACATAGTGCCGGGTGTCAGCTCCCCCGGGTGTCAGCTCCCCCCGGAGCGCCGCTGATCTCTTAAACATACTATCCTGTCCCGGGTCATACGGGCCCGGGTACCGTGGACGGGATAGTACGTCTCATGTCAGAAAGGGGTTAAAGCTGTGAACTAGGACTCAGGAATGCTTCCAGGGGCGATCCCCATGTTGTCCCCGTGTCATTTGAGCAGTGTTTCCATCATTTTCAGATGCTTTTAGAGCCTAAAAGGACACCCGAGGGGATCGCGGTAAAATTGCTCATGTCTCCCATATACAAGTCATTAACCTGGAAAGGACGTACCTTAACATATGTCCCAGCAAAATCCGTTTTGGTTTTGTTTTGGTATGTTTTTTGGTGCACTGGTAAAAATGGCATGAAACTCTGAAAAAATTGTTTTAAGCTGTGAACTAGGAGTCAGGAATGCTTCCAGGGGCGATCCCCATGATGTCCCCGTGTCATTTGAGCAGTTTTTCCATCATTTTCAGACATTTTTAGACCTTTAAAGGACACCCGGGGGATCATGGTAAAATTGCTCGGGTCTCCGATAGACTTACATTGGGCTCGTTGTTCTGTCCAAGAACCCGAGTATTCCAATTTTTTCGACCCGACTAACGAGCACCCGAGCATTTTAGTGCTCGCCCATCACTATTAATTACTTTTTTGCTATTTTTTGTCACTGTTAATATTAGCATAATCACAAGAAAGTCCTAAATGTCAATAGCCCCGTATCCATTGAGGTATATGTATCACTTTAATAATGTCAACACTATTCACAGAAAAAGTCACCTAAAGAAATAATCTGATAACAAAAAAAGTGGTACTTGATAAAAAATATTTTTATTGAAAATCAATGTAAAAACAAGTATAATAAAAAAGAGCAAAGGAACTGAATATACAAGATCAGAGACATACTGCCATGGGGTGCCACGGATGCACAAATATTTTATGAACAGCAGCCCAATAAAAACGTGCAATATTCAATGGTAAAACTGCAATACAAACAATCCTTCCAAAGAAGGATTGAGAAACGCACGTCGGGGCAGCAGGGACGCCAGGAAATCCATGTGCACCTGACCGGTATGTTTTCAGGCCCAATTGTTTTGTCTTTCAATATGTTTACCGCTACTTATCATCATCAGATGTACATTTAGTCCTAGTTGCGAGCACTTAGCACTTTTTTTTTGGCATGGGTTGCCATATTTACATTTTAAAGGTTGTTTACAAATTGAGCACTGAGCACTTTGTTTTTTGGCTTATTTTATTACAACTCTTATTTACACAGTTTTTAGTTCTTTATTGCACAATATACTTATTTGCATCTTAGTGCTATTTGTATATAAGAAATTGTATTGCAGTTTTACCATTGAATATTGTACTTTATTGTTGGGTTTCTGTTCATATAACAGCTTGTGCATCCCTGGCACCCCATGGCAGTATGTCCCTGATCTTGTATATTCAGTACCTTTTCTCTTTTTTATTATAATTGTTTTTACATTGATTTTCAATAAAAATATTTTTATCAAGTACACCTTTTTTTGTTACCAGATTATTTATTTAGGTAACTTTTTCTGCGAATAGTACTGTGAATATTAGATTGTTGGCCAATAAGACTATTTGGATTAAATGAGGACTCTGGAAACAATAAATAAAAAAAAAAAAAAATTCCTTTCCTCTGTTTTCTTAAAATGCATGTGATTGCCAGGACAATGGTGTAACTACCTTTAGTTGTCTCATTTGTGACATTTTGATCCGGAGGGGTCATTTGTAATATTTGGGCACTATTTGACTCCCGGAGACAGCCTTTGTAAGGTGCCGTCCGGTGCATCAGGGTAGATCTTAACACCTATGAAGTCCGTGAGGCATTTAATCTACTGCACGATATCCTTAATAATGAGAATTTAAATAAGCTTCAATATGAACTTCAGGACGGAAGAGGGATAATGGAGTTATTTAAGTTTAACTTTAGTTAATGGCAGCACGGTGGCTCAGTGGATAGCACTGCAGCCTAGCAGCACTGAAGTCCAGGGTTCAAATCTCAGCAAGGAGTTTGTATGTTCTCCTAGTGTTTGTGTGGGTTTCCTCTGGGTACTCCGGTTTCCTCCCACATTCCAGAAACATACTGATAGGGAATTTAGATTGTGAGCCCCATCGGGGACAGTGATGATAATGTTTGCAAACTGTAAAGCTCTGCGGAATATGTTCGCGCTATATAAAAATTAATATTATTTAAATAATGCTAATGAGTATTTTGAATTTGTCATACAACATGGAGCATTATTTTTTCTTAAATTTGTTCCAAATAGTTTAGCAGCAATGAGTGCTTTAAATATGCTAAATAATATGACGTTTCGCAATATTTCTTTGATATGCCTCAATTAATATGGCGATACAACATGCTAATGCACATGCATAGACCGGAAAATGCCACACAGGTTATGCGATTGGCCAATAGACTACTGCTCAGTGATGACGCGCTTGGGCATGCGCAATGAGTTTGATGGTAAGCTGTATAGCGTGAATGGCGTCCTCCATGAGGAGACATGTGGTCCATGGTGGTAAGATAAAATGTAATATAAAATTGAATGATGGACTAGACAGTAATTGAATAATTTGAATAATAAGTAACTAATGTATTGTTTTTATATGAGCATGGAGCACTTTGGCACTTATGCACTTATATGAACTACTGTATATGAAATGGAAATATGGAATGTCCTTTGCTTTCGATACAGTTGACCACTGCCTCCTACTACAAATCCTCTCCTTTGGCATCAAAGACCTCGCCCTATCCTGGATCTCCTCATACCTTTCCAACTGCACAATCAGCGTCTCCCACTCCCACACTACCTCCTCATCCCACACTCTCTGTGTTGGAGTCCTCCAAGGCTCTGTTGTAGGACCCCTACTCTTCTCAATCTATACACTTGGCCTAGAGCAACTCATAAAGTCCCATGGATTACAGTACCACCTTTATGCTGATGACACTCAGATCTACCTCTCTGGCCCAGATGTCACCTCTCTGCTGTCCAGAATCCCAGAATGTCTATCAGCCATATCCTTTTTCTCCTCTCGCTTCCTGAAACTCAATGTGGACAAATCTGAACTCATCATTTCCCCCATCTCACAGATCTTCCTTACCTGACCTATCAATCACAATTAACAACATCATGCTTTCCCCCATACCAGAAGCCCGCTGCCTCAGAGTAACCCTTGACTCTGCCCTGTCCTTCAAACTGCACATCCAAGCTCTTTCTACCTTCTGTCACCTCCAGCTCAAAAATATTTCCAGAATCTGTCCTTTCCTTAACCCTCAATCAACTAAAATGCTTTTGCATGCCTTCATCATCTCCTGCCTCGACTACTTCAACATCCTTTTCTGTGGCCTCCCTGCTAACACCCTCGCATATCTCCTGTCTATCCTTAACTCTACTGTCCGACTAATTCATCTCTCTGCTCACTACTCCTCTGCTTCTCACCTCTGCAAGTCTCTTCACTGGATCCCATTCCCTCAGCGTATCCAGTTCAAATTACTAATACTGACCTACAAGGCCATCTATAGCCTGTTTCCTCCATATGTCTCTGAACTAATCTCCTGATACCTTCCCTCATGTAATCACTGGTCCTCCCAAGACCTCCTCTCCTGCACACTTATTCGCTCCTCACTAGGGTTGAGCGATACCATCCGATATTCAAAAGTATCGGATCGGAATGGATCGGCCCGATACACAAAAAAGTATCGGGTGTCGCCAATTCCGATTCCGATACCGGAAGTCCCATTAAAGTCAATGGGACAGAAATATCAGAATTAAAAAAAACCCTTTCGGGAGGGGGGAAGAGTGTGGGCGGTGCGTGGGCGGACACTGTGAGTGTCTGTGTGTGCGGGCGGGGTTTGTGCGGGCTGTTGGTGGTCAGTATGGGCCTGCCGGGGGCCTGTGCCGGCTGTCGATGGTCTGTACGGGTCTGCCGGGGGCCTGTGCCGGCTGTCGGTGGTCTGTATGGGCCTGCCGGGGGCCTGTGCCGGGTGTCGGTGGTCTGTACGGGCCTCTCGGGGGCCTGTGCCGGCTGTCGGTGGTCTGTGCCGGCTGCCAGGGGCCTGTGCCGGCTGCCGGAGGCCTGTGCCGGCTGCCAGTGGTCTGTACGGGCCTGCCGGGGGTCTTGTGTGTGTGCAGGCATCGTCCCATGGGACTACAAATCCCATCGGGCGATGCCAGCTACACTGACAGTGATTGATACATTTGCCAATGATGGGACAGTAGTAGTCCCATCATCCGGCTAATGTGTTGAGTGTAAAAAAAAAAAAAAAAATATATATATATATATATATATATATACATATACACATATTACATATATACAACATACATACATACTACATACATACATACTACATATATACTACATTCATACAACATACATACATACTACATTCATACTACATTCATACAACATACATACATACAACTTACTACATACATGCTACATATATACTACATTCATACAACATACATATATACTAGATGCTACATACATGCTACATACAGTATATACTACACTCATACAACATACATATATACAACATACTACAGACATGCTACATATATACTACATTCATACAACATACATATATACTACATACATACTACATATATACTACATTCATACAACATAGATACATACTACATACATGCTACATATATACTACATTCATACTACATTCATACAACATACATATATACTACATACATACTACATATATACTACATTCATACAACATACATACTACATACTACATACATGCTACATATATACTACATTCATACAACATAGATACATACTACATACATGCTACATATATACTACATTCATACAACATACATATATACTACATACATACTACATATATACTACATTCATACAACATACATACATACTACATACTACATACATACTACATATATACTACATTCATACAACATACATACATACTACATACATGCTACATATATACTACATTCATACAACATACATACATACTACATACTACATACATGCTACATATATACTACATTCATACAACATACATATATTCTATATACATACTACATATATACTACATTCATACAACATACATATATACTACATACTACAGACATGCTACATATATACTCCATTCATACAACATACATACACTCACTGGCCACTTTATTAGGTACACCATGCTAGTAACGGGTTGGACCCCCTTTTGCCTTCAGAACTGCCTCAATTCTTCGTGGCAGAGATTCAACAAGGTGCTGGAAGCATTCCTCAGAGATTTTGGACCATATTGACATGATGGCATCACACAGTTGGCGCAGATTTGTCGGCTGCACATCCCTGATGCGAATCTCCCGTTCCACCACATCCCAAAGATGCTCTATTGGATTGAGATCTGGTGACTGAGGAGGCCATTTGAGTACAGTGAACTCATTGTCATGTTCAAGAAACCAATCTGAGATGATTCGAGCTTTATGACATGGCGCATTATCCTGCTGAAAGTAGCCATCAGATGTTGGGTACATTGTGGTCATAAAGGGATGGACATGGTCAGCAACAATACTCAGGTAGGCTGTGGCGTTGCAACGATGCTCAATTGGTACCAAGGGGCCCAAAGAGTGCCAAGAAAAAATTCCCCACACCATGACACCACCACCACCAGCCTGAACCGTTGATACAAGGCAGGATGGATCCATGCTTTCATGTTGTTTAAGCCAAATTCTGACCCTACCATCCGAATGTCGCAGCAGAAATCGAGACTCATCAGACCAGGCAACGTTTTTCCAATCTTCTACTGTCCAATTTCGATGAGCTTGTGCAAATTGTAGCCTCAGTTTCCTGTTCTTAGCTGAGAGGAGTGGTACCCGGTGTGGTCTTCTGCTGCTGTAGCCCATCTGCCTCAAAGTTCGACGCACTGTGCATTCAGAGATGCTCTTCTGCCTACCTTGGTTGTAACGGGTGGCAATTTGAGTCACTGTTGCCTTTCTATCAGCTCGAACCAGTCTGCCCATTCTCCTCTGACCTCTGGCATCAACAAGGCATTTCCGGCCACAGAACTGCCGCTCACTGGATTTTTTTTCTTTTTCGGACCATTCTCTGTAAACCCTAGAGATGGTTGTGCGTGAAAATCCCAGTAGATCAGCAGTTTCTGAAATACTCAGACCAGCCCTTCTGGCACCAACAATCATGCCACGTTCAAAGGCACTCAAATCACCTTTCTTCCCCATACTGATGCTCGGTTTGAACTGCAGGAGATTGTCTTGACCATGTCTACATGCCTAAATGCACTGAGTTGCCGCCATGTGATTGGCTGATTAGAAATTAAGTCTTAACACACAGTTGGACAGGTGTACCTAATAAAGTGGCCAGTGAGTGTATATACTACATACATACTACATATATACTACATTCATACAACACACATACATACTACATACTACATACATGCTACATATATACTACATTCATACAACATACATATATACTGCATAAATACTACATATATACTACATTCATACAACATACATACATACTACACACATGCTACATATAAACTACATTCATACAACATACATACATACTACATACATGCCACATATATACTACATTCATACAACATACATACATACTACATACATACTACATATATACTACATTCATACAACATATATACATACTACATACATGCTACATATATACTACACTCATACAACATACATATATACTACATACTACAGACATGCTACATATATACTACATTCATACAACATAGATACATACTACATACATGCTACATACATACTACATTCATACAACATACATACATATTACATACTACATACATGCTACATATATACTACATTCATACAACATTCATATATACTACATACATACTACATATATAATACATTCATACAACACACATGCATACTACATACTTCATACATACTACATATATACTACGTTCATACAAAATACATACATACTACATACTACATACATGCTACATATATACTACATTCATACAACATACATACATACTACATTCTACATACATGCTACATATATACTACATTCATACAACATTCATATATACTACATACATACTACATATATAATACATTCATACAACACACATGCTACATAGATACTACATTCATACAACATACATATATACTACATACATACTACATATATACTACATTCATACAACATACATACTACATACATGCTACATATATACTACATTCATACAACATACATATATACTACATACATGCTACATATATACTACATTCATACAGCATACATATATACTACATACTACATACATACTGCATACAATACATTCATACATTCATACAATGCATACATATAGACATACAGTACATATAACAGAGTACATACTCACCATTACTTGTCACTTTGATCCCCGAAGCCAGTGTCATCTATAAAAGAAATTATAAAATAGCAAACAAGCGTTATACTCCCTGATATGCAGAATTCCACGAGGGTCCCACGCCGATTTCCCGTGGAGAACAGCAGCATCAGCTCATGCGGCTGCTCTCTAGGGGGCTCCAGGAATCCAATGACGGAAGGTAGATATCCTCCCACACTGTATTCCTCTGCCACTGTAAAAAAATAGTCCCTAGTCTCACTTTATGGAAAATGCTGCATGGGAACTTTCTCACACAGCATTTGCCATAAAGTGAGACTAGGGACAATTTTTCACAGTGGCGGAGGAATACAGTGCGGAAGGATACCTACCTTCCATCAATGGATTCTTGGAGCCCCCTAGAGAGCGGTCGCATCAGCTGATGCTGCTGTTCTCCACGGGAAATCGGTGTGGGACCCTCGTGGATTTCTGTGGATCAGGGAGTATATCGCTTGTTTGTTATTTTCTAATTTCTTTCTTAGATGACACTGGCTTCGGGGATCAAAGTGACAAGTAATGGTGAGTATGTACTCTATGTTATATCTACTGTATGTCTATATGTATGTATTGTATGAATGTATGAATGTATTGTATGCAGTATGTACGTAGTATGTAGTACGTATGTTGTATGAATGTAGTATATATATAGCATGTATGTAGTATGTAGTATGTATGTATGTTGTATGAATGTAGTATATATGTAGCATGTATGTAGTATGTATGTATGTATGTTGTATGAATGTAGTATATATGTAGCATGTATGTAGTATGTATGTTGTATGAATGTAGTATATATGTAACATGTATGTAGTATGTAGTATGTATGTATGTTGTATGAATGTAGTATATATGTAGCATGTATGTAGTATGTAGTATGTATGTATGTTGTATGAATGTAGCATATATGTAGCATGTATGTAGTATATATGTATGTTGTATGAATGTAGTATATATGTAGCATGTATGTAGTATATATGTACGTTGTATGAATGTAGTATATATGTAGCATGTATGTAGTATGTAGAATGTATGTATGTTGCATGAATGTAGTATATATGTAGCATGTATGTAGCATGTATGCATGTATGTATGTATATTGTATGAATGTAGTATATAAGTAGCATGTATGTAGTATGTATGTATGTTGTATGAATGTAGTATATATATGAATTCAAGTCTCCAGGTCCAGATGAATTACACCCCAGAGTACTGAAGGAGATAGCAGAAGAAATTTTTGAACCCCTCTCTATAATCTTTGAAAATTCTTGGAGAACAGGAGAAGTGCCAGAAGACTGGAGAAGAGCAAATGTTGTTCCTATCTTCAAAAAGGGGAAGAAGGTGGACCCAGGCAACTTTAGGCCGGTGAGTCTGACTTCTATACCAGGAAAGATCTTTGAACAAATTATTAAACAACATGTATGTCAGTACCTGGATAAGAATGAAGTGATTAAACAGAGTCAGCATGGGTTTGTAACTAATAAGATGGAATCACTGATTGGGTGGATCAAGGAAATGCTGTAGATATAGTATATCTTGACTTCAGCAAAGCATTTGACAAAGTCTCTCATACAATCCTTATAGAAAAAATGACTAAGTATGGAATGGACAAGGCAACTGTTAGGTGGATTCATAACTGGCTTAGTGATCGGACCCAAAGAGTGGTCGTAAATGGCTGCACATCCAGTTGGAAGAATGTCTCAAGTGGGGTACCACAGGGCTCTGTCCTGCGCCCTGTATTTTTCAACATCTTTATCAACGATTTAGATGAAGGAATTGCAGGTAAACTGATTAAATTTGCTGATGACACAAAGCTAGGAGGGATAGCTAATACTAGAGAAGAGAGAGAGAGGATTCAAAAACATATAAATAAACTGGAGAAGTGGGCAGCAACTAATAGAATGGTTTTTAACAGGGAGAAATGCAAAGTACTACATCTGGGCAATAAAAATGAAAAAAGCATATACAGAATGGGAGGAATAGGGCTAAGTGACAGCACATGTGAAAAAAACTTGGGTATACTAATAGATCGCAGACTGAATATGAGTCAACAGTGTGATGCAGCAGCAAAAAAGGCAAATGCAATTCTAGGATGTATTAACAGAAGCATACAGTCTAGATCACGTGAAGTCATTATTTCCCTTTACTCCTCTTTGGTCAGACCTCATCTGGAATATTGTGTCCAGTTTTGGGCACCACATTTTAAAAAAGACATCAACAAACTGGAGCAAGTTCAGAAAAGAGCGACCAGAATGGTGACCGGTCTGCAAACCCTGTCTTATGAGGAAAGGTTGCAGGATTTGGGAATGTTTAGTTTGCAAAAGAGAAGACTGAGAGGAGACTTAATAGCTGTCTACAAATATCTAAAGGGCTGTCACATTGTAGAAGGATCAACTTTATTCTCATTTGCACAAGGAAAGACTAGAAGCAATGGGATGAAACTGAATGGGAGGAGACACAGATTAGATATTAGAAAAAACTTTTTGACAGTTAGAGTGATCAATGAGTGGAACAGGCTGCCACGAGAAGTGGTGAGTTCTCCTTCAATGGAAGTCTTCAAACAGAGGCTGGACAGACATCTGACTGGGATGATGTAGTGAATCCTGCTTTGAGCAGGGGGTTGGACCAGATGGCCCAGGAGGTCCCTTCCAACTCTACAATTCTATGATTCTATGTAGTATGTATGTAGTATATATGTATGTTGTATGAATGTAGTATATATGTAGCATCTATGTAGTATGTAGTATGTATGTTGTATGAATGTAGTATATATGTAGTATGTATGTAGTATGTTTTTTTTTTTTTACATTCAACACGTTGGCCGGATGATGGGACTACTACTGTCCCATCATTGGCTAATGTGTCAATCACTGTCATTGTAGCAGGCATCGCCCGATGGGACTTGTAGTCCCATCAAACGATGCCTGCACACACACAAGACCCCCGGCAGGCCCGCACAGACCACCGCCAGCCGGAACAGGCCCCCGGCAGCAGGCACAGACCACCGACAGCTGGCACAGGCCCCCGAGAGGCCCATACAGACCACCGGCAGCCGGCACAGGCCCCCGGCAGCCGGCACAGACCACCGACAGCCGGCACAGGCCCCCGAGAAGCCCATACAGACCACCGGCAGCCGGCAAAGGCCCCTGAGAGGCCCGTACAGACCCCCCGCAGTCGGCACAGACCGCGCATCATGATGCGCACAGACCGCGCATCATGATGACATCATTTCAGTAGCCAATCACAGCCACAACAATGGCTCATTGCATTATGGGGACTTCCGATGCCGGTATCCGATATTGAAAAAATATGGGTACTCGGTATCGGAATTCCGATACAGCGAATATCGGCCGATACCCGATATTTGCAGTATCGGAATGCTCAACACTACTCCTCACCCAATCACCTCCAAGACTTCTCCTGAATATCCACCATCCTCTGGAATTCTTTGCCCAAACATATCTATCAACCACATTTGGATCCTTCAGACGGAACCTGAATACCCACCTCTTCAGGAAAGCTTACAGCCTGCAATGACCCCGCTGCCTCCTCACCATTACCCGAGATACCACCTCAACCAACACCAGAGCTGCCGCAATCCCCCAACCCACTGTCTCCTTCCCCACCATCCTGTAGAATGTAAGCTTGAAAGGTCAGTGTCCTCTCCCCTGTGTATCAGTCTGTCATTGTTAGTTTGTTTACTGTAAGTGATATCTGTAATTTCTATGTAACCCCTTCTCATGTACAGCACCATGGAATCAATGGTGCTATATTAATACTAATAATAATAATAATAATAATAATGCACTTTAATGATTTTGTAATATGATATGATATAATGCACTTTTATGAATATATAAGTTGATTGGCTACAATTGAGGATTGCTAAGATACCTATAATTATACACTCTTTTGTAATACCCACTGCTTGAGAAAGGCTCATTCAGAGCTGAAACGTTGCACAGACATGTGAGTTGAATAAATCCTGCACGCTTTTTTCTACTAAGAATATGGAGTGCTGCCTTCATTTTTAAATTTGTAGATAGATGGATAGATATATCAATATAGAGATATATCTATAGAGAGAAAAAATCTGTGTTAGGCTGGGATCACACTTGCGAGAAACTCGCACGAGTTTCGCACCTTATTTCTCGGCACTGGTGCTGGCACTCGGACCGGAGCGTTCAGCTGCACAAAAATATATGCATCCATACACTCTGGTCCCGAGTGCCAGCTGCAGTGCCTGTTATTGAGGTGTGAGACTCTTGTAAATTTCTCGCAAGTGTGACCCCAGCCTATCGCAATATCCTTTAAATTTTAAAAAAAATTTAAAAAATGGCGTGGGCTCACGCGCAATTTTCTGTGCCAGAGAGGGAAAGCCAGTGACTGGGGGCTGATGTTTATTGCCTGGGAAGGGGTTAATACCCATGGATCTTCCCAGGATATTAATATCAGCCCGCAGCTGTCTGCATAGCCTTTACTGGCTATTAAAATTGGGGATTAATTCTATAGTTATTAATGGGTTAAAAAAAAAAAGACACAGCCAGAAAAAATTTTTTTAATGAAATAAAACACTACACAGTTTTCCATCTTTTTATTGCACACCTAATTTCCCAAAGCCATCGATCTCCGGTAAAAAAATTAATATAATAAACAAACACAAATACTCCTTGGTCTGACGTAATCCCTTTAATAATGACTGTCCCACAACGATCTCCCCTTTAGAGCAGTCCCATCAGCAGATGTGACCGCTCTATAGGGCCTCCGTTGACACACTGAATGGAGATAAACCTTCCGCAGTGCAACATCGGAGTTAAGCCTCTCACTTTATGGCACTAAAGCATGAAAAATTTCTCACACTGCAATGCCACAAGAGACAGGATGAACTCAGATGACCTTTCGGCAGCGGAGTGATACAGGGCGGAGGATTATCTCTGTCACTGTACACCGGAGCCCCTGGAGAGCGGTCACATCTTCTGATGTGACAGCTCTCCACCGGAGATTGTCGTGGGATAACTGTTATTAAATGGATTACGTTGGACACAGGGAGTATTTTTTTTTTATTTTTATATTTCGGGGATTAGGTGTATATGGTAAGTATGTACTATATGTGTACTGTATGTGTTTTTTTTAACATTCAACGCATTAGCCGGATGATGAGACTACTACTTTCCGATCATTAGCCAATACTGTCACTGTAGCAGGCATAGCCGGATGGGATCAGAAGTCCCATCGGACAATGCCTGCCTACACATAGACACACACACAGCCCCGCAGACCAACACACAGCCCCGCAGACCAACACACAGCCCGACAGACCCCGACACACAGACACAGATTCCCGCAGACACCAGCACACACACAAACACACAGACCTCCGCACACACATGCACGCACATAGCTCCGCCCACACTACACCCACACACTTCCCTCCTCTCGATCTGCATCGTTTCTCACACCCACATCCACAGCAAATCCGTAGATCTTTTTTTGCATCCGTGGTTTTGATGTGCTTGACTCAATGGAATTCAATGGGTGCAGAAACGCTGCAGATCCGCAAAAAGAATTGACATGCTACAGAAAAAAGAAAGCTGCAAATCTGCCTGGATTTTTCCGCAGCATGTGCACAACAAATCTCCATTTTCCATAGATTAACATTGGCTGTGCACCACACTGCGGATTTAATGCAAATCCATGTGGCCAAAAACGCTGCCGATCTGCATCTAAAGCCGCAACGTGTGCACACAGCCTAAAATTGGAAGTTTATGATAAATAAAATAGTAAATTTTGAATTTAGCACATACAGTTGTGCTCAAAAGTTTACATACCCCAACAGAATTTTTGCTTTCTTGGCCTTTTTTCAGGGAATATGAATGATAATTAGTGTTGAGCATACTTGTAGTCCCATCGGACGATGCCTGCACAGACCCCCGGAGCCTGCACAGACCACCGGCAGGCCGGCACAGCCCCCCGGAGCCTGCACAGCCCCCCGGCAGGCCGGCACAGCCCCCCGGCAGGCCGGCACAGCCCCCCGGAGCCTGCACAGACCACCGGCAGGCCGGCACAGACCACCGGAGCCTGCACAGACCCCCTGGCAGGCCGGCACAGCCCCCCGAAAGGCCCGTACAGACCCCAGAGAGGCTGTACAAGGGCAGGAAAGGGTTTTTCTTATTCCGATACCGGAAGTCCCATAGACTTGAATGGGACTTCCGGTATCGGAATCGGCGATACCGATACTTTTTTTAAAGATCGGCCGATACCATCCGATACGATACTTTGAAGTATCGGACGGTATCGCTCAACTCTAATGATAATACCAAAATTTTTTCTTCACTTATGGTTAATGGTTGGGTGAAGCCATTTATTGTCAAACTACTGTGCTTTGACCCTGATCAAAAGTTTACATTTCTTATTACCGTTTATTGCCCTCTCTAACATCAATAACAGCTTGAAGTCTTTTGTGGTAGTTGTGCAAGAGTTTTTTTATTTACTCGGATGGTAAAGCTGTTCACACTTCTTGGCAAAAAGCCTCTAGTTCCTGTAAATTCCTGGGCTGTCTAACATGAACTGTGTACTTAAGATCTCCCCAGAGTGGCTCAATAATATTGAGGTCAGGAGACTGAGATGGCCACTCCAGAACCTTCACTTTGTTCTGCTGCAGCCAATGACAGGTCACGTTGGCCTTGTGTTTTGGATTGCTGTCATGTTGGAACGGCCAAGTTCTTCCCATGCGCAGCTTCAGGGTTGATGATTGCAAATTTACCTCCAGTATTTGCTGATAACATGCTACATTCATCTTTCCTTCAAATTTGACCAAGTTTCCTGTGCCTTTGTAGCTCACATATCCACAAAACATCAGCAATCCACCTCCGTGCTTTACAGTTGGAATGGTGTTCCTTTCATCATAGGTTTTGTTGCCCTCTCTCCAAATTTAACATTTATGGTTGTGGCTAAAATGTTCAATTTTGGTCTCAATACTCCAAATTACCTTGTCTCAGTAGTTTAGAGGCTTGTCTCTGTGCTGTTTTGTGCATTGTAGGCAAGATACATTGTGGCATTTGTGCAGTAATGGCTTTCTTCTGGCAACTTGACCATGCAGCCCATTTTTCTTCAAATGTGCCTCCTAATTGTGTATCTTGAAACAGCTACACCTCTAGTTTTTAGAGAGTCCAGTATTTCAGCTGATCTTATTTATGTGCCTTTGTTTGCATCCCAAACAATTTTTCTGGAAATTGTGGATGAAATTTTTGTTGGTCCACCTGAATGTGGTCTTGCTTTTACAGAGCCCTTGATTTTCCATATATTAATCACAGTTTGAATGCTGCTGACTGGCATTATCAATTCCTTGGATATCTTTTTCTATCCCTTTCCTGTTTTATAAAGTTCAACTACCTTTTCCCGTAGATTCGTTGACAATTCTTTTGCTTTCCCCATGACTCACAATCCAGAAACATCAGTGGCTGGATGAAAGATGTAAGAGTCTGTCTGGATCCCTGAAACTAACTAAGCTTTTATGCACACACTCTGATTACAAGCAAACAGGTCACAGGTGAGTACAATACCCTTAGTAGCCATTCAAACCCATTTGTGTCAACTTCTGTGCATGTTATCAGGCCAAAATCACCAGGGTAGTGAACTTTTGGTCATGGTCATTTGGATGCTTTGGTTTGGTATTATGATTTAAAAAGAGAAAACACAGTAGTTTGACAAAAAATGGCTTCACCCAACCACTAACTATATTTGGAAAAAAAGCTTTGGTGTTAACATTCATATTCTCTGAAAAAGGCAAAGAAAACAAAAAATGCGGCCAGGGTATGTAAACTTTTGAGCACAACTGTATGCTAAGAATAATATGATGTTAGACTATTAGAACATCTATGGTGCTTGCTTCAGTTCCATGTCTGCTTGTTGACTCCTAAGATGAGACATCAAAAAATGTACTATTGTTTTTTCATTGTCTTGTCTTCCACTTTTAGGCCCCCATCACACATAGCCACTCACCAGCGATCCCGACAATGATATGACCTTGTCAGGATCGCTGGTGTGTCGCTACATAATCGCTGGTGAGCTGCCAAACAGGCAGGTCTCACCAGCAATCAGGACCAGCGACGACGCGCGCATCGCTGTGTACCTTAGATACCAGCGAGCTCGTGGTGGGAGCTGGTATCCAAGGTAAATAGCGGGTTACTAAGCACCGCACGGTGCTTAGAAACCCGCTGTTTACCTTGGATACAAGCTGGGAGCTCCCTGATCATTGCACTCCCACTGCCACACGCAGCGATGCATGCTGGCCAGCGGGAGACCAATGATAAAAAAAAAGTCCAGGGCTTTTGAGCACGATCAGCGATACCCGGCAGGGGGGCTGGTCACTGATAGATGTCACACACAGCGATATCGCTGGTGAGATCACTGTTGCATCACAAAACTTGTGACTCAGCAGCGATCTCGCTAGCGATCTGGCTGTGTGTGACCGGGGCTTTAGTGTAAGTAGCCAGTTTTTTTTTCAAATACTTTGGATAGTTTGTACATATACATCTCACGATTTAGCAGTGTTAAACGACCACCAATCAGTAAATATTTACCAATTGGTGATCATTTAACTGTCTGTATACACAAGCAGACCATGCTACGCCATGTGCACATTAGGCAAGTGAGTATTTTTAACATATGATCATTTTTCTGTACATGTTCCTACTTCAAACTGTATAAACTTATTGGATGAAGCAGCTGAGTTGATGTGTATTTGTGTAATGAGGGAGGATGTGGCCTAAGTATATCAACACCCTTTATCAAGGTGTACAGAATTTTTAGACAACTTGATTTCCTCAGACATAGAGGCAAAAAAAGATATAACTGACTATGAGTCAAGAATTGTTAAAATTATTACATAGGGAATTACTATAGAGGGATTCCGAAGAGTGATCACAAAACCATGAAGTCTTGTGTTGCAAATAATCAACAGGCTTGCAAAAACCCCATTGAGAAAAAAGATGTACATCAACTGCCAAAGATTTGATAAGAATCAAATGTGAAATGACCAGGAACCCATCATCCTTTAGTGCTATTTAATTTCAGAACTGCAATATCCCTGGAATGGTCAGAAGTGCAAGATGTTCAGTTCTTATATGGCCAACGTAAGGAAGTCTCAAACCCGATCACCGCTAAACAAGACACAGAAGGTAAAATGTCAAGAGCGGGCCAAGAAATATCTAAATGCCGATCTTTCAAAGGTGTTATGGGCTGATAAGATGAGAATGACTTTGATAGACAAGATGAGTGGGCCCATAGCTGGATTAATAACAGGCATGAACCTGGAGTACAGCAGTAGGTTGTTTTTTTAAGAGGAGCTGTCACGCACGGTGTAGGAAAGACTAAGTGCAACACAAAGGGACAGGGGAAAGCAGGCCCAAATACTAGAGAAGCAGGGATTGGAGACCCCCTAGGAAGATATAACATCACCCTGTCTGCCCTAATATCCCTGTATAGGTTCTGCATCTATCTCCAAGCAGGAACCTAATCCCTGCCTCACCCTGGTGATAAGCCAAACATAAGGAAGGACAGCACTAGTCAATCGCCATTGCAACTAATGACAGCTGGGGTAGACAATCAAGGGGAACACTAAGCTCGAAAAGACTCAGAGAAGTAACACATATGTCCTCCAGCAACACCAAAGAGCAAGATAGATGACTGCTATAGCTCGAAGCCTCAACATGGGGAAATGGAAATAGAAATATCACCAGGAACTCACATCAGTAAGCTGGGAGATATAAACACCCATATCAAGGTGTGTCCATTAGAGCCCGGGGAATGTTGCCATTGGGTCCTAGAGTTAGAAGGACCAGGAAGAAGTCTGCAAAGCAAACTGCTGAGGTCTTCTGCAGCCAGATGCAGTGCAATGGTCTGCAGCCTCTGACACACACATGACAAGAGCTGGGTTGCACCTTTTAGGGTTGAAGATGGACTCATAATAAACTACCAAACCCAGTGCCAGTTTAGAATCACCTTTTTCAAGCAATGTACAGAAAAATGTCTGCATCTTTCAAGAAAACATTTTTATGCAGGACATTGCTCCAACACATGCATTAAAGTCTCCACTACTTGACTGCCAGTAATAATGCCAGAATAATGACTTGTCCCCTTCCATACCTGTACTAAACCCTATTTAGACATTGTGGGTAGACTTGAGCGAAACGGGTCGAAAAAATTCAAAAGTCGCCGACTTTCGCCAAAGTCGGGTTTCATGAAACGAAACCCGACCTTAGCGTGAGGTCGGCCACGAGGTCGGCGACTTTAGCGCCAAAGTCGCATTTTAAAAGATGCTTTAGCGCCCTTTTTCAGCCAATCAGGAAGAACGGACACTGTGGGCAACGTGATGACATAGGCAGCGGTCACCACCATGTTTGAGAAGGGCATGCAAGTGATTGGCTTGCTTTGTGTGGCGTCACAGGGGGTACAAAAAGGGCGTGCATGCCGACCGCCATCTTACTTATGCTGATCTCAGAATAGGGAGAGCTGCTGCTGCTGCTGCTGATTCTGTAGGGAGAGCGTTAGGCAGGGAAGAAGATACCAAAAACTGCTTCTGCTGCTAGCGATTTTGCCTGTACAACACACCAGTTACTGTGCAGTGCAAGGGAGGCTATATTTTGGTGCATCAGCTCTGTTGGTTATTAGGCTACCTTTTAAGGCTCCCTGATAGCTGCATTGCTGTTTTCACACTGCTGAGTAAACTGCTTTTTTCAAAGCAATCCAAATTTTATTGTTTTGTCCTGGTGAGTTACTG
Source organism: Dendrobates tinctorius (assembly GCF_039654945.1). Lineage (NCBI taxonomy): Eukaryota > Metazoa > Chordata > Amphibia > Anura > Dendrobatidae > Dendrobates > Dendrobates tinctorius. The sequence continues at coordinate 5,712,513 of NW_027361728.1, read as the reverse complement.
AGCGTTCATTTTTTCACACACTGTACAGCGGTGTACGCTCCTCACACAGTACCGTGTACCGGCTGTTATCACGGCCAAATTGAAGCTGTGTGTGACTCTGTAAGAAAAAGCCGAGGAGTCCGTTCTTACAGACCTACACTCTAGGGAGATTCCAATTCTGCCCAATTCTATATACACCTTGTAGTTTGTCATACACCAGCCAATTTCTGCCTGTTACATTGGTGTGTAATCTGTCCTGGGCCTGAGACAATAGTTCAGCGTCCTCCAATCTACAGTGAGCTTCAAATTCTCACCAATACTATATACAGCTTCTGCCTTCTCATACACCAACCAATTTCTGCCTGTCACATTGTGGTATAATCTCTACTGGGCCTGAGACAATAGTTCAGCGTCCTCCAATCTACAGTGAGCTTCAAATTATCACCAATACTATATACAGCTTCTGCCTTCTCATACACCAGCCTACACCAGCCAATTTCTGCCTGCCACATTGCTGTGTAATCTGTCCTGGGCCTGAGACAATAGTTTAGCGTCCTCCAATCTACAGTGAGCTTCAAATTCTCACCAATACTATATACAGCTTCTGCCTTCTCATACCCCAGCCAATTTCTGCCTGTCACATTGTGGTATAATCTCTACTGGGCCTGAGACAATAGTTCAGCGTCCTCCAATCTACAGTGAGCTTCAAATTCTCACCAATACTATATAGACCCTCTACCTTGTTTTACAGTACCATATAGCTGTTGTTATTTTGGGTACCTTTTAAAAAAAAATGAAGAAGTATGGTGGAAGAGGCCGTGGAAGTGGGCGGGGGTTGCCAGCTGGTCCTGATGGTGGTGTTGGTTGTGGTGCTTCTGCTGGTAGTGGCAAAAGCACAATAGCACCTAAGGCAGGAGGTGGTGAGCCTGCGTCATTGTCTGTCTCCACAAGGCCTCATAGGCTCCATTTTCTGGGAGTAGGTAAACTGCTTTTAAAGCCGGAGCTTCAGGAACAAGTTTTGGCTTGCATTGCTGACACAGCCTCCAGCTCTATTGCCTCCTCTTCTGAAGTTTCAAAAAATAAAAGCACTGCGTCGTCAGTGGAGGCTCCTGGTCAGGAACAACACCTTTCCTTATGCCCTTCACCCTTACCAAAAGTGAATGATGCAGCAGGCCACACTTCACATTAGTTCATGTAGCTCTTTCTATCATACCATGCCTGGGTTATCAAGTCAAATCGTGAATTTCCAAGTCCAAGATGAATCTGACATGGAGTGTGGGTGGCCAGCCAGGGCAGTGGGGTTAATCGGTACTGGGCCGCTGTCTCACAGGGATGTGTCACGTGGTGGTGACCCGTTTCATGGCCCTGGGCATCCATGCAAAGGGGTGAATAACGTTTATAGGTGAATGATACGTGACGCCACCTGTGGTTTCTGATTAGATTGACCAACGCTGCAGTGTCGCTTCTCTGGGACAGATGTTGTGGTGCAGCTAAGATGTAGAAGCCCTGCACAGGTAGGGCCGTAGTCGCAGGGCAGATGAAAGAGTTGGTAGATGGTGTGCAGTGCAGGATGCAGCAGAGCCGTGCACCAGGCGCAGGAGAAAGATGACAGACACAGTCGTGCAGTTCCTTTACCTGTACTTGGTAAGTGCCGTCCAGGACCCAGAGTACAGATGAAGAAGGAGTTGGTCAGCCTGGAAGCCAATTTCGAATTCTCTCTCTGCAGATAGGTAGTGTGGCCTCCTTTCTAGCGCTTATCTGAGGTACTCGCAGTGCTGAGTTCAATGAAGTTCCCCCTGTTGACTCTCTTTTGGAACTTTCTCGTATGGCAGGCAGCCATAGCCTTTTCCTTCTGGCTCCCACACGTCGATGCTGGAGCCTCCGAGCCTTAGTTGGGTACAGAGCATTTACAGCTGTTACTTCCTCTGGATTCTGCTGCAGGAACGTCAGTGTCCCTGCAAACTCGGAGACCGGAATCCAGACCATGCGCTCCAGCTAGGAGTGAGCTTTAACTCTGCTCATCCTCCAGCTCCCCTTCTCACATCCACACACTTCCCCTTCCCTGCACAGAGTTCCCTAACTTACATCCTCCCGACCACAGAGAGCAGCTCCTCAGCAGTCAGGTTCAGAGGTCTCCCTGCTGGCCTGGAGTGGGAAATGTGTTGTGTGTTGGTTGAACTGCTAGAGAGATCCTTCGCTGCTCCCAAGCATGACATCACACTCCCTAGGAGGAAGGTAATGCCACTGTGGTGACCATACTCCTGGGGACGCCACAAGTGCACTGATGCCCAGCCACTGCTAGATGATTCTGCAGGTACGTTGACCCAGACCACTACATTCCCCTCACACTCTACACAGCCAGAATCTGACCCTGAGGAAACTCAGGTTCCCCTTCACGCATACTATACCACCTTACACGGTGACAAAGAGGAAGGTGCAGATGAAAGAGCAGGTTCCTTGAGCAGGTGGGGGGCATACTCATGGGTGACGGCACTGGCACAGGGCCCCTCATAGTATGCAAAAGTGTCTCTGCCGGTGGGAGGGCCCTGCCGGTGGGAGGGCCCTGCCGGTGGGAGGGCCCACCCGCCGTCAGACACACCGCCGTACTATGAGGGGCCCTGTGCCAGTGCCGTTGCCAACGAGTGGGCCCCCCCTGCTTGCTCCGGATCACAGAACTTGCAAAGTTGAAATACTTACCTCTCCCTGCTCCACCGCCATGACGTCTTCCGTGTGTCCTGACAGTGATATTCTGATCAGAGAGTGCAATGACATCACGTCTGTATGCCCTCTGCCTAAACAGCCAAGTGCAGTGAGATGGAAGATGGGGACAACAAGGAGCCCAGACTAGTACAGGGATTCCCTAGCGAGGAGACTTATTTAATTGATTTCAATGTTGGGACAGCAATTTTTGGGGAGCACTATACTCTGGAAAATGATATATGGGGCCCACCATACACTGGAGCATTCCAAAGGTGGACATCAGACACTGGAGCATCATTTACAGGGCCCATTATACACTAGAGCATTAGAAATGGGGCCCATTATATATGGAGCATTATTTGGGCCCATAAGACAGTGGAGCTTCATCCATGGGGACCAACATATACAGTAGCATTATGTGGAGCTCATCATATACTGTTTCAAACATTATATGGGACCAATGATTCTGTATGGAGAAATATATGGGCCTCATTACTCTGTATAGCGCACTATGCGGTGCCCATAATACTGTATGGAGTTATATACTGTCCGTTTTTGGAGCTATTGGAGAATTTAAAATCGATATCAATCATGAGATGTAAAAAGTGAAGTATTTTTCATTGAACTATACCGCTATTTCTCTGCCGTATAGGAGCATAGTGAGTTATGGTATGTGTTAAAGGGGCGCTCTTTGGCCCAGGGCACATGAAAACCTGGAGCCAGCCCTACCCCCCCACAACTTTAGCCAAATAACTCCCAGTTTTCAATGCGTAACTATTATTATGAAGTAAATTAAGGTTGACAAGCTTCAGTAATAAAAATTGATGTTTTTGCCATTCAAATGGGCACTGTAGGTGTGTTTAATGTCCTCCACTCCCTGCCGACTTTGCTTCCCCATTGACTTGCATTGGGTTTCGTGTTTCAGTTTGCCTTCGACTTTTCACGATAATCGGCCGATTTCGTTCGACCCGACTTTTGAGAAAGTCGGGTTTCATGAAACCCGACTCGACCCTAAAAAAGGCAAAGTCGCTCATCTCTAATTGTGGGCCCTTCTTAAATGAAAGATTTGTGGTGAATAAAAACCATATAGTTGTCTGAATAGAGTCTGGGAGGCTGTAGTTGGTGATGTCAAAATGTTATCCTGATTATAATATTTATATTGTGGTGAAATTGGTGCAACTTTGTGGGTGTCTGCCACTAATGTTTGGAAATGTGAACACTCCTGGTTGGGTGTCCATCTGCTGAGTTGGTTGTAGTGGAAGATGTGTCAGTCCCTATTATACTATTTTTACTCTCATGAACTTGATGCCTCTTTGTTGATGTCTGACACTAATTTTTGGAAATGTGTACACTCCTGGTTGGGTGTTCAAATGCTGGGTTGGCTGACATGGAAGTGGTGTCGCTTCCTATTATACTATTTCTACTGTGGTGAAATTTATGCCACTTTATTCGTGTCTGCCACTAATTTTTCTAAATGTGTAGACTCCTGATTGGGTCTCCTTCATGTGTGTTGCCTGTAGCAGTAGGTCTCTGAGACTGTCAGGCCTCCACTTCCTTTGAGTCAACTACACATGTTACTATCCTTAGATTTTCCAGACAATAAGTCTACGAAACTGAAATTTGTGTGTCACCTGAGTGTGGCTGAGCATGAAAGCAGGTTGAGCTGTTGCATGTGGTATCAGGGCTCCCAGCACAGCAGGCCTACAATGATCACTCACCCACCTCATCATAATTTTAAGTTCAATTTAAAGCTGTAAATTCTCACCCAGAACCTGATACCTCATGCATGGCTGATTGCTGTCGTGCCATTTTAAAATTTGTTCTGTGAGTGAATTCAGGCCACTTACCTGGTGTCTGCCCCTCATTTGATGTGTTTTGGCAGCTTTTGGGCCGTTTGAAGGTGTTTTGTATTTGTTTGTTTTTGCCTCCCATTGACTCCAATGGTGTTTGACTATGTTCGGCAAATATTTGATGAATTAATTGGTGAATATTGTAAACTTGGCGACTGTAATCCAAGCCGAACATTGAAATTTTTGATCATCTCTCTCCTAAAGAATCAGAGGGCAGAGCAAAGTGTGATTTACCTACAAAAAGGCATGTGTACTGAAAATATAATAATCCCAGAGTGAGTAGAATAAATTACAAAATAAAAGAACAAACAATAAAACAATTACTCTTTTAATATACATTGCCTACTGCCTAAAAAGAAACCAAAGGTAGGTGCAAAGAACAGAAACAGCAACAAGAAAAAAACCTTAGCTACATTTTCACTGACTGCTTTAAACTACAGCAGAATGGCTGGATATCCAAAAGACTATCACCAATAGGAAATGTCAGCAGAAGGAAAGAATATAAAGCTGCATCCAAAAGGTGATAGGCAGACAAATGAAAACTCCTGTGTTATGCTAAACAAATTGTAGCCAGAATAACGTCACCTAAACACATGGAGAAAATGAGTGTCTGCTGTGGCTGAGCAGAAGAGAAGTCAACTACAAAACAAAGGCTCAAGGATTTGAACCTAGGAGCATGTCAGTAACTTCATAGAGGGGCCAACGGACCCAAAGAAATCCCTAACCGATGGCGCTGCTGACAGAATTCCCTCACTTCGCAATCTACATGCAAGTCTTCCGCATCAACCCAGGATCTAACCTCCGTAGCAAAATCTTTCTGTTTAATGTGATGTTGCAGTGGATGTCTTTGATGTCTGGAACCCAACTCTCGTTCCACTTTATACTCATTGTCCTCTTCCAAATTAACTTCATTAGGCAAAAGAAACCCTGTTGCGGCCTGGGAAGAGGCTTTCGACCTTAATCATCGACTTCCTTTCAAGCACTCTGCCGCCAAAAAGACATGGAACCAGCTCTCCAGGTGGCAGAGGAACCAGGATGTCCAGTCAAGACAGAGTCATGCACTTAGTTGAGGATCAGAGTGAAGCAAGGATGGCACATAAAGCCTACCATTTGGTAAGCTGTCTGGTACAACAACCTGAGCCTCCATAACTCACTCTCTGAGATCAATCCCCAGAGCACCCACTACCATCCCTTCACTAAGAATTTTGACTGGAAAAACAAAGCTTTCCCAAAGACTTACCCTCCAAGTTTCCCAATTGATGGTAGGATTTTGTTTCAGCAACCTGGGCATACTCAACACAACTTTAGCTGGTCAGGAAGTAAGCACTATGAATGAAACAGATTCTGTCTGTAACACACCCACTTTCTTGCAAAAATTTTCAACCTTAGAAGTAACATGACTTTGAGTAAGGGAAGAATTATCAGTTGCGGATACCTGAAAAGGATAAAAAAAAAAGAGTTGAAGCTGTGTACCAACATTCAATAGCAAAATCACTGTCAAAGAGATCAAAAGTAAAACCTGAGTCAACAGGAATGTGTGTCCTTTTATAGATTATGAGCACAACGAACCATTCAAGTGCTATATAACCCCCTACTGAATACCTAGTACACCACGGTACGTCACACATCCCCTCCGGATGTTGTTATATTCCTTCTATCTAAACTATCTCTAGGATAGGTTGTACGTGGCAACTGGTGTATATTATCTGCGACTAGCATGTCTCTATTTATATGACCATACTATTTTTAATGTATACACTTTGGTTTGGTATGTTATTTTATCTTATTTTATTTTGTTTTTTGTATTATATTTTGCGCTCTCACTTTAATATTTTGTAGTAACTGAAGAAGGTCTCAATTGACACAAATGTTTTGTATGCGTTCTACAATAAATCTCCTTTCTTTGATCACATTTAAGTTGAGTGCTAGCTTTATAACTATTGGCCACACAAGACCGACTTATATAATAAATAAAAACACAACACACTATTACTTATTGGAAGAAAAATGGATGTGAGCTTTATTTTGGGTTATTACTAGAGTTGAGCGATACCAGCCGATACTTGAAAATATCGGATCGGAATGGATCGGCCGATCTTAAAAAAAAGTATCGGTATCGCCGATTCCGATACCGGGAACCAATGCAAGTCAATGGGGCCAAAATATCGGAATTAAAAAAAAACCTTTCTTTCCTTGTAGGTTAATTCTACATGAAGAAAAACAACTAAGAATAATGTAGAATGTATTGTGGGAGGTGGAGGAGACATTAAAGCCATAGAGGTTTAGCCCAATCAAATGGAATAGCAGGAATTAAACTTTTTTTTTTAAAGATGTTAGGAGTTACAAAGATATTGACTATGTTAGCCTCATTTATATTTTGCCAGACATGTATGTCTTCTTCTTCTACTTCCTTTTTTTACATTCTTCTTCTTCTTCTTCTACTTCCTTTTTTTACATTCTTCTTCTTATTCCTTTTTTTACATTCTTCTTCTTCTTCTTCTACTTCCTTTTTTTACATTCTTCTTCTTCTTCTTCTACTTCCTTTTTTTACATTCTTCTTCTTCTTCTTCTACTTCCTTTTTTTACATTCTTCTTCTTATTCCTTTTTTTACATTCTTCTTCTTCTTCTTCTTCTTCTTCTTCTTCTTCTTCTTCTTCTTCTTCTTCTTCTTCTTCTTCTTCTTCTTCTTCTTCTTCTTCTTCTTCTTCTTCTTCTTCTTCTTCTTCTTCTTCTTCTTCCTTTTCTTACATTCTTCATATTCTTCTTATTCAACAATTATTATTCTACATATTCAGCTTCTTCATCTTCTTCCTATTCTTCTTCATCATATTCTTGTTTGTGTCAGGCATTCCTGTAGTTGTTATCTAGAAAAGTTAGAAGTTTACACCTTCCGTTCTGCCTGTCACAAAAGATTTACAACAGGATTTGTCCGCGTTCAGTTTGGCCTGCAGAAGCAGGCCTTTTCCAGGGGCACCACGAGGAGGAACGGACTCACCCCCATACACTGCTTAGTCTTCTTCTGCTTATAAATAAGATAATATCATTTGCTCAGAGTATTAGTCTTATGCTTAATGTTCTTCTGCTTTGTTTTTTTTATGCTTCTTTGTCTTCTCTCTCTTGTTGTTCTGCATCTTGGTGGTTGTCTTCCTGTTCTTTGTCCTCTTGAACCAGCTGACGGTACTGGCACCCGGAGGGGCAGCAGAAGGAACAAGAGCCAATGGCACTACCGAGGACCAGCTGACGGTGCTGGAACCCGGTTACTAAGCAGGAGGTACCTGTGCTACAAAGCACTACCAAGGACCAGCAGACGTTGCCGGAACTCGGATACCGAGATGGAGGCACCTAGGCCAAAGGCTCTGACGAGAACCAGCTGACGGTGCTGGAACCCGGAGGGGTAGCATAAGCTGCAAGAGCAAATGGAAATAGCGAGGACCAGCTGACAGTGCTGGCACCCGGAGGGGCAGCAGAAGGAATAAGAGCCAATGGCACAACCGAGGACCAGCTGACGGTGCTGGAACCCGGTTACTAAGCAGGAGGTACCTGTGCTACAAAGCACTACCAAGGACCAGCAGACGTTGCCGGAACTCGGATACCGAGATGGAGGCACCTAGGCCAAAGGCTCTGACGAGAACCAGCTGACGGTGCTGGAACCCGGAGGGGTAGCATAAGCTGCAAGAGCAAATGGAAATAGCGAGGACCAGCTGACAGTGCTGGCACCCGGAGGGGCAGCAGAAGGAATAAGAGCCAATGGCACAACCGAGGACCAGCTGACGGTGCTGGAACCCGGTTACTAAGCAGGAGGTACCTGTGCTACAAAGCACTACCAAGGACCAGCAGACGTTGCTGGAACTCGGATACCGAGATGGAGGCACCTAGGCCAAAGGCTCTGATGAGAACCAGCTGACGGTGCTGGAACCCGGAGGGGTATCAGAAGTTACCCCTGAAAAGCAAAGTTGGCATGCCGCAAGCTGGCCGCAGTTACCGAATCACACAGTCCTACAGGGGGTGCTTGTCCTACTGGCACTATGGAACAAACCTTTCTTACCAGAACCCGCAGTCCACATAGGAAGCACCTAAACTGCTGGCACCCTAGCCTCGGCTAACCCAACCGCAACACGACATGGCAACTTGGGGCGGCAAACTGACATTGACACTTCCCGGAAACAGCAGGCAGGGCTGGAACCAAGCTGGGCAGGAGGGAGTACCCATGCCAAAGTCAGTTATGAGCAGCAACTGGCGATGTTGGAGCCCAGGACAAGCACTTAGCAGGCTGAGGCCTGATGTGCTGTCAATTGGGAGGCAGCAGGACAGATTGCCATCAAAACAGCAGGGGAACAGCTGACGTTACTGAACCCCACAAACACAGGAGCTAGTGTTTTACTCTGTGAAGACGGCACTTCCGAGCAACAACTGGCTGTGTTGAAGCCCAGGGACAAGCACGGAGCAGGCTTAGGCTGCATTGAAGAAATTTTAAGATCGGTTGTAGACTACTAATTTGAACCAAGCTCCACTTAGGCCTGTGGATTCACTGATTTTCGTATTTCCCCTGTCCTCCAACCCCGCCAGTTACAGCTCCGAAGTGGCGTCTGCACAATCCACACTTGTTCCTGTGTTACAGGTGTTCAGTCCGGTCAGTTAATCCCCTGATGTGTGTCCGGCAATGTCGCCTGCTCTGTCCACATTCCGATAATGGGAATGTGGACAGAGCAGGCGACATTGCCGGACACACATCAGGGGATTAACTGATCGGACTGAACACCTGTAACACAGGAACAAGTGTGGATTGTGCAGACGCCACTTCGGAGCTGTAACTGGCAGGGTTGGAGGACAGGGGAAATACGAGAGACAGTGTAGCCACAGGCCTAATTGGAGCACGGTTAAAAATCAGTAGTGGTACGACTGTGTAGGCAGCAGGAGACTTTGCCATCCACACAGCAGGGGATCAGCTGACATTACTGAACCCCACTGAGACACGGGAGCAAGTATCTCTTTCCGTGTGGACGGCACTTCCGAACTACAACTGGCTGTGTTGAAGCCCAGGAAATAGGAGGGTGTAGGCAGAGGCCTACTGTATTTTGAATGAGTTTACAGCAGGAGAGACTGCCATCCACAAAGCAGGGGATCAGCTGACGTTACTGAACCCCACTGAGACACGGGAGCAAGTATCTCTTTCCGTGTGGACGGCACTTCCGAACTACAACTGGCTGTGTTGAAGCCCAGGAAATAGGAGGGTGTAGGCAGAGGCCTACTGTATTTTGAATGAGTTTACAGCAGGAGAGACTGCCATCCACACAGCAGGGGATCAGCTGACGTTACTGAACCCCACTGAGACACGGGAGCAAGTATCTCTTTCCGTGTGGACGGCACTTCCGAACTACAACTGGCTGTGTTGAAGCCCAGGAAATAGGAGGGTGTAGGCAGAGGCCTACTGTATTTTGAATGAGTTTACAGCAGGAGAGACTGCCATCCACACAGCAGGGGATCAGCTGACGTTACTGAACCCCACTGAGACACGGGAGCAAGTATCTCTTTCCGTGTGGACGGCACTTCCGAACTACAACTGGCTGTGTTGAAGCCCAGGAAATAGGAGGGTGTAGGCAGAGGCCTACTGTATTTTGAATGAGTTTACAGCAGGAGAGACTGCCATCCACACAGCAGGGGATCAGCTGACGTTACTGAACCCCACTGAGACACGGGAGCAAGTATCTCTTTCCGTGTGGACGGCACTTCCGAACTACAACTGGCTGTGTTGAAGCCCAGGAAATAGGAGGGTGTAGGCAGAGGCCTACTGAATTTTGAATGAGGTGACAGCAGGAGAGACTGCCATCCACACAGCAGGGGATCAGCTGACGTTACTGAACCCCACTGAGACACGGGAGCAAGTGTCTCTTTCCGTGTGGACGGCACTTCCGAACTACAACTGGCTGTGTTGAAGCCCAGGAAATAGGAGGGTGTAGGCAGAGGCCTACTGTCTTTGTAATGCGGAGACAGCAGGAGAGACTGCCATCTCCACAGCAGGGGAACAGCTGGCAGTGCTGAACCCCACTAACACTTCAACGAATGTGTTTGGCTCTGTGGAGACGACACTTCTGAACACCAACTGACGCTGTTGGAGCCCAGGATTAGGCGAGGAGCAGGCTGGGGCCTACTGGATTTGGGCAGGTGAAGGCAGCAGGAGACTTGCCATCTCCACAGCAGGGGAACAGCTGGCAGTGCTGAACCCCACTAACACTTGAACGAATGTGTTTGGTTCTGTGGAGACGACACTTCTGAACACCAACTGACGCTGTTGGAGCCCAGGATTAGGCGAGGAGCAGGCTGGGGCCTACTGGATTTTGGCAGGTGAATGCAGCAGGAGACTTGCCATCTCCACAGCAGGGGAACAGCTGGCAGTGCTGAACCCCACTAACACTCTAACGAAGGTGTTTGGCTCTGTGGAGACGACACTTCTGAACACCAACTGACGCTGTTGGAGCCCAGGATTAGGCGAGGAGCAGGCTGGGGCCTACTGGATTTTGGCAGGTGAAGGCAGCAGGAGACTTGCCATCTACACAGCAGGGGAACAGCTGGCAGTGCTGAACCCCACTAACACTTGAACGAACGTGTTTGGCTCTGTGGAGACGACACTTCTGAACACCAACTGACGCTGTTGGAGCCCAGGATTAGGCGAGGAGCAGGCTGGGGCCTACTGGATTTTGGCAGGTGAAGGCAGCAGGAGACTTGCCATCTACACAGCAGGGGAACAGCTGGCAGTGCTGAACCCCACTAACACTTGAACGAACGTGTTTGGCTCTGTGGAGACGACACTTCTGAACACCAACTGACGCTGTTGGAGCCCAGGATTAGGCGAGGAGCAGGCTGGGGCCTACTGGATTTTGGCAGGTGAAGGCAGCAGGAGACTTGCCATCTCCACAGCAGGGGAACAGCTGGCAGTGCTGAACCCCACTAACACTTGAACGAACGTGTTTGGTTCTGTGGAGACGACACTTCTGAACACCAACTGACGCTGTTGGAGCCCAGGATTAGGCGAGGAGCAGGCTGGGGCCTACTGGATTTTGGCAGGTGAAGGCAGCAGGAGACTTGCCATCTCCACAGCAGGGGAACAGCTGGCAGTGCTGAACCCCACTAACACTTGAACGAACGTGTTTGGCTCTGTGGAGACGACACTTCTGAACACCAACTGACGCTGTTGGTGCCCAGGATTACGCATGCCGCATGCAGAGGCCAATGGGCAGCGGTTTTTATGGAGGTTGTGGACTACTACTGATTCTAACCATGCTCCACTTAGGCCTCTGGCTCCACTGTCTCTACTATTTACCCTGGCCTCCAACCCCGCCAGCTACATCTCTGAAGTGGCGTCAGCACAATCTACACTTGTTCCTGTGTTACTGGTGCTCAGTCCCATCAGTTGATCCCCTGATGTTTGTCCAGCAAGTTCGCCAGCTCTGTCCTCATTCCCACTACTGGTTATGGGAATGTGGACAGAGCAGGAGACCTTGCCGGACACACATCAGGGGATAAACTGATGGGACTGAGCCACAGGAACACAGGAACAAGTGTAGATTGTGCTGACGCCACTTCAGAGATGTAGATGGCGGGGTTGGAGGTCAGGGGAAATAGTAGAGACAGTGGAGCCAGAGACCTAAGTTGGGCACGGTTAAAAATCAGTAGTGGTTTGAATGTTGATGGAGCTGGTGACTCTGCCGTCCACACAGCAGGGGATCAGCTGGCATTACTGAACCCCAGTAACACAGGAGCTAGTGTGTTTCTCTGTGCAGACGACACATCTGAGCGACAACTGGCTGTGTTGAAGCACAGGGATTATAGTTCAGGTGGTAGAAAAATGAACACACCAGCAGACCTGGATACAGTTGCCAACCACTAATTTAGTCTGTAAGAGGAATGGCAAAGTCTTTGGAGATCCAGGCCTTGTTCATTTTCAGAAAAGTCAGCCGGTCAACATTATCGGAAGATAGTCGCGTGCGACGGTCTGTTAGTACACCACCTGCGGCACTAAAGACACGTTCCGATAATACACTGGCAGCAGGGCAAGCCAGCACCTCCAATGCATACTGGCTAAGCTCTGGCCATGTATCCAGCTTAGAGACCCAAAACTTGAAGGGGGAAGAGCCATCTGGGAGTACAGCGACAGGGCAAGACATGTAGTCTGACACCATCTGACGGAAGCGTTGCCTCCTGCTGACTCGAGGCGTCGCTGATGGTGTAGACAATTGTGGTGGACACACAAAACTTTGCCACATTTGGGCCATAGTGGTCTTGCCTTGTGCTGCGGCACTGCCTCTGCTCCCTCTTTGTGCAGAGTTTCCTCCACTGCCTCGACGCACAGAGCTGCTTTGTAAAGCACTTGCAACAATGCTGTCGGGTGGAATGGAAAACATTATGGACTGCACCAGTGACTCTTCGTACTCCCGCATTTTACGCTCCCGGTTCAACGTTGGTATGAGCCTTTGTACGCTGTCCCGGTAGCGAGGATCTAGGAGGGTGTACACCCAATAATCAGCCGAGACGAGAATGTGGGCGATGCGGCGGTCGTTTCTCAGGCACTGCAGCATGAAATCAACCATGTGATGCAGACTCCCAACTGCCAAAGAACCGCTGTCCCCTGTTTGAGGCGTGACCTCGACCTGCTCTGCATCACCCCACCCTCGCTGTACATACTGAGTAGAGGTTTGTGTACCTCCCTCCTCTGGAGAGATGTCTTCCTCCTCCATCGACTCCTCCTCATCCTCCTCACAAAGTGTCCCCTGCCTAGGCCTTTGTGAGGAAACACGTAGCGCAGACTGTCCAGAAGCAGATGGCATTTGGGACTCCTCATCCTCCACCTCTTCTGAAACCTCATCCCTTAGTGCTTGCAGTGTTTGTTGAAGCAGGCAGATAAGGGGGACAGTCATGCTGACTAGTGCATCATCTGCACTCGCCATCCGCGTGGATTCATCGAAGGCACGCAAAACGAGGCAGATGTCCTTCATAGAGGCCCACTCAATGGTGCTGAAGTGTGAACGGCGCACAGTGCGACTTGTTTGCGCCTGATGCAGCTGGTACTCCATGACTGCTGCCTGCTGCTCACACAACCGCTCCAACATATGTAACGTTGAATTCCACCGGGTGGGTAGGTCACATATGATGCGATGTTCTGGAAGGCCAAATCGTCGCTGCAGAGCAGCGAGGCGCGATCTTGCCGTGCTGGAACGTCGCAAGTGAGCGCACTCTATGCGGACCTTGTGCAACAGTGCATCAAGATCCGGATAGTCCCTCAGAAAGCTCTGCACGACCAAGTTAAGAACATGTGCCAGACATGGGATGTGTGTGAGGTTGCCTAGGCCAAGAGCTGCCACCAGATTTCGGCCATTGTCACACACTACCAAGCCCGGCTGGAGATTCGCTGGCCCAAACCACACATCGCTCTCCAGCTTGATAGCATTCCAGAGCTCCTGCGCTGTGTGGCTTCGATTCCCCAAAGAAATTAATTTGAGTACAGCCTGTTGACGTTTGGCCACGGCTGTGCTCATATCGGTCGTAACAGGCTCCTGCTCTGCTGTTTCTGAGGAACTTGAGTAGGAGGAGGAGTCTATGTGTACAGACTGGAGTCCTGCAATCCGTGGCGTTGGAAGAACACGTACAGCGCCACTCTCCAGATCCGTACCCGGCTCCACAACATTGACCCAGTGGGCAGTGAGGGAAAGGTATCGTCCCTGTCCATGGTTACTGGTCCACGCATCGGTGGTCAGGTGGACCTTGCTACTAACGGCGTTTAGTAGCGCATGTTTTATTTTGCCCTCAACATGTTTCTGCAGGGCAGGGACGGCTCGCCTGCTGAAATAAAAGCGGCTGGGCACGTTGTATTGGGGGACTGCCAATGCCATTAAGTCCCGGAAGGTGTCAGTGTCCACCAGCCTGAATGACAGCATTTCAACTGCCAGAAGTTTGGCAATGCCAGCATTCAGAGACTGTGCTCGGGGATGGTTTGCCGAGTAAGGGCGCCTTTTATCCCATGCCTGTGCTACCGATGGCTGTGATGGATGGGAACGTGCTGTTATGGGTGGAATCTGACAGGGTCTCCGGACAACAGTGGCAGAGGTTCTTCCTTGGCGATCCTGTGAGGAAGCCGAACCAGCAGTGTGTGAGCTGGAGGAAGAGGGCCCAACACGAACTGAAGAGGTGGTAGGTGGTGCTGTACGTTGGCCTACGTCTTGAGGGTGTCTCTGCAACTCCAACTCGTGCTTGGTGCGCACATGTTTCCACATATTTGTGGTATTGAGGTTGCTGACATTTCTCCCTCTTTTGACTCTCTGATGACACAGCTTGCATTTGACAAAGCAAATGTCATCTGCAACTGTGTCAAAAAAGGACCACGCACTGCAACTCTTGTGAGCGCCCGGTTTGCCTTTGGAAGGAGGAATGCTCCTAACGGGTGCCGAAGTGGAGGGTACAGGCAACCAAGTCTTCCCCCTCCCTCTGCCTCCTGTTTTGGCCGGTAGGGGAATCTCTTCCTCCGAGCTGCTCCCACCACCTTCCTGTTGCTCACGCCATGATGGGTCAAGGACCTCATCATCTTCCCTCCCCTCTTCAAACAGCTGCTTCTCCGGGGTTGTCTCGCCAGCACCGTACGCACCAGAAAGTGGCAACTGAGTCTCGTCATCATCTGATGCGTACTGAGGTGTGCTGACCATAGGCACTGGCCCACTCGCCTCTTCAGATTCAGAGGGACAAAGAAGTTGCGCATCACTGCATACTCCCTCTTCTTCACATTCAGGAATGCTGCTTGGCTGGCCCCCTCTTTCCAAGCCAACAGATTCCGAGAACAGAAGTAGAGATTGTGATGGCTCCTGTCCATGTCTCTCTGACTGCCTGGGCACTTTGGCAGGTGGTGAAGAGACAGATGGTTGCTCTTCGGTGCTCTGACCCTGAGAGGATGCGGAAGTAATTGAAGTCGATGCGTTAGCTGCCATCCATCCGACAACGGCTTCAATTTGTTCCTCCCGCAGCAGTGGGGTACGTTGAGGTCCTACAAAGCTGCGCATAAAGGACTGTTGCCTGCTAAAACTGGGGGATGCTGATCCACTGGTGCCCGCAGCAGGCCCAGAATCCCCACGTCCTCTACCTGTAGAATCCCCACGTCCTCTCCCTGCAGAATCCCCACGTCCTCTCCCTGCTGAAACTCCACGCCCACGCCCACGCCCCCGCGCCTTACTCCCTGCCTTCTTCATCTTGCAAGACTGCTTAAGATAGGCAAAAAAGGACAAAGGGGGGCCTTAGTGTGCTTATTCCTGAACAGCTGGTTACAGGTACAAGAAACACTAATTTTATGAAGTGTGTGTGTGTGGACTAGACTTTAATAGGAGCTGATGTGGCCTACACAAGTTCAAAATGTAGTGTTTGGTAAACTTTTTATGTGGTTTCTTTGTTTGAAACAAACTCAAAGTATGAGAACAAAGAATTGAAACTGATAGTATCACCAACTTTTTGGAGCTATTACAATGCAGGCAGGTAACCTACAATGCAAAAGATGAGGCTCCAAAAAAATTGGGTAATACTAATCTGGCTGCGCCGGCAGGGCACAAGCCAGAAAAAAAGGCTCCTCTATCTACTCCTATATAGTGTTTGCAACCAACCAATGTTGATGGATACGGATGGATGCACACTAATAGGAGAAGAAAAAATGAGCTGCACTCAGAGACAAATATGTGTGAGGCAGTGACGCACGTTGAGCGTCCTACAACCAGACGTAGCTGCAGGACACTCTACTCAGCGTGAGCTGCACTCACACACAGTCAGAGACCTCTCAGACAGCCGTCAACAGTGCAGCTAAGTGGGCACTGGCACTGACAGGCTGCAGAAAGGCTCCGCTGTGTACTCCTATATAGTGTTTGCAACCACCGTAGATGGAGACGGATGGATGCACACTAATAGAAGAAAAAATGAGCTGCACTCAAATAAAAATATGTGTGAGGCAGTGACGCACGCTGAGCGTCCTACAGCCAGACGTAGCTGCAGGACACACTACTCAGCGTGAGCTGCACTCACACACAGTCAGAGACCTCTCAGACAGCCGTGAACAGTGCAGCAAAGTGGACACTAGCACTGAAAGGCTGCAGAAAGGCTCCGCTGTCTACTACTAGTGTTTGCAACCAACGTATATGGATACGGATGGAAGCACACTAGATTGAAATTATTTAAAAAATGCAGCTCAAAAAATAAAAGATGTATGAGGCAGCAGTGATCACACTGGGTGGCCTACAGCCTGACGTGGCTGCAGGACCCACTCCACAGCGTGAGCTGCACTCACACAGCCCTTGCAGACAGCTGTGAAAACAGCGCTGCTAGGGAAAAGCAAGCTACAGTGGTGGTTTATGTAGCCTGGATAAAGCACAATATTGTTTTTAGAATCGCTATTTCTAACTGTCCCTCACAGTCTTCTACAGCAGCCTGTCCCTAACTGAATTCACAGCAGAGTGACCAGAAATGGCGGCTGCGGTGGCTTTTATAGTGCATCATGACATCATTTCGGCAGCCAATCACAGCCATGCCAATAGTTAACATGCCTACATGCCTAACAGGATGTGCCCACACTTCGGAGGATTCCCATTGGCTTAATCAAAGCAAGCAGGCTCATAGCATGATGGGAACTTCCTATTCCGATTCCGATCCCGGAATCCGATATGAAAAAAGTATCGGAATTAAGTATCGGAATTCCGATACCGCTGATATCGGCCGATACCCGATACTTGCGGTATCGGAATGCTCAACACTAGTTATTACAGTTTAATAAAATCCAAAACTCAATAAATATCCATAAATAAGCCATTATACCATAACCAAGACCAATCCGCCCATAAAATGAGCGATTTTCCCACAAATAATAACATCACGACTATTAAAGGAGATAATAAAAAAAGTGGAGGGAGGGTGACGGAATCTCATTTCCTGACAGGAACGCTACTGAGGAGAGAAGCGGTTAAAGCAGGGCATTTATGGATAAATAAACAGCCCACCAGAAGCAAATGAGCTAATAGGAAGCCATTAAAAAGGTGCCAATATAGCTGGCCACAGCTGTTGCTAGCCAGATTTCACAATGCCAGCAGAGTCCATTTGACCTCCAAGTGACCACTTTCACAATAACATAGTGGCCTGTGTAGCCATGTGACCCCCTCTATATTCCCTCATTGCATGCGGGGGGGGCTGTTATGGCCTCACAAGACCAACTTATATAATAAATAAAAACACAACACACTGTATTACTTATTGGAAGAAAAATGGCCGTGAGTTTTATTTTGGTTTATTACAGTTTAACAAAATCCAAATCTCAATAAATATCCATAAATAAACCATTATACCATAACCAAAACCAATCTGCCCATAAAATGAGCGATTTTCCCAACTGCCACAACTCATTGAGACGTGGCACCCCCCAAAAAAAACAGCCATTTTTCTACCATTGTCTGTAAATTAAGATTGAAAATATCAATTCCAATGTCAGACAGATGCACCATATCCTGTCTGAATAGACCAGGAACAAACCCTTCTAAATCCTCATGACTGAAAGAAAAACCGTTAATCGTTGGTAAAAATTTCTCCATTACTTTGTTAATCCTTTTCCTAATTTTTTCCATAAAAGGAATATTATTTTTATTCCAAAGTAATCTGGGAATGATTTCGGAAAAGATCAGCCCCGAGTGAGGGAAGGATTGTTTAATGCATGTCAAGTCGAATTTCATTGACGATAGCAGATCAAGGGTCTTAACTTTCCCGATATCATTACCACCTAGATGTAATATGATCATATCAGGGGTTGGAAACAAATAAATGCATTTATAAACCTCCTTAACTAAATCTCGCCATCTAAGCCCTCGAACACTGTGCCAAAATACTTGAACTGAGGAGCTGGAAAAAGATAAGTTCTTTGAGTAGCAGCGCATGCCAGCCCTTTTCTGAGCCCAAAACACATAAGAGTGGCCGATGATCCACACTACCGATGGACCTGAAAGGAAATAAATTAATAATCATATGTAATATTGAGGGAACACTACGTTAGAGAGTGGACCCTCTGGGTCACGGATCCGGAGCCCCTGGGCCGAGCACGCCAGGTGAAGACCGACCCCTATACAGGGATCGTTAGGGGCAGGACCACAGAGGACGGAGACGCGACAGCCGGAACCAAGAGGGACGGCTCCACGGACAAAAGGACTGGGAAGGTGACGGAGCGAATAACGAGCAAGGACCAGTGGCACAGGGGAGGAACCCTACGGGAGAAAGGCAAGTGGAAGACCAAGGCGGACTGGAGACAGAGGACGGCACAGGGGATGGAAGGAAGACAGCGCCCAGGCAGGCTGGGTGGAAAGGGAGACACGACACTGAGGACGACAGGGCGAAACAGGCAGAGAGAGGTTAAACTACAGGAGAACTGTAGGGGCCAGAGGGTGCAGAGAAACTACACAATCATCAGGCGTCCTCCTGACAGCGAGGACGCCTGAAATACAGCACACCCCCGGAAGTGCGTCCCCTGGACCCGCCCCTCAGCGCCACCTACCGCTGGAGAGAGGGCGTGGGAGGTGGCGTGCGCGAGCCAGGGGGCGGGAGCCAGGAGCCGCCGTGAGGCCGAGTGGACGGCGGGCGCGTGACCGGACGGGAGCGCGCAGGTGAGGGAACGCTGCGGCGCGCGCCGCAGCAGCAGGGGCATCGGCGGGCATACCCGCCGATGTCACAGTACCCCTCCCCTTACGTCCTCCCTTACTGAGATTGGCCAAAAACTTTTTCAGAATGCGAGGGGCGTTGATATTCTCCCGAGGCTCCCAGGACCTCTCCTCGGGACCAAAACCCACCCAATCGATAAGAAAAAGGGTCTTACCCCGGACTCTTTTCATAGCCAAGACGTCCTTGACCTCGAAGACGTTGTCCGAGATCGCAGGTGAGGGAGGGACGATGGAAGCTGGTTGGAACCGATTCAGGACTACGGGTTTCAAGAGCGAGACATGGAAAGCGTTGGGCACCCGGAGCGAAGCAGGCAACCTCAGTTTGTAAGCCACTGCATTAATACGTCCAATCACTTCAAATGGTCCAATGTACCGAGGACTCAGCTTGTAAGAGGGAACTCTCAGACGGATATGTCGAGTTGAAAGCCAGACCTTGTCACCAGGAAGGTATGGGGGCACGTCCCTCCGTCTCTTGTCCGCATGTTTCTTGATTCGGTCGTTGGCACTTTTGAGCGCGTCCCTGGTCTCTCTCCAAATCTGCGAGAATTCTTTAGCAAGAGAATCGGCTGCGGGTACTCCTGTAGAGGTGGAGAAAGGCAACGGAATACCTGGGTTCTGACCGGTTACCACAAAAAAAGGTGACTTAGTGGTAGATTCACTGGGATGATTATTGTGCGAGAATTCAGCCCAAGGTAAGAGCGCAACCCAGTCGTCCTGATGAGCGTTGGTGAAGTGACGTAGAAAGGTGGTTAACCCCTGATTAATTCGCTCCACTTGCCCATTGGTCTGAGGATGATATGCGGAGGAGAAGTCAAGAGATGTACCCATAAGCCGGCAGAGTGCCCTCCAGAAGCGAGAGGTGAACTGGACCCCCCGATCCGACAGAATCCGCTGAGGAAGACCATGCAGCCTGAAGACCTGGTGGATGAAGATCTCAGCCAACTTCGGGGCGGATGGTAGTCCCGGTAAGGGAATAAAATGGGCCATTTTGGAAAAACGATCTGCCACGACTAAGATGGTGGTACATCCGGCTGAGCGGGGTAAGTCAGTCACGAAATCCATGGCGATCTGCTGCCAGGGGGCCTCAGGAACTGGCAACGGGTGAAGAAGACCGGCGGGCAAAGTCCTAACCACCTTATTCTGGGCACAGATTGTGCAAGAGGCCACGTAGTCCATCACATCCTGGCGAAGCGTGGGCCACCAGTAATACCGGGACAGCAGTAAGAGAGTCTTCTTTGTCCCAACGTGTCCAGCAATTTTGGAGGAATGTCCCCAACCCAACACCTCTATACGTCTGCTTGAAGGGACGAAGGTCTTACCGGGCGGAGGGATAGCAAAATTCACAGGAGCCACGGTGATCATCTTAGTCGGCTCGATAATATAGGATGGGACTTCATCCCTCTCTGAAGACTGCAACGACCTGGAAAGGGCATCGGCCTTGATGTTCCTATTACCGGGTCGGAAGCGAAGTTGGAAGTCAAAGCGGGAGAAATACAGGGCCCACCGGGCTTGCCGGGCATTGAGCCTTTGGGCAGACTGCAGATAAGCCAGGTTCTTGTGGTCCGTGAGGATGGTAAAGGGATGTACAGCCCCCTCGAGTAAATACCGCCATTCGGCCAAGGCCATCTTAATGGCCAGTAATTCTCGATCTCCAATGGAGTAGTTGCACTCCGCCGGAGAAAAGACTTTAGAAAAAAAGCCGCAAGGAACCAGCCGTCCGGAGGAAGCCTGCTGGGACAGGACCGCCCCCGCTCCAGTGGAGGAGGCATCCACTTCCAGGACAAAGGGTCTGCTGGTCACAGGCCGATGCAAAATGGGTGCTGACGAAAAGGAACGTTTCAGAGTTTGGAAGGCGTTTTCCGCTTCAGGGGACCAGGTATTGGGCTTCGTTCCCTTGCGGGTCAGGTCCGTGATGGGTTTGGTAACCGTAGAAAAGTGAGGCACAAACTGGCGGTAATAATTTGCGAACCCAAGAAACCGCTGGATGGCCTTAATCCCCACAGGACGGGGCCACTTGAGTACCGCACCGAGTTTCTCGGGATCCATCCTTAGACCGGAGTCGGTGACGACATATCCCATGAAGGGTAGAGACGACTGTTCAAAAAGGCATTTCTCGATCTTGATGTAGAGTTGGTTCTCTCGAAGGCGGTGCAAGACCAAGCGTACACTTTTGCGATGAGAGGGCAGATCGGGGGAGAAAACGAGAATGTCGTCCAGATAGATGACAACACAGGAATAAAGTAGATCCCGGAAAACCTCATTGATAAATTCTTGGAACACAGCGGGGGCATTGCAAAGGCCGAATGGCATGACTAGGTATTCATAATGCCCGTCACGGGTATTGAAGGCCGTCTTCCACTCGTCCCCAGAACGGATCCGGACCAAATTGTAAGCTCCCCGCAGGTCTAACTTCGTGAAGATCCGGGCTCCTCTCAGTCGGTCAAAAAGCTCCGGAATCAACGGAAGGGGGTAACGATTTTTGATGGTGATTTTGTTCAGGCCCCGGTAATCTATGCAAGGCCGCAGTGATCCATCTTTCTTCCGGACGAAGAAAAAACCCGCGCCCGCGGGAGAGGAGGACTTTCGGATAAACCCCTTGGACAGATTTTCGTGGATATATTCCGTCATGGCAGAGGTCTCGGCTGGAGAGAGAGGGTATGTTCTACCTCTGGGAGGGACCGCTCCAGGAATCAGGTCGATGGGGCAGTCATAAGGCCGGTGCGGAGGCAGGGAATCCGCCTCTTTCTTGCAGAAGACATCAGCATAAGCGTGGTATGGCACAGGAAGACCAGGGAGGTCTGAAGACTTAAACTGAGGATGGGAACGAACAAGGGTACGCAAACAGTTTACATGGCAGGCGTGCCCCCAGCGCAGGATCTCTCCGGAGCGCCAGTCGACAACTGGCTCATGCCGCCTAAGCCAAGGTAGTCCCAAGAGAATGGCGTGGGATAATTGGGGCAAGACATAAAAGGCAATCTTCTCAGAATGAAGTGCGCCAATTTGCAGGTTTACTTCAGTGGTTACCGTGGTGATGAGCCCAGGAAGAGGTTTGCCATCAACGGAGGTGATTGCTCGAGGGTTACTTAGGACAACCACGGGAATCTGGAGTCTGTCAACCTCCTCCTGGTGGATGAAGTTGCCTGCCGCGCCCGAGTCCACATACGCCTCCACAGAGCTACGCCCCCGACCTAAAATAAGTAGAGCTGAAACAGTAAGTGGAAGAGAGGGGGTAGAATCACCTAGGGGGCCCTCTCCTACCTGGCCTAGGCGGATGCGTTTCCCGGTCTCTCAGGGCAAGTGCGTATGAAGTGATTGGCCCCTCCACAATAGAGACAGAGTCCCTTGGTCATCCTCTCCTTCCGCCGTAGTTCAGACAGCTTAATGCGATCTACTTGCATAGGCTCAGGGGTAGGGTTACTAGGGGGAGCAACGGAGCGCGGAATGGGAGCTTGGTATAATCTAAAGGGCCTCTTCTCCCTGGCTGACTCTCTAGCGCGTTCCTGAAAACGCAGGTCAATACGGGTAGCCAGGGAGATGAGATCTTCCAGGGTGGTGGGAAGGTCACGCCCGGCCAACTCGTCTTTGATTTTACTAGAAAGGCCTCTCCAAAATGCACCAACCAGGGCTTCATTATTCCACCCCAGCTCTGAGGACAAGGTCCGGAAACAGATGGCGTATTGCCCTACCGTAAGGGACCCCTGGCTGAGGTTAAAAAGGGCCTCTGTAGAGGAAGCATGATGTCCAGGTTCATCAAAAACCTTACGGAATGTCTCCAAAAAACACTGAATGTTGGTCACCACCGGGTCATCCCTCTCCCATAAGGGGTTCACCCAAGCCAACGCCTCCCCCTCTAGATGGGAGATTATAAAGGCCACCTTAGCACGATCCGTGGGGTACTGTTGGGGTAACAGATCAAAGTGCAATCTGCACTGATTTAAAAATCCCCTACACAATTTTGGGTCCCCACAGTACCTGGGCGGTTTACCGAGACGGGGAGGGGGACAAGAGACGGCGTCCCGGGCTTGGGAGGAAGCGGCCGCAGAGGACTGCAAAGAAAGCAGCCGATCATCCACGGATGCCATATACCCCAAAATGTGAGACTGAGCATCGCGCTGTTGTGCGAGCTCCTGCTGGAGACTGACTAAGAGGGGTGCGTGTGCTGGGTCTGCGGTTTGAAGAGCGGAGAGCCGGGAGTCCATGGACTTCATGAACGACATGATACGGGTCTGATTCTCTCTAAGGAAAAGCAGTTCCTTTTGAGTGGCAGCCGCGGCACCGGCGGGGTCCATGGCCTGATGATACTGTAATATTGAGGGAACACTACGTTAGAGAGTGGACCCTCTGGGTCACGGATCCGGAGCCCATGGGCCGAGCACGCCAGGTGAAGACCGACCCCTATACAGGGATCGTTAGGGGCAGGACCACAGAGGACGGAGACGCGACAGCCGGAACCAAGAGGGACGGCTCCACGGACAAAAGGACTGGGAAGGTGACGGAGCGAATAACGAGCAAGGACCAGTGGCACAGGGGAGGAACCCTACGGGAGAAAGGCAAGTGGAAGACCAAGGCGGACTGGAGACAGAGGACGGCACAGGGGATGGAAGGAAGACAGCGCCCAGGCAGGCTGGGTGGAAAGGGAGACACGACACTGAGGACGACAGGGCGAAACAGGCAGAGAGAGGTTAAACTACAGGAGAACTGTAGGGGCCAGAGGGTGCAGAGAAACTACACAATCATCAGGCGAGGACGCCTGAAATACAGCACACCCCCGGAAGTGCGTCCCCTGGACCCGCCCCTCAGCGCCGCCTACCGCTGGAGAGAGGGCGTGGGAGGTGGCGTGCGCGAGCCAGGGGGCGGGAGCCAGGAGCCGCCGTGAGGCCGAGTGGACGGCGGGCGCGTGACCGGACGGGAGCGCGCAGGTGAGGGAACGCTGCGGCGCGCGCCGCAGCAGCAGGGGCATCGGCGGGCATACCCGCCGATGTCACACATATAAGTCATGGCGGACATGAATTTTGAATCTGCCAGATTCCTACCTCCCTAATTTTTTAATTTTTGAATCACAAAGGCCAGCCCTCGCTGCTTCGGTAGCAGCGCAAATTATAAACGAGTGAGAGGTGATGTTCAGCTGCTCCTTTCCTAAAAAACTTAAGCATTTTTTGAAAATGAAGTTAAATTGAAACATCGTGGCATGAGATCCATTTCTATGGATAAATAATGGGCAAATGGAACTAGGTCTAGCCAATTCCGCACGTTAGAAACAGGGCAGATAGACTGATCTGGAAAAGAATTTATTTACAGCCTAGCCTCTCTACCGATCTGATCAGTTTTTGACTTCCTGATGAACAAGAAGATACAAGCATCTTGCATTGTTAAATCTGATAGCAAAAGGCCAGAAGGATCAGCTCTGGTACAAGACATTAGCTTGCCATTATGTAGTGCTCCAAAAAACAAAGTAAAAAAGCTGCATCAAAAAGTAAAACCTCGTCGTGGTTTAAGCACACTTTACTAAGAGATAGACAAAGGTAAAGGGAGAGAAATAGGGCATCTGGAATCTGGCTTAAAGTTAGCCCTTTTGAAACCATTCAAAAACTGCTTATTTGGAAAAAGCTAATTAATGGAGGGCCACCTAGAAATTTCAGAAAAAATTATGCACCTGCAATTGATTTGGATAGAGCAGAATATGACAAACCTTTGCTTACGAGAAATTCCACAAACATGAGGCCAGAGGCTGGGCCAGACACCCGAGGATCTATGCTGTAAATCTTACAAAAATTAATCCATTGGAGCCATGCGGCTGAATAGTCAGTCCATGATCTGTGAGACAGAGAGCATTCAATAAAATACTGTATCATATTCAATTCAAGTACCAAATATCTTGTGGGCAAGGTGTTGCTTCTGCATCCGCTTTTAGCACCTGTTGATGAAAAATTAACTTCTGGTTTCTACAAAGAGAATCGGTAGCCATCAGCCAAACACGATTGCCAAGTTTAGCTTTAATCCAAATGTTGAACTTTAAACACAATAAAATAAGCTGCCATAAAATTTTTAATGCCCATAAATTCTTTGATGACAAGGTGTTTATTGAAAAAAAAACCTTAGTCCGAGGACAATAAAATTATCCTAGAATTTTTCATCAAAGGACCCCATTTGAAAATGTCTAAAAGAACCGAAAAAAGCTCCAAAGATGAACCATTTGAGATTAATTTATTTCTTAACCAACTTCCAGGCTATGGAAAAATATCCAGTGTGACAAATAGAAAATTCCACAGCCAACATCCTTGATAATGGAAAAGCTAAAAAAGGTAAAAAATCTGCCAAAACAAATGCAGATTACCAACAGGACCTTCCGTTAAAGTTAAACAAAAACGTATACTAAATTCTGGCATCTTCTCTCATCACAGAGCAAATTCTGATGGGGGAAGAAACGCCTTTGTTTACATCATAGAGCCGGCTAGAAAAAGCGCGCCCATTGGGATAATTCTTAATGCAAAATTCAATAAGCCCAGTAAGGATTGCAAATCTCTGAGTGTAATTTTATTCCTACAGATGAAATTTTGCAGAGCATCATACAATTTAGAGACTTTGTCTGGAGGAAGGCTGCACTCCATTTTAGCGGAATCCAAAGTGATGCCTAGAAAAATGATATTTGTGGATGGTAAAACAGTTTTTTCACCCGCAATAGGAACGACAAAATAGTTGCACAAAAGTAAAAATTTTCCCAGTGTCTGAGAGCAAAGAGGAGATTCAGGGGGACCAACAAAAAGAAAATCGTCTAACTAGTGTAAGATAGCAGTATAGTTACATTGAGATTCAAGAACCCAATGTAAGAAGGTGGAAAAAGTCTCAAAATAAAAGCAAGAAAGAGAGAAACCCATTGGTAAACATTTATCAAAAAAGAATTGGTCCTGAAAAATAAAACCTAAAACATTAAAGCCATCCGGGTGGACCGGAAGGAGTCTGAATGCAGATTTAATATCAGATTTGGACATTAAAGCATTCTGGCCGAAATGCCTCAGCATATCAATTGCAGTATCAAAGGAAGCATAATTAGCTGAGCATAAGGACTGGTCAACCTCATCATTTAAAGAGGTGCCATACGGGAAAGATAAATGGTGGATTAAGCGAAAAGACCCAGTCTCCTTCTTAGGAACAATGCATAGAGGAGAAATCCTGAAATTCGGAAAAGAGGGATGAGATAAGGGGCCGGCAATCCTACCGTTATTCAATTCACTCAAAATTTTTTCTTTAGCGATGTCGATGTTGGAGTATAAAGATGGCAGATTATTCACTATCTTACAACCTATGCCTCTGAATGAAGGAATATAAAATCCGTTTAGAAAACCCAAGAAAAGTAGATTACTTCTCTGCTTGTTTGGGTATCTGCTTAGCCAAAAAAGCTTTTTTTCCAGCCTCACTGGAGTCACTGCCTTTCTGGTTAGCATCTCTGTTGGACGGTTGCTTAGCTGACTGCTTCTTAAAACACTTTGACATGGGGTGAGTGTTGCCGCAGAATGAGCACTCGTGTCTAAAGCGGCAGCTGCTATAACATTTACAAAAGGAATCGTTGAAGGCAAAGCAAACACCCCATTTCAAGGGAGCAGACGGGCCCTGTTTGGGGACTGTGTTATGCTGGGGGAGCATTAACTTAATCCATATGCCTACATCTTTTACCCCCCAGTTGACTTCTGGGTGGACAGATAATTTTTGACGAAAGGCCTCATCATAATTAAGCCAAGCAAACCCACCAAAATTCATGTAGGCTTCTAATATGATATCGACATGCTGAAAAAGTTTGCTGCAAAGATTAAGGTATTTCTCTCCAAGAACAGCAGAGTAGATGGCAAACACTTGAATCCAGTTATTATCGTATTTTTCGCTTTGTAAGATACACTTTTTCCCCCCAAATTTAAGAGGAAAATGGGGATGCATCTTAATAAGTGGATATACCTTTCTGTGCTGCCACTGAGGGTGTCCGGTGCTTGCCGTGGCACTCTGTCCCCCAGGGCTGCCGCCGCGCTGTCCCCCGGTGATTGCCGCCACCGCCATGCTCTGTCCCGTGCTGCGTGGGGGTCTTTGCCATTCCATGCATGCTTTCCTGTGGATTCCTTCTGGGAAAATGGCAGCTGCGCAGGCGCAGATGGAGATCTTGGCACTGAAATCTCGGGAGATGAGATTTCAGTGCTGAAATCTCATCTCCCGAGATTTCAGTGTTGAGATGTCCATCTGCGCATGCACAGCGGCCATTTTCCCAGAAGGAATCCACAGGAAAACATGCATGGAACTGCAGAGCCCGCCCACGCAGCACTGGACAGAGCACGAAGGTGGTGGCAAGCACCAGGGGAAAAAGCGTGGCGGTAAGCACTGAGGGACATAGCGTTGCGGTGGCAGCACCACCGGGGGACAGCACAGCAGCATCAGAGACAGAGCACCGCGGCAGTAGATAGAAAAATATTCAGAATTGAGAGTCCTCAGTGGTTGATACCTTTTAATGGCTAACTGAAAAGATGGTAACACATTGCAAACTTTAGAGACTACTCAGGTCTCTTCATCAGACATTGACTTATACAAAATCTGAAGTCACATATTTATGCACAACACAGCACAGAAAAAAATGCAATAGATAAGACAAGTGATGTGAAGCAGAACTATCATTCTGGGAGAGGGAGAAACATAAATATTGGACCAGTTCATAGATATCCTTTGTCACAGGACTTCTAAGAGACTAAGGGACCATCTTTTACATGTCTACTACAGCATAAGGAATAAAGTCCAGGGGCAATTTGAAACTCTGAGGAAAACACTTACTGAAAGAACAGAGCAAAAATTACAACAATACTACAACAAACTATGGACCTTTCTGGTTCATAACAAGGAAAAGAAACTACACAGATTGTGCCTCAATTCAGGACTCTATACAAACAGATACAAAACAAATCCAACACCTGACAACTTGCACAACCCCTCCGTTCCAGACACAAAAGCATCTAACTGTCATCAATCTCTCAGATTATAAACCCAATACAGTGGAGCTGGCCATGCTTTCTAGAGGACTCTCATTTTGTCCCATTAAGGCCCTAGATAAAATTGAACTCTGCAGTGATATGGAACATTTTTTCAGGAGACTGCGCCTGAGGCAAAATTTCAATGATACAAAAGATTCAGAGAACACTTAGACCAAAGGAAAAGGGATTCTAACAACCAAGAAGAGGTCAGACTGGACACCTCCACCTGGACACAACTCTCATTTGGATAAATTGTTAGACTCCTTCAGACATTTGATATAATCCAAAATCATAGACACCAACAGGAGACAAGCATCCAACATCAGTGCCCAGGAGAGAAAGGCCATACAGTCTCTGAAAACAAACAAAGAAATCATCATTAAACCTGCTGACAAGGGAGGTGCAATAGTCATGATGAATACATCCGTCAGACTACATGAAGGAAGCAAACAGACAACTGATGGACACACGCTACTACAAAAAACTGGAGTCGGATCCTACACAGGACTATTACAAAGAACTAAACAAGTTGGTATCTTGTCTGCCTGACCAGTCCATAAGAGTCAGCAATGACTTGATACCAGAGAGTCCAAGAATAGGGACATTCTACATGCTTCCCAAAATCCACAAATCTGGAAATCCAGGAAGACCAATGATTTCATGTGTGGGCACCCTTACTGAGCAGGTATCTGGATGGGTAGAGGGTATTCTTAAACCCCTGGTGAATACACCCAGCTACATTCAGGACACAACTGACCTATTGAATAAACTAGCAGCAATAGGTCCTCTACCAGAAGGAACCATCCTGGCCACCATGGATGTGGAATCTTTGTACTCTAATATCCCACACCAGGATGGATTAAATGCCTGCAAATTCTTCATGGAAAACACAGAGACTGATGCTGATGCTGTGGTGAAACTTATAAAATTCATCCTCACACACAATTACTTTGAATTTGACAACAAGATCCATCTACAGGAGACTGGCACAGCTATGGGAAGTAAAATGGCTCCACAATATGCAAATCTTTTCATAGCCAAGCTTGAAAGCGACTTTTTGTCCTCATGTCCCATCAGGCCTCTGGCCTACTACGGCTTCATTGATGATATTTTAATCATCTGGATGGAGTCTGAGCAACAGCTAAAGACGTTCCACGAACAGTTTAATGAATTTCATCCCACTTTCAACTTAACACTCAACTACTCCAGCACTGAGATTAACTTTTTGGACACCATCATTAAGTTAAAAAACAATGAAATAGAGACATCCCTGTATCAGAAGCCAATCGACCATCCAACATACCTTAAATGGGACAGTTTACATCCAAAACACATAAAGAACTCTATTATCTACAGCCAAGCCATCAGATACAATCAAGAACAATTGAAAACCAAATTACAAGAGCCAGCAGAATGTCAAGGAATCACCTGCTACATTACAAAGCTAAAGAAGAAAATAACCGGGTGCCTCTAGTAATCACCTACAACCCAAATCTGGAAGTGCTAAGGGGAGCTGCACAGAAATTACAACGTTTACTACAAAAAGATGCCCAATTACAATCCATTTTTCCATACCCCCACTACTGTGTTTTAGGTAGCCCCCAAATCTAAGCATCATTGTCAGAAGCTCCCTGTCCTCTCCAACAGCGGCAGGAACCTTTCCTTGTAACCAGAAAAAATGTAAAACCTGTCCATTTATAATGACTACGAACAAGATAAAGATCCCCAATTCACATCAGGACTACAAGATCCCAGGTACTTTCAGCTACATCACATTTAATGTGGTGTACTTAATTATTTGTGCTAAATGTCCAACTGGGGGTCTGTATGTGGGGGAGACAGGGCAAAAGCTTAGAGCAAGGATGAATTCTCATTGTCACACCATAAGAGAAAAAAGAATGGATCTACCTGTGGTGAAGCATTTTTGTATGCCTGATCACAACACCATGGATATGAAATTACTGGTATTGAACAGTAACTTCACATCTCATTGACAGAGAGAGAGAAAAGTCTGGGAGTTCAAGCTCATGATGACCTTTGACTCGCTCAATGCTGGAATGAACGTGTCGCATGTATTTATGTCTTTTTACATCAATTAAGGAATTTGCTCCTAAGTCCTTGTGGGGGCATCACAACACATTAGGAGACCCCAATCAGAGGACAATAAAACATTCAGACTCCTTATCTATGAACTGGTCCAATATTTATGTTTCTCCCTCTCCCAGAATGATAGTTCTGCTTCACATCACTTGTCCTATCTATTGCATTTTTTCTGTGCTGTTGTGCATAAATATGTGACTCTTCAGACTTTGTATTAGTCAATGCCTGATGAAGAGACCTGAGTAGTCTTGAAAGCTTGCAATGTGTTACCATCTTTTCAGTTAGCCATTAAAAGGTATCAACCACTGAGGACTCTCAATTCTGAATATTTTTCTATTTACTGTCTAACACGGTACAAAGATATATATCTTTCCTGTACTGAGGAGAGAAGCGTTTAAAGCAGGGCATTTATAGATAAACAAACAGCGCACCAGAAGCAAATGATCCAATAGGAAGCCATTAAAAAGGCGCCAATATAGTTGGCCACAGCTGTTGCTAGCCAGATTTCACAATGCCAGCAGAGTCCATTTGACCTCCATGTATAATAATAATAATACATTTTATTTCTATAGCGCTGACATATTCCGCAGCACTTTACATTTCAGAGGGGATTTGTACAGACAATAGACATTACAGCATAACAATAATCACATAGATCATAACAGATACCAAGAGTAATGAGGGCCCTGCTGACAAGCTTACAGTCTATGAGGAAAAAGGTAGACACGAAAGGTGGGTGGTAACAGTTGACCTGATTGTAGGGACCAGCCATAATATTAAGTGTGTAACAGTACAGACACAGTGTCCAAGTGACCTCTTTCACAATAATATAGCGGCCTGTGTAGCCATGTGACCCCCTCTATACTCCCTCATTGCATGCGGGGAGCTGTCATTATTGCATCTGATATACTGAGTCATAACAAGACCAGTCTGATGGCTGTATAGTCTGAAAAGAACAGGTATTTCAAGTTTTATTCGCTCCTTGCACGCTCTGCACGCACCATTTTGCATCAGTTCTTGAATGATTTCTTATCTTTAAGACGTCTGTCTGACTGCACTGACATGGTGTCATCCAGGGACAACAGGGAGGAACATAATACCTCAAATACCTCATATCTGGCTAGAAAAAACCATGGCAAAATAGACTGCAGAGTGCTGGGTCTTTTCAGGAGGTTTTTACTGCCCAGTGTCTGAATTGCTGCTGTTGCTGCTTGATGTCTGCCACCTCCAAGAACAAGGACCACAATTGCACAGTCAGGGCACACAGTGTCCACACTTTCGTCCATGACTGTATGTGCTTATGAGGTGATGGTATTTGCCCCATTTATGTGGTATTATTGGTATATTGATATGGATGCAGTGACCTTTGCTCAGTTCCAGGATGATGGTTATATTCAGATACCATATGGTAGTAATCTATAATTACCAATAAACTCTGTCACACACTTCCGGCACTTGTGTCGCTTCCACAATGCACCGTGACCGGAAGCTGTGACAGAAACGGCACCACCATATTGGAACACCCAAATTATGGGTATTCCGATATAGCAGCCAGGATTTAATGAGCAGCGCGGGATTCAAATCCCCCGCCCCGCCGGCTGAGCCAATGATCATTGCCATGCGGGATGTGAATCCCCTGTCAAGCTGCGCAGCTCCGCTCATTGGCTGAGCCTCCCGCCGGCTGAGGCTTGTTGAGGTCATCACCACCAACGTGACACATCCCTCTAAGACACCGGCCCGGTACCGATTAACCTCACTGCCCTGGCTGGCCACCCACACTCCATGTCAGATTCATCTTGGACTGGGGAATACACAATTTGACTTGATAATCCAGGCATGGTATGATAGAAATAACTACATGGACTAATGTGAAGTGTGGTCTGCTGCATCATTCACTTTTGGTAGGGGTGAAGGACACAAGGAAAGGGGTTCTTCCTGACCAGGAGCCAGCACTTGACGACTCAGTGCTTGCATTTTTTGAAACTTCAGAAGAGGAGGGCATATTTGCTGGAGTCTGTTTCGGCAATGTAAGCCAAAACCAGTTCCTGATGCTCCGGCTTTAAAAGCGGTTAACCTACTCCCAGAAAAGGTAGCCTTCCAGGCGTTCTGGAGCCAGACGATGATGCAGGTTCAACATCTCCTGCCTTAGCTGTTATTGTGCTTTTGCCACTACCAGAAGATGCACCACCACCATCAGCACTAGCTGGCCCCCCAACGCCCACATCCGCGGCCTCTTCCACCAAACTTCAAAATTTTGCAGAAAATTAACCCAAAATAACATCAGATATATGGTACTGTATCAGAAGCGTACAGCTCTATTCAGTCAAAGGATAATTGTCAATCTCCCTATATATTCGGGCGGCACGGTGGCTCAGTGGTTAGCGCTGCAGCGCTGAGGTCCTGGGTTCGAATCCCACCAAGGACAACATCTGCAAGGAGTTTGTATGTTCTCCCCGTGTTTGCGTGGGTTTCCTCCGGGTACTCCGGTTTCCTCCCACATTCTAAAGATATACTGATAGGGAATTTAGATTGTGAGCCCCATCGGGGACAGTGATGAAAATATGTGCAAACTGTAAAGCGCTGCAGAATATGTTAGCGCTATATAAAAATAAAGATTATTTATTTACTTATTATTTATATTCCATCACTCACACAGAGACGCTCACAGGCTCAGTATGGATTAGACGAGAATATAAAAAGTAGAAAAAGTGTACGGTATCCTCAGATAGCAGGCATATATAGTATAGTTTAAACATTCTAAATCACTGTAGATATTTCAGGAGGCAGACACAGATGCTCTCAGGCTCAGTATGGATTACAACACAATATAAAAAGCCGTAAAACGGTAATGGATCTGAAGAGTAAAGCTGTACACAGTGTAGGGGTCATTGTTGTCAATCTCAGTATTTTTTTCCACAGTCAGAAAATAAATCTCACTTGGTCAGTTTGGATTAGACCAGAATATAAAAAGCAGGAAATGGGTAATGTATCACAAGTGTACAGCTGTATACACTAGTGTTGTGGTAATTTTTATATGTACATCTAAATTGCAGGAGTAACCCACAGACTGTCACATGCTCAGGATGGATCACACCACAATATAACAAGAAGATCCGCAAGAAATAATCACACATGTGGGACAATGTTCCAGGTGTCAATGATACACTTAGAGTGGTGGGTGGAGGAGGACATCCTGGCAGAAAGGGTACAGTATCACCAGATACCAGGTATATATAGCATAGTTTAAACATTAAAAATGTACGTCTATATATCAGGAGTAGTGTTGAGCCACCCCGCTAGTGTTCGAGTTCGTTTTGTATCGTCGAACAGGAGGCAAGTTCGTTGAACGTTCGACGAACATCGTCGAACACCATTGAAAACAATGGCAGGCAAACAGAAACACATACTAACACATAGAAAACAATTACAAAACACCTTAAAAGGTGTCCCAAAGCAGACAAAATGCTCAGAATACAAAAATAACATATGGAAAAGGGCAACTACATATAGAAAAGAGGTGGAGGAGTAAAAGGAGGAGGAGGAGACACAGATATAGGCATGTCATGCCCTTATGAAGTCAAGAAAGGCTGGAATAAAAATGTAAAATACAAAAAAAAAATCTGAAATCGAAGACGATCATATACAATCGGGCTTCCCACCATAAATTATGCCAACTGCCGATCGAGTGGCGTTATTCCCACGAACCTCCGAACAGCGTCCATGAAGGCAAAGTGTTTGGTTTCCGGGGGCAGTATGGTTGCAAAGCTGAACCTTAAAGGAATGTCCAGAAGGGCACTACCAGGAGTGGAGCCTGCGGCTTAATTCTACTCCACCCGGGAAACCTCAACCATGCCAGCTACAGAAAAGATGGACAGATTGCAAGCTTTGTCTATTCAGTGGGTGGTGGTGGATGTCCATTTTTAGTTGTGCTAGCGATTTGTCAGCTTAATTCCGTTAACGAACGAGACTCCGGCATGCCCCCGCGGTACGCGTCAAGCTTAGTAGAGGGACACGCGAGGCTCTGGCATGCGAGATTGAGCAATAACAGGTCTGTCATGCCCTTACATGTCCGGGGCTGCATGCGCGTTACACTGAAAGGACCAGCGTGTGTCGCTTACAGGTGCAGATAACCCGCTGAACACCGTTAGTGATGGGGATCTGGGATTCCAATTCTTCCCCGCGAACGAGGATTTCCCAGTAAGTGCAGGTCAACCGGAATTTCGGAATTAGGCCTAATCGGCATTCCAGAAAGAATGGAAAAATTAAGTGTCCAAACCACAGGTGCTGCAGCTTGCTTAACAGCTGGGCTCCTATGCTGAGTAGCACGCAGTTCTTACATAAACAGGTGGCATAGCTTAGTTCACGTGTGGGCAACTCAGCTGAGTAGCAGACAGTGCTTACATAAACAGGCAGCATAGCTAGGTTCACAGGTGGGCTCCTCTGCTGAGCAGTAGACACCGGTACTTGTTATGAGTTCATTTTCCCCTTCACCATTGAGGTCTGATGAACTCCCTCTTCTGGTGAAGGAAGGTAGTGAGGCTGATTACCAAGCACCTGAGCTGGGAGAGGATGACTGGGCGACGGGGATCTCTGACTGAATATAAGGCAGCCAACGCCCTTCTGCCTCTCTGGTGATTTCTCTGTGGAATTCTAAGAGAGCAGTCTGATTCCTGCTCCTCAAAAGCTAAGTTTTCTGCTTTGCCTTTTTGCATTTGTGTTTTGGTTTTAGTTTGCCTTGCTTTTCTGGATTCTGCCATTCCCTGCTGGGGTGAGCTGAATTCCTTTTTTGTCGGTTTGCTCTGTCTTCAGAAAATACCTGAGTACTGACATAGTCTTTTTGAAGCCTAGCGTCTTCAGGGCCTTTTTCCCTGTCAGTCTGTTGGCTCTTATTTTGATAGGGTTTTTTGCGGATTGCAGACAGCAGCTTTCCTATCCTGTCCTATCTAGTTAGCTCGGGCCCCATCATTTGCTCAGTCTATCTTTCTATCTGTGTTAGTGTTTTTTCTTCTTGCTTCACCGTCATTATATGCTGGGGGCTGCCTATTGCTTTGGGGTCTGCTCTGGGGCAGTTTAGTTTTCCCTTTCTGTCTTTAGGCTAGGCAGTTCTCCGGCTGTGATTGAGGGGTCTAGGGCATCGTAGGAACCCCCACGGCTACTGCTAGTTGTTGTTGATAGGTTCAGGGGTCTGCAATCCGATAGCTGCCAACTTCTCTGGTTTTCTGGACTTAGCTAGCATTTCTGTTTTTGCCTCCTACGGTGACTCATTCATAACAGGTACTAGTCCCAAAGTATTCACTGGGCTAAATGGAGTTGAAAAATGGTTCTTACATAAACAGGCGGCACAGCTTGGTTCACAGGTGGGCTCCTCTGCTGAGTAGCAGACAGTGCTACAAGGCCCTAAAGGATTTTCTGGACAAGATGAGGTAAAAAATTATTAGAAAAACACGGTGTAGCTCCTTGACAGGTGTACTACACCGCTTGCTACCACACACCGCTACTATGCCATGAAACAGTCTATTAACATTGAAAACCATTATTAATGTGAAAATGAAGTTACACTTTTGGTGAACGAACCGTTCTCGAACAGAACCTCGAACAGCCGAATTTTAAGCAAAGTGTTCGAGTTCGACGAACGGCTCGAACACCGCCCAAAACAGCTGGAATTTTAACTTGGCGAACAGGTCGACTCGAACACCGCTCGTCTCTAATCAGGAGACAGACTCAGACGTTCTCAGGCCCAGTATGGATTCGACAAGAATGTAGAAAGTTGAGAAAGGGTACAGTATCACCAGATAACAGGTTTATATATATAGCATAGTTTACACATTAAAAACCTTTGTCTATATATCAGGAGGCAGACTCAGACGGTCACAGGCCCAGTGTAACCATCCTGCTGGTGTCACTGCATGGCCTCCCATCCCCCACACATCAACTTACTCACTACTCCGGGTCATGCTGTGAATTCTGTCTGTTGCCAGTCCTGTACTCTGTGTTTCTGCTCTCCTGTATGTTTCCTGGCTATGTGTGTATAGGGGGCGGTTCCAGAACTCTCTGGTTCTTATGCAGTCAGGGTGCACCTGTCTAATCTGTCCCTGACCAATCACCTAGAGCCCTTGACTATTTAGTTCCACCACACCCACTGAAACATTGCCTGTGCAATGTCTATACTCAGTTAGTAACTTGCTGCTGAGGAAGCCAGCTCCTGTTCAGTGTATCTCCTTCTCTGGAGGAATACTTCTTGTCTTGCTTTGTACCTTGTCTGCCTGCCAGGAGGCTGAATATCCTGGCCCTTGAGTCTTTGTTCCAGAACCTTGTCTGTACTCTGTCCTACCTTTGTCTCCCTTTCTCCTTGTCTGTGGCTTCCTTCCCTGCTGTGTCTTTCCTTGTGTCCTCCCTGTCTGTGCATCTGCACCCTTGCAGCTCCGTCTGTGCATCTGCACTCTTGCAGCTCCGTCTGTGCATCTGCACCCTTGCAGCTCCGTCTGTGCATCTGCACCCTTGCAGCTCCGTCTGTGCATCTGCAGCCTTGCAGCTCCGTCTGTGCATCTGCACCCTTGCAGCTCCGTCTGTGCATCTGCACCCTTGCAGCTCTGTCTTCTCTGCTGCTGCAGAACTTCTTGCTGCAGCTTCTCCACAGACCTTGTGGTTCAGCTCTACGCCGCACTCCTGGGGCTCCGCCTATTCCACTCCTTCCTGCCTGTATCCATACTTGCACCTCCTGTGTGAACAGGTCCAAACCTGTTCCTTCATATTCCACTCCTTCCTGCCTATATCCATACCTGCACCTCCTGTGTGAACAGGTTAAAACCTTCCCTCATATACCACTCCTGCTTGCCCTGTGTCTCAAGCCGTGCCCGCCTGTCCTGTGTCTCAAGCCGTGCCCGCCTGTCCTGTGTCTCAAGCCGTGCCCACCTGTCCTGTGTCTCAAGCTGTGCCCGCCTGTCCTGTGTCTCAAGCAGTGCCCACCTGTCCTGTGTCTCCAAGCCGTGCCCGCCTGCCCAGTGTCTCCTAGCCGTGCCCACCTGCCCAGTGTCTCCAAGCCGTACCTGCTTGCCCAGTGTCTCCAAGCCACGCCTGCTTGCCCAGTGTCTCCAAGCCACGCCTGCTTGCTCAGTGTCTCAGCCGTACCTGTCGTGTCTACCTGCCTGCCTGTCTATAGCACCTGTCCAAGTGACTTGTCCCTCCTGAGTGGGATCAGCAGCCACAGCCAGACACTACCCTGGAGTGGCACCCGACAGCTACCTGCCGCACAAGCCTTACATTACCATCAGAGGCTCCAGTGAAGACCGAGGTAGCTGTCGTAGTCGTGCCCCTTCCAGGGTAGTCTGGTTTGTGGCACAGTGGGGCCACAACCCCCCAGCTCGCGCCATTCAGCCAAGGCGTGAGTGTGACAGTTTGCACAGGCCATGGTCCCCGCTGAGTCCCATGTCCTTCCACTCGCAGAGCATGATGAACTCTCTCCCTGCCAGTATGAGCCACCAGAAGAATTTGTTCCACCTTGTGTGGTTCCAATTGTTGTGACGTCTGAACCACTCATTGTCTCCTGGGCTATGTATGAGCAACTTCTGGCCTATGAGGAGCACAACGCAGATGACCCACCGAGGTTCAATGGGAACCCTACTGAGTGCCAAGGGCTCCTAAAAAAGTGCCTGCGTTACATCCTGCAGAATGCAGCTTGTTTCCCCTATGACCGGGTCAAGGTGGGATACATCATGTCCTACCTAGCTGGTGATGCCTTGATGTGGATCTGTCCCCTTTGGGAAGCAGGGGACCCTGTCGTCATGAGCCTGGGGGCCTTCCTGGTGGCCTTCCGTAAAGTGTTCGACATGCCTCGTCCAGCTACTCCTGAAAAGTCTTCCCCTCCAAGCTTCCAGAGACAGACCAGAAAAGAGGAATCTGTGGGTGAAACTTATCAACCACCTATGACTGTCCAGCCATCACCTGTTCCACAGTCTGCCGATGCGGCCTCCCCTGCAAGATCCAAAAGGTCTAAAAAGAAGAAGCGGGCAAAGTTGTTCAGGGCAACAGCACTCGCACGGGTGCATGCGCCAGGTGGTGACCCCGGCCCTGTGAGGGGAGGCAGCCCAGTTAGGGAGGTGGAAAAAATGGCATATGTTGATGTTGGACATTCAGTAGCTGCAAAAGCTGCAAATGGAGTAATTGGAGAAGTCCGCGGAAGAGGAGGACAAAAGCGAGCAATTTTTCTGGCAACCTACGTGTCAGCAGGGGAGGGTGGGACAAAATCCTTTGAAACCCATGCATGGTTCATTTTAATGAAGGTTAGAGCATCAACATTTTGGGTAGACAGACGGGTCCTTTTTTCTGTCAGGATTGATCCAGCAGCACTGAAGACTCTTTCAGATAACACACTAGCAGCAGGGCAAGCGAGCTTCTGTAAGGCATATTGTGCCAATTCAGGCCAGGTGTCAAGTTTACTGGCCCAATAGTCAAATGAGAATGACCGGTAAGGGAGGACATCGATATGGGAGAAATAGTTTGCTACCATAGTTGACAACTGCTGTCTCCTGTCACTTTCAATCGATGCAGTATTACCAGTCGTGTGAGCGGTACTTGAGAAATCAGTCCACAACATGGTCATGAAACCCCTGTGTCCAACGCCACTTCGGCTGTGTGCACCACGAACACCTCTTCCATGTTGCCCCCTACGGCTCATGGGAGAAACATCACCACCGCTGTGTGCTGGGAATGCCTCAAACAAACGGTTTACCAGAGTTGCTTGTTTTTTAGCCAATATTAGCTCTAGGTTCTCTTGTGGCATGATGTTTTGGAATTTGCCTTTTTAGCGTGGATCCAGGATGCTGGCCAACCAGCAGTCGTCATCGTTCATCATTTTGGCAATGCGGGGGTCCCTTTTTAGGATCTGCAAGGCATAATCAGACATGTGGGCCAATGTTCCAGGTGTCAATGATGCACTGCGAGTGCTGGGTGGAGGAGCATTTTCTGGCAAATGAACATCCCTCCAGTCACGCACAAACCCTGTACCTGACCTTGCCACGCCAACATTTTTTCTTGCCCCCTGAGAAGCATCCTCCTCCCCAAAATAATCATCCCCATCATCCTCCTCCTCTTCCTCTTCTTCCTCCACCTCATCCACGAGACTTCCCTGAGCAGACAATGGCTGACTGTCATCAAGGCTTCCCTCCTCCTCTTCCTCCTTGGCTGCAGATGCCTGCTCCTTAATGTGCATCAAAGTTTGCATGAGCAGACGCATAAGTGGGATGCTCATGCTTATGATGGTGTTGTCTGCACTTACCAGCTGTGTGCATTCCTCAAAACACTGAAGGACTTTACAGAGGTCTTTCAGCTTCGACCACTGCACACCAGACAACTCCATGTCTGCCTTCAAACTGCCTGCCCGTGTATCCTCCCACAAATGAATTACAGCCTGCCTCTGTTCGCACAGCCTCTGAACCATGTGTAGGGTGGAGTTCCACCTTGTTGCAACGTCGATAATTAGGTGGTGCTTGGGAAGGTGGAGCAATCGCTGAAGCTTCTGCATACGACTGGAGTGTACGGGCGACCGGCGGATGTGCGAGCACAGTCTTCGCACCTTATGGAGCAGGGCTGTTAACTCCGGATAATCATTGAGAAAGCACTGCACCACCAGGTTCAAGGTGTGAGCCAGGCAAGGTATGTGTCTGAGTTTTGAAAGGGCTATGGCTGCCACAAAATACCGGCCGTCATCACTAGCTACCTTGCCTGCCTCAAGATGTAGACTGCCCAGCCGTGACTCAGTTTGTCACTGCAAGTAGTCGGCCAGTACCTCCGCGGTGTGTCTGTTGTCGCCCAAATACATCATCTTCAACACAGCCTGCTGATGCTTACCACTAGCTGTTCGATAGTGGGACGCCTCATGTGCAACACTGGCAGCTGCGGATGGAGTGCTCGTGCGACTGCACTCTGTGGGCGAGCTTTCGCTTCTGGAGGAGCAGGGTCGAACGCCTACAGCCAACTGTTTCCTATACCGTGGGCTAGACAGCACTGTCCCACCAACGCTGTCCCCTGTGGACCCTGCATCCACCACATTAACCCAGTGCGCAGTGATGGACACGTAATGGCCCTGGCCATGCCTACTGGACCATGCATCTGTTGTGAGGTGCACCTTTCCACTCACTGATTGCTTGAGTGCATGGACAATGCGGTCTTTCACATGCACGTGGAGGGCTGGGATGGCTTTTCGTGAAAAGAAGTGCCAACTGGGTAGGTCATAGCGTGTTACTGCGCAGGACGTGAGATCGTGGAAAGCTTTGCTTTCAACCAACCGGTAGGGCATCATCTCTAACGAGATTAGTTTGGCAATGTGGGCGTTCAAAGCCAGTGTACGCGGATGAGAGGATGAGTACTTTCTTGTCCTACTCAGTCTCTGGTAGGTTGAGCTGGACTTGAGAGCTGCATATGGTGGAACTAGCGGTGGACATGGTGGACTGAGAGAGGGTTGATGATGGTGATGGAGTTGGCATTCTTTCTGATGGCCTAGATTCAGTCTTTCGGTGATATAACATTGTGATTCCCTGACTGCTTTGCCCTTGCGACGACACCTCGACATTTGCTGCTGGTGGTGTGCTAACCGGTGGGCTTACCGTGGGGGAAGCGATGTAGCGTTGCTGACTACCTTTATTCGGAGCAGGTGCACATGTGGTACGTGAGGTTTGGTAGTCCTTTCACGCTTGCAAGTGCATGGTGGTTAAATGTCTAAGCATGCAACTGGTATTCAAATTTCTCAGATTTTTCCCTCGGCTAAAGGTCTTTGCGCACTTCTTACAGATAACCTTGGCCTGATCATTAGGATTTTGTTCAAAAAAGTGCCACACTGCACTCTTCCTACTATGGAAGACATTTTGAGGCCTTGCACGCTGTGCTAATTTGACCGTCTGGCCAAGCTGTCCTGCAACTCATTTGGTTTTTGTAACACGTTTTTGGACTGCTACGGTCCTGCCAGATAACAGCTGTTGCGATGTCGTTGCCTGCTGCGGATCCTCCTCCTCCTCTTCTGAGCTATTGGCAGCAGCACCCTCTTCCTCAAATGGATGCAAATCTGGGTCATCCATCATTTTTTTTTAAAGTTGAACTGGGGAGAAATTGGAGAGAAACTGTAAAGCCCCTCTAAGACATTTTCGTTTGAACACTGTTCGATTCCATAAACCACTGGTGCCATAGGCGGAGGAGGACTGGACTTGGGGATACGAGGACCTTTATTCCTGCACCTTTTTTTGTGGTATAGTGGTGTAGATTTTAAGCAAGAGTGATGTTGCTTTCAGAGTAAGAAGCACAGTATGTATGTGCCTGGTGGGTTACTGTGAGGAGGGTGGGGCTTATATAGAACAGGAAATCTGTCTCTCTCCCTCTTTCATGCACAGGATGAACAGGAGGAAGCATGTCTGCAGTATCAGGGAATATAATGCTGGGGTTATCACCTCATATGACATGATAGGAGCACATTCACCTCAGACATCATGTACCAATGTAGTATCAGCTCCTACATTATGTATGGGATCAGTATTACCTCAGCAGTTCATGTAGCTGCCATGTCCCTCATGTGCATGCAACATTTTCCTCACAGACTGTGAGACAACTTCTGTGTGACCTCCCTGCAGACATGTTTCATATACTCCTCTGCATTCACCTCAGACATGGTGTAGTGTGTACTAGTGTAGTATCAGCTCCTACATCATATCTGGGATCAAGATTACCTCAGAAATTCATGTAGCTGCCATGTTCCCTCACTTATTGCAGAGGCAGCTTTTGTGTGTCCTCCCTGCAGACATTT
Organism: Dendrobates tinctorius; assembly: GCF_039654945.1. Lineage (NCBI taxonomy): Eukaryota > Metazoa > Chordata > Amphibia > Anura > Dendrobatidae > Dendrobates > Dendrobates tinctorius. Next base: position 5,670,382 of record NW_027361728.1, on the reverse strand, counting down.
CTGATATACCACATTACTGCTGTATTATACAGAGTCTTCATGAGTTCTGGGTTTATGTACGATAGGACAGGGCAGGGACACATACAGCTTCTACCATTACTATGGTGGAGCTGGGCAGTCACATGTATTAGAGACACCGGTGAGAGGAGCAGTCGGGGGATGGTATATATGTATGATGATGAGAGGCTGCTCTTCATGTCAGTGCAGTGTATACTGACCCTGCTGTGTGCTGATTATCCCCCTTCTCAGTTATGGAGTCTGATGATCTGTATGTGACCTCATCTGTTACATACTGGGTGTGCAGATCCAGTGTAACCAGGTTACTCACTATATATGGTATATGTGTAAAGGCTCTATTCCTGTGCTGTATACTTAACCTGTACTACAGGTCTGTATACATGATATCACTCCTCACTCTGCTATATACGGATCATGCTGGGTATAGACATCCTGTGTCTCCAGGCTATTTATCTGGCTGTACATATAATCTGGACATGACTTCCAGCTTAGTGCTTAATTTCTGTAGCTATTGCTGCCTTTAGTCCTCTTATGTTACATGCTGTCCTGCTGGATATATCCATCCTTTCTCTGTTTATTGTCCCCATCATATGTTTGCAGGATCAGAGTATACCCACCGGGAGCTTGTTTCATATTACCTAAGATGGTGGATAGCACAGGCCAGAATGGTTTATGTTTTATCATGTGTAAAATAAATAATCGGGGAGTAACTCGGCACATTTGAGTGGGCACTAATAACTCAGCACGTGGCGGGCAGTGAGTGGGCACTCCTAGTGTGATGCTGCACATTGCTCTGGAAAAGACATCATGGGCCCAGTTTTTAGCCCTGTCTCTCGTCTATTGTAATTGTATGTAGTAGAGTGACTGGCTGGGATACAGAAATTGCAGTTTTCTGCTCACACACCTATGGCTGAAGGAAGCTTATATTAGACCTACATGTTTCTTACCATTTATGCGCAGCTGGTGATTAGAGTCTGTTACTATGGTCTGGGGGATCCAATGGGATATGGTGTCCTCCTTTTGAAATTTAATATGGTTCTGGATCTGGTGAAAGGTGGAGGGGAGTTTCGTCAAGGGTTTGTCGGATCTCCAGGAAATTCAAGTGAACATTGGAACCCTTCTGGTTATGGTGCTCCTGATCTAGTGGGGTAACGGCTGGGAGTAATTTTTGCTACATTTTATGTTCACTTTATGTTTGGTAATCACCGGATTTTGGGAGCATCAAGGACTCCTACCACCGTGTTAATATTATTTATGCTTTGATGTTTTATTGTATGTTTGTTTTAATAAAGGCGTGAATAATAATTTTTTTTAAAAAAAGGGATCGGTGTATACCCACCAAGTGCTTATTTTATATTACTTAAGATGCCGGATAGCACAGGCCTGAGTGGATTACCTGGAACCTGGTGTTTGGGGGGGTCTTTGAAGTTGGTTAGAAATTGGTCTGGGGGATCCATTGGGATATGGATTCCTCTTTTTGGAAGTCAATATGGTTCTGGACCTGGTAAAGGTGGAGGGGAGTTTCGGCAAGAGTTAGTCGGATCCCGAGGAAATTCAAGTGAACATTGGAACCCTTGTGGCTATGGTGCTCCCGAGCTAGTGGGGTAATGGCTGGGAGTAATTGTTGGTACATTTTATGTTTGGTAGGACTCCCCCCAGCGTGTTAATGTTATTTATGCTTTGATGTTTATTTTATGTTTATTTTAATAAGAACATGAATTAAAAAAATGAAAAAAAAAAAACAGTTATTTGTTTTCCTTTTAGTGGGTCCTTGAAGTTATTTATAAATTGGTCAGTAGGGGTAACCATATTAAGTATGGACCTCTGGGGTGGGGTTCTTGGAGTTGACGCTGAATCAGAGAAAAGGAATTGGAAGTTAAAATTCTGGACAGTTAAAAATTGTTTCGGTGGATCTGGCTTTTGGTTACGGCTCTGGACGGGGTTTTACCGGGGAGCTTTTGGTGGTTGGACTTCCCGGAATGGGATGCTTGGTGCCCTCGAGCTGGTGGTTTACGGCTGAGGGTAACATGGAGTTTTAAGTTCTTGTGTTTTTGCCAAATATTTAGCCAGAATTTTTGGGGCTCCAACAACCCCCCCTCATGTCGTATAAGATTGTGTATTTAATACTTATTGTAAATGTTTATGTTATTTGTTAATAAACTGGCCGCTGACCCCCCTGGGTTTGGAAGGGTAACCATTTCAGGTATAGCACCCTGGGTTTGAGGGGTAATCATCTCAGGTATGGCCCCCTGGTGTGGAGGGTAACCATCTCGTGTATGGCCCCCTGGTGTGGAGGGGGTAAGCATCTCGGGTATGGCCCCCTGGTATGGAGAGGTGACCATCACGGTATGGCCCCCTGGTCTCCAGAAGCATTTATATTTTATAGGACCCTGTTAGGGTAAAGTCCCTGGGGTCATGGCAATCATATTTTGCATGCCTACAGAATAAATTGGCTCCTCTGAGCCAGGAACAGTGGCTGGAGGGGAGAAGAGAACAAGGTTGTCATCTGGACAATGCAGTTATCTAGTGCATGAAACTGAAGAGCAATGTACCTAATCTGTGTGCCCTTGAGTCAGTGGGAGTGAGTAAGGGTAAAGTAATCAAGTGCATTAACATGAAGGGCAATATGCCTATTCCCGATGCCCTTGAGCTGGTGGGAGCGGCTAAGGGTATAATCTAGTGCATTAACACAAAGGGCAGTATGCCTATTCCTGATGCCCTTGAGCCAATGGGAGCGGCTAAGGATATAATCAAGTGCATTAACAAAAAGGGCAGTTAGCCTACTCCCGGTGCCCTTGAGCCAGTGGGAGCGGCTAAGGGTAAAGTAATCAAGTGCATTTACACGATGGGCAATATGCCTATTGCCAATGATTTTTACCCAGTTGGAGAGTTCAACAGTAAATGTTATCAAGTGCATGAAAAACAATTAACAATGGCGTGGCAGGGTTATTAATAATGCCTTTGTAGACTTTCTCTGCTTTAGGTTTATTTAAATTACTACTTCCAGATATTCTGAACGTTATTTTATGGTCGGTTATAATGTTGATGTTATATTGTGTATAGTTTTTAATTACTCCCTATTCATAATTTCTTTCCATTGATATGTTCATCACTTTTCGGGTAGTCATAGTAAGTGGGTTTAAGAAATTTTACTGCACAGCTACTGTAAATAATGGTGGTTTCTAGAACTAAAATCTGTGAATTGGTGAATTATTAGAGCTGGCTACAATACATGTGATATAATAGTTTTTTGAGCCATGACAGATGTCATTATACAGGTATTCAGATTGTGGCTACGACCTTAATTATGGTTTACTTTCCACATTCCCCATTATGGGATCCTCATTGCAGGATGTTTAGCAACTGTTATTTTGCTGTAGTTACCGTATTATCGATCATAACTTGGTAGCATGGCATTGATAAAATTAATCTGTCGGAGCTCTGGAATTTTAACTTTTATTACTTGTGTGCACAGTCTTTCCATAGCATGTAGAAATGGTTGATGGCTTTATTAGGCATGGTTGATGGGGGTCGAGTCCATTTAAGGTGTCAAATGGCCTCTCTGGTGGCAGTTTAGGAGTCAGGTGGAAGTTGCAGGCAAGTTAAGGTGGACTCATTTTAACTAATAGAGGATGTAAAACCTCATGGTGGTGAACAGGCTCGGCTTTGGTGGCCAGCCTCAAGGACGTTGTAATGGTAACGTCAATCAGGGGCGGGCACAGTGGTTAAGCACAGGAGTGAGGATAATAGGGTCATTGGTGCCCTGAAAGTTTACTGGCTCTGCTTGAATGGCAAGCCAGTGCGTGCTGCCCCTTTATGGCTGTCTGTCCTGGTTCAGTTTGTCAGACAGCAGGGGATATGACAGTACTTGTGAATCCTAATGTACTAGAACTTCACCTGACTCCTACTGGGATTGTTTTAATAGTGTGATTTAAATAAAGCTGTGGCCATTTTGACAACCAAAATAATGTGTTGTGTATTTATTCTAGTGCCTAGGTTTACTGTAGTTATGGTGGTTTTAAGATGGAGTGGGGGTCCGTCCCATATCCATAAGTCATGCGTGGTGCTATTCAGTAGTTTTCTTCTCTGACCCAATTATTTCTGTAAACTGTTGTATTAAAATTCAAATGCTGAAGAAGCTAAGAACTCTACATGATTTACCAGGAGAATCAGCATTACACAGAACAGGTGTATGAATAGTTTCAGCTCACTCCAGTCTGACGGAAACACTTCTGTATGAATGCATTAGAGTGAAGTGCAGCACCAAAGCCTATTGGTGATTTAGTGGAAAGGATTTACTGAAGGGTGTGTTCTTAGAAGTTATATTAAAAGAGTAGGAGCTACTGAAGACATGCACTCTGAGCCCTGAGAGACAGCTGTGCACATACTGAAGCTCCTGGTGTCCTAGTTATGCAGAAGACACAAGAGATGGATGCCAAGAAGACAGGTACACGAGCCCTTCTGAACCCGGGGGAGGAGAATGAAATGGTAAGGTGACATGCAACATGAAAACATGATCACAGTATTATAATATACATCTTCAATTTATTGATATTGCTTACTAGATTCTTGGGTAAAGTTAAGTAAGATGAATATTATCATAGTCATGTATTATAAACAGGTGCGGACATACCATTGGTGCAATCTGGGCAGCTGCACAGGGGCTCAAGAAGTAAGGGGGGCCCATTTCTACCTCAAAAGCAGCAAGAAGCTTCTGCAGCAGAAATATTATTGGACTGCAAAGGGCCAACATACTGTACTTGCACAAAGTCTCTTCTGTCTGTGTTTGTCCCTGAAAAAAGATATGTGATATCTATAGTGAAAACTCTTTGTAGCAACTAACCCAGAAATAACGGAAAAATTGACGTTTACAGGGAAAATCAAAGGGAATTGGGGCAATATATCTATAAAATGGTCAGAGATAAGATAAGATAAGATAATCCTTTAATCGTCCCACCATGGGGAAATTCAGAGCATTACAGCAGCAAGGCAGGAACAAGTACAGATACAGATGCATAAAGGCATTACATTGACAGTAGGTAGGTACATATACAAAAAAAGATGTAACCGGACTATCACAACTTTGGATCTATCAGTTCACTGTTTGGGTCGTTCTCCGTTTTGGACAGTGATGGTTATACAGCCTAACTGCAGCAGGAAGGAAGGACTTTCGATAGCGCTCCCTCTCACATTTAGGATGAAGTAGCCGGTCACTGACAGTACTGCACATCTTTGTCACGGTCTCATGCATGGGATGGGAATCATTCTGCACCATGTAGCTCACCTTGGCCAGTATCCTCCTGTCGCTTACTTCCTGAACTGGGTCAAGGGGGCATCCCAGGACAGAGCTGGCCCTTCTAATCAGTTTGTCCAGCCTATTCCTATCCCTGGTTGATATGCCACTACCCCAGCACGCCACACCAAAGAAGATGACTGAAGCCACAACAGAGTTGAAGAAGGATGCAAGGAGTGCCCCTCTAACTCCGAAGGCTCTCAGCCTTCTGAGCAGATAAAGCCTGCTTTGGCCCTTCCTGTACACTGCATCCAAGTGATGGGCCCAGTCAAGCTTATTATTGAGGATCACACCAAGGTACTGATAGGTGTCGACTATCTCAATGTCATTTCCCTGAATGTTCACCACTACTGGTGGATTTTTGCCCTTGCGAAAGTCCACCACCAATTCCTTGGTCTTCCCGGAATTAATCCTAAGGTGGTGGTCTAAATATTAGTTTTTAATAGAGGTGTCAGTGGTCTGTTGAATACATTTATTTAGCAGAGAATAGTTATATTATGATGTAATATGTATTATTTATTTTATTTGCTTATATAGCACCATCATATTCACTTAACAGACATCATTATCACTGTCCCCATTGGGGCTCTCAATCAGTATGTCTTTGAAGTTTGTGAGGAAACCCAGGCAAACATGGGGAGAACATACGATTTCCTTGCAGATGTTATCCTTGGTGAGATTTGAACCCAGGACCCCAGTGCTGAAAAGCAGCAGTGCTAACTAATGTGTTATGTACAGTACTTTATGGTACAGGTATGATTTATATGCAGTAGTATATGGTATATATGTAATCAGGTTATGGGATGCAGTGTTTCAGGGAAGGCAGAGCAAGGATTAACAGTATAACAATTTAATTATAACAATAAGTGAACTCCTCGCAGGGAGATAACAGTTAAATTGAGAACAGAAATTACAATGTAACAACAGTCTGGTTATTAAACTTATCGTGTCTTTAGGTTCCTCAGCCGCAGGCAGACCACTGGAGGTAATAGTACCAGGAATGGTTGGTATGGAGTCTTCTAGGTGGATAGTGTGGCACCCCAGGAGTCCGGTTGCCACTGTGGCATTGCCTCCATCACGGGGTGATATCATGCCTGGAAGCAAGGAGGAGTTCCCTGGTCAGGTAACATCAGCATTCAACACTTTTCCTGGCTCCAGACCAGAAGGGGGAGCTCAAAACCCAGTTTTAGGGGAGCTTCCCTATTAGTTCTGGCCTGGAGGCGGGGTTAGGCAGTCAGTGGTGGGGACTGGAAGAGTGAGAAGCTTGTCCCCAGACGAGAGTTGCAGTTTGAGTCAGAGAAGAGTTATAGAGGAAAAGAGAAGTCTAGGAAAAGCTGGGGAGTGGAGCTGTGACCAAGCTCACTCCAGAACAGAGCACTAGAACCGGACGCCGACGTCCGTGGCTGCACAAGTTCAACAGTCCCAGCAGCTAAATCCGTGGGGCAGTGAACTGTAGGTCTCCTGACCCATCAGACACTTGGGGCACAGTAGCATATCAGAGCCCGGAGCCGCCACAAAGGAGCGACACCTGCAAAAGGCTCAAGCTGCCTGCCATACGGTCAAGTACAGTGACCATAAGAACAGAGACTTGATCATAGCTTTCAGCAGAAAGGACCTCAGAGAAGGGTCATGGATTTGCATAAAATTCCTAAAAAGAAGGAGGTTGCAAAATCTGTGGTGCCTGCATTATATATAACTCCTGTCTATATACCACCGTTCATGGAGAAATGACAGAGGAAGAGTAGACTTTTGGACAAAAATAGCATAACTTAATTTCAGTTGCTTTACCAGTAAAAACATAATAATCTCTTTTTAGAGTGCTGGTTTTTCTATGTTATTTCAAATTTATGTTGAATTTCCAAACTTATTATTGATTGGAAATAAATTTCAAGATCTATTGGATCACTAAAATTAATATTTTGTAAGCTCCTTGTTTAGACTAAGCGCTAAAGAAACACTATTTTGAGAGATCCACAAAATCTTACAATTTTTTCATTAGGTCTTTTTGTTACTTTTTAAAGTTTTCTTGAAAAAGAAAAAAATCATTGCTTACCACTGTAATTGACCAAGGCTACTGCTGAGCTCAACAGCTATCTGCTACGATGTTACATTCATCTGCAGTGGCTTTAATGGCCAGGAGAACCACCACAGTGCAGGGAGACTACGGTACACAAGATGAGGTGCAAACAGCAAAGGGTAAATTAATTGAAAGGCAAGGAATGAAGTGAATAAGGAAGGTGCAAACCGGGGTATGCAATGGCAAAAGATAATTTAGAATAGTGGTATTCTCTAGCTGGGCCTTCAAATTGCACAGTGCTCCAACTATTACAGATCTATATATTTCAAACAGGCAAAACAACACAATGAACACAGGATGATGCTACTCTAACTGTAGCCTCCCTGGACTCTGCTATGCAGGCCGCACGGCTGCCGTGCTCTGTCTAATGAAGCTTACTGTAAGTACTAACATGTGCACAAACGGGGTTGAACTCACAGTACGTTGGAGACTCAGTCCAGTCCCGGTGGGCCCCCAGCAGTCCTGTACGATGGTGCGCACGTCTGTATGGAAGATCTGTTAAACGTGGTCTTCTTGCTTGAGGATCCTGGAGATGCTCCTTGAAAACAGTAGATTCCCTTCTTGGTCTCTTCGTGGCATCTCACAACAGCACAGGACAGCCACCTTTGCTATCCCAGAAGAGTCTATACAAATCTCACAAGTACAGTCAATCTCAGGCTGTGCGTCCTCTTCTCACAGCTCCATACACCGCAGCTCTCTGCAGAAACTTCAGCTCAGCACTCACATACAGGTTTAAACTCCTCCCCTCTGCAGCCTTGGCAGAACATCACTCAGTCTTCAGCAGGGGAGATCAGAACGTACCATCACACCAACCAAGGGGGTGCTGTCTCGACCATCACAATGTATATATTGGAGGGTGTTAGGAACAGCGGAACGCACTAAATGAAAATAATAATAAAGTGCATTGGCCGCTCGGGGTCCACCGTGCAGTAGGAGTTACAACCGCTGCTGAGTAATGGCAGACGAGCAATATGGCGATATAATGCGCACGGGTTCAACTTCATCCGAAGTGCGCAGAGCGTGCTCTGTTCACACAAAGAGGTGCCACAACAAAAACATACAAAAGGCTGAGCCTGTTAGAGTCACACGCCTCAGGTAAATGCACACACGGTATAAGGTCACAGGAGCAGGAACTAAGACAGAGGGGCTGCGTCCAGCTAGACCAACAGTGTGAGCGGCATCGCTACTGCGAATGCCAAGAAGGCAGCGCAGGACACAGCCACTGGATGACACCGCTACAAAGCAGGCACTATGTCGGACGCTAGCGCAGAGGTGCGGTGTGCACAGTGGCCTAAGTGTCAAGTATAGCGTGGCACCACCACAAGGTGCACAAGTAGGTTACCCATACCGAAGTGAAAAATGAAAATAACTTGGCACTCAACTGAATGATCCTTTGCACATGAAGTTTTATTATTATTTTATTAGAAATAAGCCTCGGTTAATCAATTTCTTTATATAATTGATAAAAGTATATATTTTAAATGCCCTAACCTGGACATATGCTTTACAAATATAGTGAGACACCATATCTTTTTTTCCTCTGCTCTGAATTGCTTCCTTTTTCCCCTCCTTCACATATAGGTGTCAGTCAGCGTTCATTGTAGTTCTAGCCCTTCCCAGTCTCCACATGTGACATGCTACTTTATCTCCAATTGGAGCAGACCTAGCTCCCATTCACAATACACGCTACTGGTGACTGACATATGAAACTGGGCGCTTCCGGTTTTCTAATTCCAGTGAGCGCAGACTTTTGTCCCACCTCCAATCTACTTAAACTTGCTGGCAATGGCGCTCTGGGCTTCCAGACAAGCGGGGATAACCGTGTCTAGCCCGGCACGCCGACACCTCTCACCTATATGGTAAGCACCTGCAGGGACTTTCTGTTTATTTTTTTCCCACAGCACAGTAACGCTCATTAAACCGCTTATTATATCTTTGCGCCTTTTTTATCTCCACAGTCTCACATGAACTCTGTCCTCTATTGTGTCCCATAGCAACAGCCCAAACAGGTATTCACATATGAAACACAACATAGGATTCCATTTGCTATAAAATGTTCTCCACTTTGAATGTCTTGTACATTTTCTACAGGACATTATCAACAATATCCTCCAATAGGATTTATATATACTCTTTTGTGTATATACCCACTTACCAGGTATATATTAATTTTTGAACATGCATCCTTGACCCACTTTACACTGGTATTACATTAGTGTTTTTCTGTTTTGATACAGTACATTTCTTCAACTTTCATAGGAGGCACAATATAGATTTATTACTGAAAGCAGGTATGATCTCAACACCACCTTCCTTTATGGACACGATCACCAATGGGCACTTACTTATTTTAATCACCTCACTTTATTTTAGATATCTATATGAATTCTTGATTTGATACCAAGTTATTACATCTTTATAGCAGTCGGTTATGTTGTCAGCTCTTTTTTTACTTTTTTCCTTTTGCTCCTCCCCTCCACTTTGTTCTCCGGACACAATGTCACTATCAATGCTGTATAATATCAACAATATTTTGGATGGAACTGTATACTTACATACAAAATGTATTATTAATAATTTATCCATTTGGTGAGGACTAGAGATGAGCGACTTTGCCTTTTTTCAGGTCGAGTTGGGTTTCGCGAAACCCGGCCTTCGCAAAAGTCGGGTCGAACGAAATCGGCCGACTATAGGGAAAAGTCGGGGGTCCGAATGAAACACGAAACCCAATGTAAGTCAATGGGGAAGAAAAGTCGGCAGTGAGAGGAGGACAGGAAGTACACTTACAGTACCCATTTGAATGCCAAAAGCATAAATTCTTATTACTGAAGCTTGTCACCCTTTATTTACTTCATAATACTAGTTACGCACTGAAAAATGGGGGTTATTTGGCTACAGTTGTGGGGGGGGTAGGGCTGGCTCCAGGTTTTCATGTGCCCTGGGCGAAAGAGCGCCCCTTTAACACATACCACAACTCATGCTGCTCCGATACGGCAGAGAAATAGTGGTATACTACAAAGAAAAATACTTCACTTTTTGCATCTCATAACGAGACCCATCTATTTCTCCATACAGAATCATTGGTCCCATATAATGTTTGAAACAGTATATGGTGAGCTCCACATAATGCTACAGTATATGTTGGTCCCCATGGATGAAGCTCCACTGTCTTATGGGCCCAAATAATGCTCCATACATAATGGGCCCCATTTCTAATGCTCTAGTGTATAATGGGCCCTGTAAATGCTGCTCCAGTGTCTGATGTCCACCTTTGGAATGTTCCAGTGTATGGTGGGCCCCATCTATGACTCTCCAGAGTATAGTGCTCCCCAAAAATTGCTGTCCCAACATTAAAAACAATGAAATAAGTCTCCTCGCTAAGGAATCCCTGTACTAGTCTGGACTCCTCGTCGTCCCCATCTTCCATCTCACTGCACAGTATTTCAACCTTGCAAGTGCTGTGATCCTGAGCAAGCAGGGGGGGCCCACTCGTTGGCGACAGCACTGGCACAGGGCCCCTGATAGTACGGTGGTGTGTCTGACGGCGGGTGGGCCGAACCTGCACTTTCTTCTGCAGCTTCCTCTTTGTCACCGTGTAAGATGGAACAGTATATGGGAAGGGTAACCTGAGTTTCATCAGGGTCAGATTCAGGCCGTGTAGAGTGCGAGGGGAATGTAGTGGTCTGGGTCAATGTACCAGCAGATTCATCGAGCAGTTGCTGGGCATCAGTGCACTTGTGTCGCCCCCAGGAGTACGGTCACCACAGTGGCATTACCTTCCTCCTAGGGAGTGTGATGTCATGCTTGGGAGCAACGAAGGATCTCTCTAGCAGGTTAACTGATTGGGCGGCGTTATTCCCACAAGTCACGACCCTCCAAACAGCGTTCATGAAGGCAAAGTGTTTGTTTTACTTTGGCAGTATGGTTGCAAAGCTGAACCTTAAAGGAATGTCCAGAAGGGCACCACCAGGAGTGGAGCCTGCGGCGTAATTTGACTCAATGCGGGCAACCTCAACCATCCAGCAACAAAAAAGATGCACACATTGCAAGCTTAATTCCGTTAACGAACGAGACTCTGTCATGCCCCGCGGTCCGAGTCTGGCTTACTAGAGGGACACGCGAGGCTCTGGCACGTGAGATTGGCCAATAACTGGTGTGTCATGCCCTTACATGTCCGTGGCTGCATGTGCGCTACACTGAAAGGGCCAGCATTTGTCGCTTACAGGTGCAGATAACCTGCTGAACACCGTTAGTTATAGGGATCTGGGATTACAATTATTACCCATGAACGATGATTTCCCAGTAAGTGCAGGTCAACCGCAGTTCCGGAATTAGGCCTAACCGTCATTCCTGAAAAAATGAAAAACTTACGTGTGCAAACCACAGGTGCTGTAGCTTGCTTAACAGCTCGCCAGCCGTTCTCAGGCCCAGTATGGATTACACGTGATTGCACAAAGGTGAGAAAGAGTACCGTATCACCGGATAACATGTATGGATAGCATAGTGTACACATTCAAAATATATGTCTATAGATCAGGAGGCAGGCTCAGACGGTGTCAGGCCCAGTATGGATTACACGTGATTGCACAAAGGTGAGAAAGGGTACCGTAACACCGGATAACATGTATGGATAGCATAGTGTACACATTCAAAATATATGTCTATAGATCAGGAGGCAGGCTCAGACGGTGTCAGTCCCAGTATGGATTACACATGACTGCACAAAGGTGAGAAAGGGTACTGTATCACCGGATAACATGTATGGATAGCATAGTGTACACATTCAAAATATATGTCTATAGGTCAGGAGGCAGGCTCAGACGGTGTCAGGCCCAGTATGGATTTGACGGCCCAGACTACACAGCGGAGGAGCAGGGAGAGGTAAAGATGGCAAATGCTGGGGCCCTGCCCAAGCAAGGGGGGCCCACTCGTGGGCGTCGGTACTGGCACTGAGCCCCTCATAGTACGGTGGTGTGTCTGACGACGGGTGTGCACCACCACCGTCAGACACTTGATTGCACTATGAGGGACCCTGTGCCAGTGCACACGCCCAAGAGTCGGCCTACCCAACTGTCCAGGGCAACAGCACTCGCACGGTTTCGTGCGCTAGGTGGTGACCCCGGCCATGGGGGGGGAGGCAGCACAGTTACGGAGTTTTAGAAAGTGGCATATGTTGATGTTGGACATTCAGCTGATGCAAAAGGCGAAATTGTTCAAGTCCCAGGAAGAGGAGCGCCAAAGCAAGCCATTTTTCTGTCAACCTATGTGTCATCAGGGGAAGGTGGGACAAAATCCTTGGAAACCCATGCACGGTTCATTTTTTTGAAGGTTAGATCATCCACATTTTGGGTGGACAGACGGGTCCTTTTTTCTGTCAGGATTGATCCAGCAGCACTGAAGACTCTTTCCGATAGCACACTTGCAGCTGGGCAAGCGAGCTCCTGTAGCGCATATTGTGCCAATTCCGGCCAGGTGTCCAGTTTAGCGGCCCAATAGTCAAAGGGGAATGACCTGTGAGGGAGAACATCGACATGGGAGGAAATGTAGCTTATAACCATAGTTGACAAGTGCTGTCTCCTGTCACTTTCCATCGATGCAGTATTACCAGTCGTGTGAGCGGGACTTGAAAAATCAGTCCACAACATGGTCATGAAACCCCTGTCTCCAACGCCACTTCTGATGTGTGCACCACGAGCACCTTTTCCAAGCTGCCCCTGGCCCCTACGGCTCGTGTGAGAACCATCACTGCTGCTGTGTGCTGGGAATGCCTCAACCAACCGGTTTATCAGAGTAGCTTGTTTGTTAGCCAATATTAGCTCTAGGTGCTCCTGTGGCATGATGTTTTGGAATTTGCCTTTATAGCGTGGATCCAGGATCCTGGCCAACCAGTAGTCGTCATCGTTCATCATTTTGGCAATGCGGGGGTCCCTTTTTTGGATCTGCAAGGCATAATCTTACATGTGGGCCAATGTTCCCGGAGTCAATGATGCACTGCGAGTGCTGGGTGGAAGAGCACTTTCTGGCAAATCCACATCCCTCCAGTCACGCACAAACCATGTACCAGACCTTGCCACGCCAACAGTTTCTCTGGACACACGAGAAGCATCCTCCTCCCCTAAATAATCATCCCCATCATCACCCTCCTCCTCCTCTTCCTCTTCTTCCTCCACCTCGTCCAGGAGAGATCCCGGAGCAGACAATGACTGACTGTCATCAAGTATTTCCTCCTCCTCTTCCTCTTCGTCAACCTCGGCTGCAGATGCCTGCTCCTTAATGTGCGACAAAGTTTGCATGAGCAGAAGTGGGATGCTCATGCTTATGATGGCGTCGTCTGCGCTTACCAGCCATGTGCATTCCTCAAAACACTGAAGGACTTTACAGAGGTCTTTCAGCTTTGACAATTAGGAAGGGGAAAGGGAAATTTGTGCTCACCAAAATAGTCCTGTAAGCCGGTCGTGCCTAGGGATCAAATGGCTGACCACCATGTGTTGCAAACATAAAAAGAGAAGGAAGATCCGGCACTGGAGACTTGATAAAATCCACGATGAGTTTTATTCACATAATTTCATGATAAAACCATAAAGGGGAAAACAGACCCCCCACGCCTGACGCGTTTCGAACCTTACACCAGGTTCTTCCTCAGAGACATGTCATGACATTGCCCAAACACATCATCTTCAACACAGTCTGCTGACGCTTTCCACTAGCTGATCGATAGGGGGACAACTCGTGTGCAACACTGGCAGCTGCGGATGGAGTGCTGCTGCGACTGCGCTCTGGGGACGAGCTTTCGCTTCTAGAGGAGTAGGAGGAGGAGGGTCGAACGCCTACAGCCAACTGTTTCCTATACCGTGGGCTAGGCAGCACTGTCCCACCACCGCTGTCCCCTGTGGACCCTGCATCCACCACATTAACCCAATGCGCAGTGATGGACATGTAACGGCGCTGGCCATGCCTACTGGACCATGCATCAGTTGAGAGGTGCACCTTTCCACTCACTGATTGCTTGAGTGCATGGACAATGTGGTCCTTCACATGAAGGTGGAGGGCTGGGATGGCTTTGCGAGAAAAGAAGTGGCGACTGGGTAGTTCATAGCGTGGTACTGCGTAGGCCATGAGTTCGAGAAAAGCTGCGCTTTCCACCAACCGATAGGGGATCATCTCTAACGAGATTAGTTTGGCAATGTGGGCGTTCAAACCCAGTGTACGCGGATGAGAGACTGAGTACTTTCTTGTCCTACTCATAGTCTCTGGCAGGGTGAGCTGGACTTGAGAGATGACTATGGTGGAACTAGCGGTGGACAGGGCAGACTGAAAGAGGGTTGATGATGGTGATGGAGTTGGTGTTCTTTCTGATGGCCTAGATTCAGTCTTTCATTGATATAACATTGTGATTCCCTGACAGCTTTGGCCTTGCAACGACACCTCAACATTTGCTGCTGTGGGGGTGGGCTTACAGTGGGGGAAACAATGTAGCGTTGCTGACTACCTTCTTTGTTATCAGTTGCACATGTGGTACTTGAGGTTTGGTGTTGTGTCCACGCTTGCAAGTGCATGCGGGTAAAATGTCTAAGCATGCAACTGGTATTCAAATTTTTCAGATTTTTCCCTCGGCTAAAGGTCTTTGCGCACTTCTTACAGATAACCTTGGCCTGATCATTAGGATTTTGTTCAAAAAAGTGCCACACTGCACTCTTCCTACTATGGAAGACATTTTGCGTCCTTGCACACTGTGCTATTTTGACCGTCTGGCCAAGCAGTCCAGCAACTTTTTGGCTTTTTGTAACCCGTTTTTGGACTGCTCCGTGCCTGCCAGATAACAGCTGTTGCGATGTCGATGCCTGCTGCGGATGCTCCTCCTCCTCTTTGGAGCTATTGGCAGCGGCACCCTCTTCCCCCAATGGATGCCAATCTGGGTCAACAACAGGGTCATCCATCACCTCCTCTTCAATGTCATGTGCACCTTCCTCTGTCACTGTGTACAGTGGTATAGTATGGGGAAGGGGCACCTGAGTTTCATCAGGGTCAGAATCTGGCTCAGTACACTGCGAGGACAATGTCGTGCTCTGAGTGAATGTACCAGCAGAATCATCTATCAGTGGCTGTGCATCAGTGCACTCCATGTCAGATTCATCTTGGCCTGGGTAATTCACCATTTCACTTGATAACCCAGGCATGGTATGTGAAAACAGCTCCATGGAGTAATCTGTTGTGTGGCCTGCCGCATCCTTCAATTTTGGTTGGGGTGAAGGACACAAAGAAAGGTGTGGTTCATGACCATGAGCCTCCAAAGACGACTTAGTGCTTTTATTTTTGACAAGTTCAGAAGAGGAGGCGATAGAGCTGGAGGCCGAGTCAGCAATGTAGGCCAAAACTTGTTCCTGAAGCTCCGGCTTTAAAAGCGGTTTACCTACTCCCAGAAAAGGGAGCCTTCGAGGCCTTGTGGAGCCAGACGATGACGCAGGCATAACACCTCCTGCATTAGGTGTTATTTTGCTTTTGCCACTACCAGCAGATCCAACACCATCATTAACAGCTGGCAACCCCCGCCCACTAACACGGCCTCATACACCACACTTCCTCATTTTTTTGAAAAATGTACCCACAATTCCACCAATGATATGGAACTGTAAAACAAGGTACAAGGTCTATATAGGGGAGAATTTAATTCTCCTACCACTTCTGGACACTGATGTATTGTGTGAGGCCCAATGTATATCTCACCGCTGTATGACAGGCTGAATTTGGCTGGTGTGAAAAATGTGACATAGGACAGCAGAAATGGATTGTCCTTACACACTTCTGGACACTGATGTATTGTGTCAGGCCAGTGTATATCACACCGCTGTATGACAGGCTGAATTTGGCTGGTGTGAAAAATGTGACATAGGACGGCAGAAATGGATTGTCCTTACACACTTCTGGACACTGATGTATTTTTTCTGAGGCCCAATGTATATCACACCGCTGTATGACAGACTGAATTAGGGTGGTGTGAAAAATGTGACATAGGACGGCAGAAATGGAATGTCCTTACACACTTCTGGACACTGATGTATTGTGTGAGGCCCAATGTATATCACACCGCTGTATGACAGGCTGAATTTGGCTGGTGTGTAAAATGTGATATATGACGGGAGAAATGGAATGTCCTTACACACTTCTGGACACTGATGTATTGTGTCAGGCCAGTGAATATCACACCGCTGTATGACAGGCTGAATTTGGCTGGTGTGTAAAATGTGATATATGACGGGAGAAATGGAATGTCCTTACACACTTCTGGACACTGATGTATTGTGTGAGGCCCAATGTATATCACACCGCTGTATGACAGACTGAATTAGGCTGGTGTGAAAAATGTGACATAGGATGGCAGAAATGGATTGACCTAACACACTTCTCTACACTGATGTATTGTGTGAGGCCCAATGTATATCACACCGCTGTATGACAGACTGAATTAGGCTGGTGTGAAAAATATGACATAGGACGGCAGAAATGGATTGTCCTTACACACTTCTGGACACTGATGTATTGTGTCAGGCCAGTGTATATCACACCGCTGTATGACAGGCTGAATTTGGCAGGTGTGAAAAATGTTATATAGGACGCAGAGATGGATTGTCCTTACACACTTCTGGACACTGATGTATTTTGTCAGGCCAGTGTATATCACACCGCTGTATGACAGGATGAATTTGGCAGGTGTGAAAAATGTTATATAGGGCAGGGCAGGATTGGAATCTCCCTAGAGTGTAGGTCTGTAAGAATGGAACAACTCCTCGACTTATCCTTACAGAGTCAAACTCTTAGCTTCACTGTGGCCGTGATAACAGCCGTTACACGGTACTGATAGAGCAGCGTGCACGTACACCGCTGTCCGGTGTATGTTAAATTGTCAAGCTCTGTGTTTTTTTAGTATATGGACTGACACACGCTGTCTCTCTATAGTTTTGAATGTAATCAAATAGCAAATAGACTAGACTGTTTGAAAAACAGACAAAACTATAAGGTGGAGGTCTGTAAGAACGGAACAACTCCTTGACTTATCCTTACAGAGTCACACCCTTAGCTTCACTGTGGCCGTGATAACAGCCATTACACGGTACTGAGAGAGCAGCGTACACCGCTGTACGGTGTGAAAAAATGCACGCTCAGTATCTCACCAGGACAAAAAAAAAAGGATTGCTTTTAAAAAAAAGCAGTTTGCAAAGCAGTGTGAAACCAGCAATGCAGCTATCAGGTAGCCTTATAAGGCAGCCTAGCAACCAACAGAGCTGATCCACCAAAATATAGCCTCCCCTTGCACTGCACAGTGACTGGTGTGTTGTACAGGCAAAATCGCTAGCAGCAGCAGCTGATTTTTTTTCTTCTTCCCTGCCTAACGCTCTCCCTACAAAATCTGCAGCAGCAGCATCTCTCCCTATACCGAGATCAGCAGAAGTAAGATGGTCGTTGGCGTGCACGCCCTTTTATACCCCCTGTGATGCCCCCCAAAGCAAGCCAATCACTTGCATGCCCTTCTCAAAGATGGTGGGGACCGCTGCCTATGTCATCACGTTGCCCACAGTGTCCGTTCTTCCTCATTGTCTGAAAAAGGGCTCTGAAGCATGTTTTGAAACGTGACTTTGGTACTAAAGTCGCTGACCTCGTGGCCGACCTCACGCTGAGGTCGGGTTTCGTTTCATGAAACCCAACTTTGGCGAAAGTCGGTGACTTTTGAATTTTTTCGACCCGTTTCGCTCAACTCTAAAAGTGACTCTACATTTTCATTAGATTTACATATATTATGAAGCAGGATGGGTTTTAACGATGATTTTACATTTAGGCTGTGTGCACACGATGCAGATTTGCAGCAGATCCGCAGCGGATTTTACCGCGCAGAAACGTTGCATATCCACATTGTGATGTACAGTAGCCTTAAAATCAATGAAAAAAAACGCTGTGCAGACGTTGCGGATTTTTCCGCGTGATTTTCCTGCGGTACAAAATCCGCAGCATGTTACTTCTTTTGTGCGGTTTTCCATCTCCCCTGTCACCAAATCCGCAGGGGGAAAACCGCAGTGAAAAACCGCAAGACAACCGCATGAAAAATGGAAGAAATCCGCAGGAAAAATGCAGGTCATTTGACCTGCGGATTTCTACCATTCTGCGCGGAAAAATCTGCAGGGCCAAAAAGTACGTCTGCACTCAGCCTTAAACACTCTCTTATTTGTACTGTCATTTCTGAACAGACTATAGCCCTGTAAGTAACAACCCAGTCATGGCTCTCGTCCAGCCATTTCTCAGGTATCCCCACCATGTCATAATTATGTTCCAACATATTCATTATGCAGGTATTTGCAGATTGCTTATAATTATGGATGCAATATAATTACTGTTTTGATATTATCCATCCATTTTTTGAGCCCAGTGTTTTGTTTGTTTTTTTTCTGTATGGTCTGTCTACATCTCCAAAACACTTCCTTTTAGTATTTTTAAGTGTATGTTTCAATAAAATATATTTTTTTTTAGACATTACTACATTTGGAGGATTTCTTTTTGCACTACATACCGTATTTTCCGGCTTATAAGACGACCTTTTAACCCCTGAAAATCTTCTTAAAAGTCGGGGGTCATCTTATATGCCGGGTGTCATCTTATATGCAGACCACTCCTCTTTCAGCAGTGTGGCGGCTCTGTGCTGGGGGTCGGCGGCGACTCTTTGTCCAGCGTGGGGGCTCTGTGCTGGGGGCGGCGGCAGCTCTTTGTCCAGCGTCGGGGCTGCACTTCCTTAAAGCCCAGAGGCCCCGGCAGCTCCTTTGCTGCAATGCGGTGGCCTCCGGGAAAATGGCCGAAGGGGGCGGCGCATTCTCAGATTCAGATGAGACGAGATCTGAATCTGAGCATGCTCGGGCCCCAGCGGCCATTTTCCCAGAGGCCACCACATCGCAGCAATGGAGCTGCCGGGGCCTCTGGACTTTGGGGACAAAGAGCCGCTGCTGCCTTCCATCACAGTGCCCCCATGCTGGACAAAGAGCCGCCTCCGACCCCAGCATAGAGACCCACAGATAGCACTGCTGCCACCAATGAGGTAAAAGGGGGATAACTCCACTTACACCTTCCCTGAGATGCCCCCTCCCTTCGTCATCGGGACCACTCCCCTCACCATATGCAGATTGCTCTGCACCCGTCATATAAGGTGACACACGGCGTATAATAAGACCCCCGACTTTTAAGAAGATTTTAAATTTTAGCTGGGAAAGTTGGGGGGTCGTGTTATACGCCCAGTCATCTTATATGCCAGAAAATACGGTAGTTGTTTTATGTTCCAACAAAGTTAATTCTAATGCCTCCATTTTGTTGGTGAAGCTTCTGGCATTAGTATACATGCACTTTATGTAACTGTAGTAATCGCAGGTACGCGGGATGCAGTGATGAGACGGGACACGGGATAAACTTAAGATGTAACTTTTATATATACAGTAGATGCCTATAGGGGCTATCTCGAGCAACCAAACAAGCTAACAATAGTTATCCTCGCAGGGATCAAAACAAGAATACTCTGGTAACACGAACACGACTAACCCGGCAAAGACCTGTCACTATAGGGCTGCGGTATGGCCAACTACGGGTCCTGAGTATTAACTACAACTTGTCACTTATCCTCTCTGACATTCAGCAGAGTGGTGGTTGGTGATGCTTCGGAGTTTCAGCTGCTGGGCCCAGCCGACGAGGATCTGGCGGTGGCCTCGGGCGTTCCTACTCCCAGGTGAAGTGGGGGCACAGCAGGCCCTTGAAGAGTTCCTCTGCGTTGCGCCTCCTGGCGGAGGCGGTACGGCGTTGTCCGGGGACCAGAAGGAGTAGGTCACAGTCACAAGCTGGGGACAGGCAGCGGCGGCCGCAGGTGGCGGGAAACAGGTCGCAGCCACTGGCCGGAGCCAAGCCGCGGGGGCTGCGGGCGGCAGCGAACAGGTCGCAGCTGCGGGCTGGAGTGAAGCAGCGACGGCCGCAGGCGGCAGCAGACAGGCTGGAGTGGAGCTGCAGTGGCCACGGACGGCAGTTCGTAGCGTTCAGGGGGTTTGCCAGCTGTTGACCGCTCGGAGCGCCGTGGTTCAACTGTAGTGGAGTCCTCTGGTGTGGTGGAAGGTTGCGAGTCGACTGGGCCTGGTGGGTCAACTGGGTCGGCTGGAATATTATTTCTCGAAGTGTCCGCTTGTACTGCTGGGAGGTCTTCCTCGTCGTCCTCATCCCGTACTGCTGGCGGAGGTTCTGAGACCTGAGGAGGTGCCTCGGGTCGTGCGGGGTCGGTGGAGGTACAGGGTTGTAACATATTATGGTGCACGGTATGGGTAGGGAGGTCCCCACCTTTTTCAGATTGTATTTCGTACACTGGCCCATCGGGGCTTACTCGGCGCAACACCCAATAGGGATTCTCTTCCCAGCAGGGGATCAAATTGTTTTGAGGTCGCTGATCTCGTATGAGTACCTGATCTCTGGCCTGGAGGTTGATGGATTGAGGCAGAGTCCCCTCTGGATGTTCCAGTTCCTGAAGTTTTGTGTGGACAATTCAGTGCAGGGTTTGCAGCTGATCCCGGTGGTTCCGGACCCACAAGGAGACCATTGTCCATGGTTGTTTCTCTTCAGGATTTAACTCCACCTCAGTGATTCCCTTGCCATCCCTGCCAAATAGCAGCGAGTAAGGAGTGTAACCGGTGACTCGGTGTACCCGGTTGTATTAAACCCACACCAGTTCAGGAATGTATTCAGGCCAGCAGGCCTTTTGGTCGCTCTCCAGGGTGCATAACATTTGGATCAATGTCCGATTAAATCATTCACAGGCCTCATTCCCTTGTGGGTGGTACGGAGTGATCCGGGATTTATTGATACCATGTAGATGGTGTAGTTCTTCCATGACTTTTCCCAGGAAGCATGCACCCTGATCTGAATGGATCCGTTGGAGGCAGCCGCATACTTGAATAAAATTTTTACAAATCGCGTAGGCGGCCGACTCCGCAGTTTGATCTCGAGTAGGGGTTACCACGGCGAATTTGGTGAAATGGTCCACCATGACGAGACAGTGTTCATACCCCTGGTGCGCGGGGCCAATGGTCAAATAGTCTATCATCAAGAGTTCTAGGGTTTCTGCTGATGTTACTATTGTCTGTACTGGGGCACATTGTGCGGGTGGTTTAGTTAGCTCACACAGGCAGCACGCAAGGCAAGCTTCTTCCACTGCGGTCTGCTGGCAAGGATGGTAGGCCATTTGTCGCAACTAGTGTTCAGCGATACTGTCCGATATTTAGAAATATCGGATTGGATCGGACCGATACCCAAAAAGTATCGGGTATCGTCGATACCGATACCGGAAATCCCATTCAAGTCAATGGGACAGAAATATCGGAAATAAAAAACCCCTTTCTTTACTTGCACATCCTGTTCAGGAGGGGGTAAGAGTGTGGGCGGTGCGTGGGCGGACACTGTGCATGTCTGTGTGTGCGGGCGGGGTCTGTACGGGCTTGCCGGGGGTCTGTACGGGCCTGCCGGGGGTCTGTGTCGGCTGCCGGGGGTGTGTGCGGACTGCCAGGGGTCTGTACGTGCCTGCTGGGGGTCTGTGCGGGTCTGCGCGGGCCTGCCGGGGGTCTGTGCGGGCCTGCCGGGGGTCTGTGCGGGCCTGCCGGGGGTCTGTGCGGGCCTGACGGGGGTCTTGTGTGTGCAGACATCGTCTGATGGGACTACAAGTCCCATTGGGGGCGATGCCTACTACAATGACAGTGATTGACACATTAGCCAATGATGGGACAGTAGTAGTCCCATCATCCGGCTAATGTGTTGAATGTAAAAAAAAAAAACATACATACAACATACTACATACATACAACATATATACTACATTCATACAGCATACATACATAATACATATATACTACATTCATACAACATGCATACATACTTCATATATACTACATTCATACAACATACATACTACATATATACTACATTCATACAGCATACATACATACTACATCATACATGCATACTACATACATACTTCATATATACTACATTCATACAACATACACTGTATATTACATTCATACAGCATACATACATACTACATGCATACTACATATATACAACATTCATACAACATACATTATGTGAGGTAGCGCTGTCATGTAAGTAAGGGGTTCTCGCTTGCAGCGATCGAAAAACACATCCGGCACAGGATTTTCCAACAAATCATAGTCTATGAGGTTTATTCATCCTTCATAAACCTCCAGCAGCAATATACACAGCATTACAGGAGAGCGTCCATTATACAGGCTATTTAGCCCCAGGGTTATCTCACCCACGTCAGGGTTCCCATATGGCTGTTTCTCCAGGCCGCAGAAGTCCACTCACTCCTCAGGGACTCTCAGATACTGGCCACCATTACACACACAGCCGCTCCACAGGCTGCTGTTAGTGAGGAGATCCTTCTCCTCACGGGACCTTCCAAACTGGACCAATCAGGTCCCAGCATTCACCCCATGTGACCTAACCTGGCCACATTATATGGTCCATAGCCACGCCCACCAGGTCACATGACTATGACCTCACCACAGGTCCTTCACACAGACATATATACTTTACAATAGCATTCATAAACATACATATGTCTCTATCTCAAGGTCACCCACCTTGAGATACATAATGGCTCTTCAACCACTCACACTCTTGGGACATCCACACAGCGCCCCCTCGTGGACACAGTGGTCATTACACCACATACCTCCCCCCTATGTTCAAACTTGTGGGGTTGAACACACAACATCACACCAGGGTCTCGAGACCGGGCACGTATTGCACCTTGCCCCACAGGTCGAGAGAACTGTCTCCATTTGTCATACGGCCTCATCTCTACATTAGGCCTCCCCCGCCCCCAGCGGTCATAATACCGGTCATTGTCTTTGACCCTCCAGTCACGGTCTGTCTGCATCATCAGACACTGTTTAGTCACCACACTGTTACAGTGCCCCTTGTCACCTGATCTTTCTCTCATTGACCGTCTCTCTCGGTTGGTGCGGTCATAAGTCTTAGTTCATCCTGCTGTCTGGCACGAGTCTGACTCAGTCAACGTCTCACAGGAACTACAGCCCTTCAACCTCGTACGGTCTGTCGAATTGCCACTCGCTGACATTCTTCGGCCACCTGCCATGTCACTTCTTGGCGGTACCCCTGGGGTCCTTACATCTTGGTATGAAGGCAGCCGCCACCTGGTATTCCGCACTTCTTTATTAATCCGCTGGCGGTCCAGCTTCAACTGTTCAATCTCTTGCAGGTACCCCACTCTATACTCCAAGAGCAATTGAAAGTTCCTCAGGCTTTCCATGGAGCCAACCACCATCATGGGAATCCTTCCCACTTCACCAGACACCTGGTCTTCGTCATCAGGAGGGATCCTCACCCTCACCACACCGGAGACATTCACAAGGTCCTGCATCACCTTCCCGGACCTTCCAATGATTCTCCCAATCAGAGCTTTGGGTACCGGAACCACATCTTTCCTCAAACCCAACCGATCCATAGCCTCTCTTGCTATCTCTAGGCGTCGAGCAGCCTACATATTACTCCGCCTAACCAATTGTTTGACACGTAGACACTGCAAATGCATCTCTTTCAGGACAGCTACTTGGTTTGATGTGTTTTCCCTAGCTGATACTATCACCAACTGCCGAGTCTCAGGTGCCCAGTGCACCTTACACGCTTTGACTGCCTCTTTGAAAGCCTCATGCACACCTTCCTCAGCACAGGCTTCTTGCATGTCTTCTGGTACATCAATTACAACCTTGAAGGTCGTGGACTTGCTCTCATCCTGGACAGATGGCTCTGGGTTCCCCACGGACACTTCCCTCAAGATATCTGTCATGACCGGATGACTGTCTTGTGCAGCTCTTGGCTCACCATCTTCCTGAAATTTACAGTCTTCAGGACCCTTTTCCAAGATGGGCTTTGTCAGTTCTGCCTTGCTATCAGTCGGGGACGGCCGCTGTACGTCTTCGCCCATCCACTTCTTCTCCCACAGAAGACCTTTTACTACTCCACTGAGTTCTTGCAGAACTTTATCTCGCTCCTCTGCCAGGTAGCGACGCTCATCCTCTCTCCTGAGAATCTCCTGTTGATGCTTCTCTTGGGCCTCTCTGAGCACCTCCATATCCTTCACTATAGCTTTATTCATAGTTTGACACGCTGACAGGTGACCCCTGAGCTCATAGAATTCCTTCTCCAGCTCATCCACTCTGTGCTCAGCTGTTTGTCTCAGGCCTCTTTCTTGTTTGACACATTCATCCACCTCCTCTCTGAGGGCCTTATTCAGTCCTTGCCACGTTACCATGTGGCCTTTGAGCTCAGAGACTTCTTTCTCTAGCCCTTCTATTCTGTGCTCCCTTTCTTTCTCAGAGCCACAGTCACCCCCAGAGATTAAGTCATCCCTCCAGTTACTCACTAACCGTGTGACTACTTCCGCCGTCTTACCCACCAGGTCAGCGTCAGTTTTGTCACGAGATGTCAGATCCGTCCGTTGGGCTGACATACCCCTTTTCCCAGTCACTTCCACCTCTGACCTCTCCCCGTCAGGAACCGTCACTGTCTTAATATCTGTTAGTCCAACTATAGGAACGTCTCCCTCCTCGTACCATAGGTCATCCAACATGACAAAGTCCCGGCCGCCCTCCAAGGTATACACCAAGTCTGGTGGTATCCCGCCACCTTGGCACTCACTGCCTCCAGGCCCCTCAAACACCACTCTGTCTAGCATATAGTTCACCGTGACCCCATGTTTACAGCGAACCTGGGCCATTTTCTCGGTCAGACAGAAAGTGAGAGGAGTTCCTATCAGAGTCACCTGACTCTTGGAGTCCAACCGTCCCGAGATTCCTTCCCGGTGCAGCATCTCTGTACACACTTGCGGCCCGTCATGCTCCGGAAAGTATATCCCACATTCTGGAAACGACATACACGTACACTGCAGTTTCCCAGACATACCCACTGAGTCACCCAGTGCTGTCACTTCTTCAAACTTGGCCCCTTTCTGGACCACCACCCCACTTTGGGTTGCCACCCCAATTTGGGTCACCGCCCCCTTTTGGAACTCCACCCCTTTTTGGGTCACCACTCCAACTTGGGTCACCGCCCCCTTTTGGGACTCCACCCCTTTTTGGGTTACCACTCCAATTTGGGTCACCGCCCCTTTTGGGATTTCCCCATGCCCGTCCTGCAGAACCTCTTAGGCCACAGTTCACACAGTACAGTTTGTCTTTTAACGATACCACACAAGTCTTTGCTGGCACCACCACAGCTCCTGCTGTCACTGATCACCGGCACCTCCGGCTGCTGTTCACACACATACACAGCGGCTGGTGTCACTGCAGCCCCTGCTGCGCCATCTTCGTGGACCCGCCGATCCACCGGAAGCCGCTTGTCACCTTCGTAACCCCGCCGGGTTACTGGAAGCCGCTTGTCACCCTCAAAGATAAAAAAGCCACAAAAGTGCACCCATAGGGCCTTACCAGTGCAGGTATAATGGGTTATGCATCAATAATACAGGGTACTCACCCTTAATAGTTGTGTAAAGCCACAACTACTGTATCCGCTTAGTCACATGCCATAAAGCTGCAGCAGGATGGCGTAGACAGACAGCGTCTGCTACCAATGCTCCCAGGGCAGATCCCTTAAAGAAAACACCAGGTCCCTGTGCTGCGAGACCTTCGTGACCCCACTGAGCCACAGCAAGCACTTTCAGGTTTTTGCAGAGAAAACGAGGAAAAGGAAAAAAAAAAACACATGCACAGTCTCTCACGTGTCCTGTTCGTGTGCCACTCAGGACGTACCGTCTCCGCCTGAGACCGTCCACCACACAGGGCGCACCGGGTGCTATTCAGGGAGCAGCCCTCCTCCCAGGGTCTCCCAACACACCGGCCTCCCAAGGTCCAGGGGCTCAGCGGGTGCTCTTCAGGACATCCGTCTCCACCTGAGACTGCCCAACACACGCCTCACCAGGTCCAAGGTCATAGCACGTGCTTCAGGGCTCTTCCCAACACTGACCCTCCAGGACCTTGCTCACTGAACCCTCCAGGAACACAGTCTTTACCACTGACCCAGGTCAGTAAAACACTTTTTTTTTTTTTTTTTTTTCCCCTTCTTTCCCGACCGGCACCTGCTGGCCGCGCAGGTTCTCGGACCTCTCTACCGCAGAGGTATCCTATAAGTCTTTGCCACTGACTCCTGTCAGCACATCACATGGCTTTAAGACCGTCACCCCTCCTGGCTCAGCGTTGCCCCCAGCAACCGAATCTGCTGTCCTTTTCCGTTGCCCCTAGCAACAAGGCTACAATATTGCCCTTTGCTTTCTCCACCATATGTGAGGTAGCGCTGTCATGTAAGTAAGGGGTTCTCGCTTGCAGCGATCGAAAAACACATCCGGCACAGGATTTTCCAACAAATCATAGTCTATGAGGTTTATTCATCCTTCATAAACCTCCAGCAGCAATATACACAGCATTACAGGAGAGCGTCCATTATACAGGCTATTTAGCCCCAGGGTTATCTCACCCACATCAGGGTTCCCATATGGCTGTTTCTCCAGGCAGCAGAAGTCCACTCACTCCTCAGGGACTCTCAGATACTGGCCGCCATTACACACACAGCCGCTCCACAGGCTGCTGTTAGTGAGGAGATCCTTCTCCTCACGGGACCTTCCAAACTGGACCAATCAGGTCCCAGCATTCACCCCATGTGACCTAACCTGGCCACATTATATGGTCCATAGCCACGCCCACCGGGTCACATGACTATGACCTCACCACAGGTCCTTCACACAGACATATATACTTTACAATAGCATTCATAAACATACATATGTCTCTATCTCAAGGTCACCCACCTTGAGATACATAATGGCTCTTCAACCACTCACACTCTTGGGACATCCACACAGCGCCCCCTCGTGGACACAGTGGTCATTACACCACAATACATACATACATACTACATATATACTACATTCATACAACATACATACATACTACATATATAATACATTCATACAACATACATACATGCATACTACATACTACATATGTACTACATTCATACAACATACATACATACATAGTACATACAACATACATAAAAACATACATACAACATGCTACAGACATACAACATACATACTACATACAATACATTCATACATTCATACAATACATACATAAA
The DNA here is from genome assembly GCF_039654945.1 of Dendrobates tinctorius. Taxonomy (NCBI): domain Eukaryota; kingdom Metazoa; phylum Chordata; class Amphibia; order Anura; family Dendrobatidae; genus Dendrobates; species Dendrobates tinctorius. The sequence goes on along the minus strand of NW_027361728.1, from coordinate 5,642,756 downwards.
GACATACAGTACATATAACATAGAGTACATACTCACCATCACTTGTCACTTTGATCCCCGAAGCCAGTGTAATGTATGAAAAATATGAAAAATAACAAACAACCGATATACTTTCTGATCCGCAGAAATCCACGAGTGTCCCACGACGATCTCCCGTGGAGAACAGCAGCATCAGCTGATGCGACCGCTCTCTAGGGGCCCCAGGAATACATTGACGGGAGGTAGGTATCCTTCCGCACTGTATTCCTCCGCCACTGTAAAAAAATAGTCCCTAGTCTCACTTTTGGCATTGCTGTGTGAGAAAGTTCCCATGCAGTTTTTGCCATAAAGTGAGACCAGTGAACCTCTCAGTGATGCAGTGCAGTAAATCGTCGTGGGACACTCGTGGATTTCTGCGCATCAGGGAATATATATCGGTTGTTTGTTATTTTCTAATTTTTTTCATAGATGACACTGATGAAAATGTGTGTAAAGCGCTGCGGAATATGTTAGCGCTATATAAAAATAAAGATTATTATTATAGTATATATGTAGTATTTATGTAGTATGTTGTATGAATGTAGTATGTATGTATGTTGTATGAATGTAGTATATATGTAGTATGTATGAATGTTGTATATATGTAGGCTGTATGCATGTAGTATGTATGGTTTTTTTTTTTTTTTTTTACATTCAACACATTAGCCGGATGATGGACTACTACTGTCCCATCATTGGGACACATTAGCCGGATGATGGACTACTACTGTCCCATCATTGGCTAATGTGTCAATCACTGTCATTGTGGCAGGCTTCGCCCGATGGGACTTGTAGTCCCATCGGACGATGCCTGCACACACACACAACCCCCGGCAGGTGCGCACAGACCCCTGGCAGGCCCGTACAGACCCCCGGCAGCAGGCACAGACCCCCAGCAGCCAGTACAGACCCCCGGCAGGCCCGTACAGACCCCCGGCAGCCGTCACAGACCCCCGGCAGCCGTCTCAGACCCCCGGCAGGCTCACACAGACCCCCGGCAGCTGGCACAGACCCCCGACAGGCCCGTACAGACCTCTGGCAGTCTGAACAGACCCCCGGCAGTCCGCACAGACCCCCGGCAGTCGGCACAGACCCCCAGCAGGCCCGCACAGACCCCCGGCAGGCCCGCACAGACCCCTGGCACTCCGCACAGACCCCCGGCAGCCGTCACAGACCCCCGGCAGGCCCGCACAGACCGCGCATCATGATTCGCACAGACCACGCATCATGATGACATCATTTCAGCAGCCAATCACAGCCACAACAGTGGCTCATTGCATTATGGGGACTTCCGATTCCGGTATCCAATATTGTAAAAATATCGGTACTCGGTATCGGAATTCCGATACAGCGAATATCGGCTGATACCCGATATTTGCAGTATCGGAATGCTCAACACTAGCCGCAACCACTAAAAAGTCTTTGGAGCCCCAAAATGATCCCCTTTTTCATGGGCCTCTCGAGCTTGTTCACTAAGTTGGGCTCCCGGTACTACTACCTGCCAAGCTATCGCTGATGTCGTCCGCGATACTGCTTTTCGGTACAATAGTCCTCTTCTGATTACCAATTTCTCCCTCTGACATAGCATTAACAAAGTGTCCTGAGTCAAAGTCTGCCTCTGAGTATCATTAGGTATTTTGCCGGTGGCCACCCATTGACGCAGGGACCCAATTTCTCCATCTTCTTGTTGCTGCTGGATCAATTTGTCCCGGGATTGTTCTAACATGCCCCTAGTGAGTCCTATGTGGGATTGTTCTCGGGTCGTAGCTGTGAGTCCGGAGGGGGCCAGAGCGAACGGCGTCTCCTCTCCTTCTAGTTTGTCGTCTCAGCTTCACCCTGGGGTTGTACGTTGAATCCTGGAGAGGGCGTCAGCATGCACATTCTCCGCTCCCCGTTTATAGATGATCTTGTACTTGAACTTGGCCATCCGGGCCACCCATCGTTGCTCCAGGGCCCCTAATTTGGCATTATCGAAGTGGGCCAGCGGGTTGTTGTCAGTTCGTACCACTACCTCAGAGCCCGCCAGGTACTCTGCGAACCGCTCCATCATGGCCCACACTACCACGAGGAGCTCGAGCTTAAAAGAGCTGTAATTGTTGGGATTACGTTCGGCGTCGTGGAGTGATCGACTGCCGTAAGCGATCACTCTTTCCCGGCCGTTTAGGACTTATGACAACAGAAGCACGAGAAGCACGGCTCTACCTGCATCTCCACTCCCTCCAGGGGCACAGGGGCCGGATAGGCAAGGCCACAACTGTCTGCCTGGGCGGCAGCATGAGTGGAAAGGCCACCAGCACGATCACCTTTCCCAGAACCTCGCCCTCCTGGCAGTCCTGTAGGACTTGCGCTCCCCGCACCAACTGTTGGAATACCCGCCCTTGGGGTGTGCGGAAGCCTCACTGGCTCAGAATCTCTTGTGTGGGCTCATTGAGGAGTAGGCTGCCGAACTCTCGCAATATGATCATACCCAGGGTACTAAGATGTTTGTCGCTTGCATCTCCCTGGGTCAGGATCACTCCTCGGTGGCCCAGTGGTTTGCCGCATAACGAAATCTGCATCCAGACTACTCCGACGACAGGAACTGGTAGCTGGTTGGTGGCTAACAACTTTATCACGGTCCCCCACTGAGGTCTCACTGCTTCGGGAAAATGCTGCCGAAAATAAGTCTCTGTCATGGTCGTTACTTGCGACCCTGTATCTAATAGGCATCGTACGGCAGGACCTTCGAACTCTGCCCATATCACTGGACACTTCGCGATCAGATCTTCTGGACTTCCACCACCCCATGTCGTGGTTTCTGGCTCCGAGCGGCGTACCCCCAGCTCAAAGACCTCTAGTTTAATGGCCGCCACGGTGGGTATCTCCCATGCGGTGGGCAATCTCGGGCGAGGTGGCCAGGTTCTCCACATTCATAACAATCCCGAGGTCGCGGGGTGCGACTTCCCCTGGGATTGTGAGGACCCCAGGGCCCCGGGCCTGCACCAGGCCGTTCACTGGTTGCCTCGGCCCTTCTCTTCACCTTGGCCAGTTCGCCCCTGATGTTCTTCAGCTCCTGTTTCACTTCTTCCACCCATTGGGACTCTCCAATGGCATTCACGGAGACCTCCGTGCTCTGGACCTTCCCCACGGGGACTGTCAGCCCCTGTTCCTGCTCCCGCACGCGCACCTGACTCCCCACCTCAGAGAAAGCCATATGCGGGTTTACCCGGACTTGTTCCCGTAATGCCTGCCTAGTCAGAGGGTCTCAGAGTCCGGTCACTAAAAGGTTGCGTAGGGTGATGTCGATGGGTCCCACACCTACGCCGTCCTTCCGCTCGAGGGCCGTGTATAATTCTTGAAGGGCGTTCATGTACTAGGTGACTGTCTCCCCTTCCCCTTGCATTCGACTGAACAACTAGGTTCTCAGCTCCCCCACATTCGTCGGATCCCCATGAGTCTCCTCCAATATCTGTAAGACCCTAACAAAGGTGTTGCGTTGTCCTGGGGCTCTCAACATTACAGAATCCCGGGCCTCCTCATCCAATGCCATAAGGGCTACCTCTGCTTCTAAGATGGGGGTCATCGGATGCATTCTAAATAGCCCTCGCATCCATTCCGTCCAGCTCCACAGCATGGTGTTGGTGCCGGAGAACCTAGGCAGGTTGCTCAGCATAGCCCCCAAGGATATACTGGACCGGAGGCCATTGTTGCCCGCCGAGTCCACGGCCCCTCCTTGGTCTGCGCCATCTCCGCTTGCGCTTGGAGACTGCATCCTGCTGACTACGCCAAATGTAGTAATCGCAGGTATGCGGGATGCAGTGAAGAGACGGGAGACGGGATGAACTTAAGATGTAACTTTTCTATATAGATGACTTTAGGGGCTATCTCGAGCAGCCAAACAAGCTAACAATAGTTATCCTAGCAGGTATCAAAACAAGAATACACTGGTAACACGAACACGACTAACCCGGCAAAGACCGGTCACTATAGAGCGCGATATGGCCGACTACGGGTCCTTAGTATTAACTACAACGTGTCACTTATCCTCATGATGTTTGGCAGAGTGGTGATTGGCAATGCTTCGGCATTTCAGCTGCTGGGCCCAGCCGACGAGGATCTAGCGGAGTCCTCGGGCGTTCCTACTCCCAGGTGAAGTGGGGACACAGCAGGCCCCTGAAGAGTTCCTCTGCATTGCGCCTCCCGGCGGTGGCAGTTCGGCATTGCCCGGGGACCGGGAGGTGTAGGCTGCAGCCACAAGCTGGGGACAGGCAGTGGCGGCTGCAGGTGGCGGCAAACAGGCCGCAGCCGCCGGCCAGAGCCGAGCCGCGGGGGCCGCAGGCGGCAGCGGACAGGTCGCAGTGGCGGGCTGGAGTGAAGCGGTGACGGCCACGGGCGGCAGCGGACAGGCCGGAGTGGAGCCGCAGTGGCCGCGGACGGCAGTGGACAGGCCGCCAGACCGCTGCAGCGGGCTGGAGTTGGGCGGTGGCGGCCGTGGGCAGCAGCAGACAGGCTGCAGCCATGGGCTAGAGTCGGGCGGTGGCGGCCGCGGGCAGCAGTGGACAGGCCACAACCGCGGGCTGGAGTGAAGCTGAGGCGGCCGCTAGGAGCACGGACGGTCGGTGTCTCTCTGCTGGACGGCTCGGTGCCATCTCCCTTCTGTCTGCGGTGAGTCTCCCTTCAGTCTCTCCAGTCGCTGCTCTCCTCTCTTTGCTCTGGCTCTCGCTCTGGCTCTCTGGTGCCCTCTAGCTTCCTTGCTCCTGCTCTCCAGCTCCGTCAACTGCCCTCTGCTGACATTCTCAGCCCCTTTCATACTGGCTCCACCCCCATCCTTTCTTGAACTCTCTGTGTTCCGTCCCCTAATTATGTCCCCCGGAAACAGTCCCCCTAGGAACCTTGGTGACAGTCCCCTTGGTTCTTGCCCGGACACACAGCGGGGACTCCTCCTCCTACATATCTTTCATTACCTCTAGTCTTCCCTAAAATCTTAACTGTTCTAACCCCACCCACACGCCACCCCCGATTTCTTTATTTGTGCCCAGGTCACTATCTGCACTATCTTCCCTCCTATAAAATGAATACCCTTCCCCCAATCCCTAGTTTAAACACTCCATCGACCTTCTAGCTATATAGTGATGGATACCAATTGAATACAGGTGCACTGTACAACATGTATGTAAATTATGTACAGATAAATCCAGTGACTCACCAGTGACCCTTCTTGTGATCAAAGAAATATATTTCCCCTGTTCTCCATCCAGCCCAAAGCACAATGAAAACTTCTTTCATCCATATCTTGTTTCTGCAGAATGTAACACAGACATTTTAGATTTGTGCACTTCACAACTAACAGATCCCTTTCTACATCCACACAGTTATAGTCCCCTCTGTGCCTCCAAACAGAAGTAATACCCCATTTATGCCCCCATGAAGTTGTTTCCCCTTTGCAAAGCCCCCCTTTGTGCCTCTATGCAATAATTTCAACATTTACCCTGGGAGGGTTAGCCCTGTTCTCCCACAGGGACCAAAACAAGGGCAAGTCTCTTCCCAACACAGTCCCATATGGAAGAGTCTTCACTACTCCCACCACATGTTTTACTTCTCCACACGGGGTGGAAAATGTAACTTCTGCAGTCAGGTACTCTCAGAGTTCCCCAAGTATACACACCACCCCACTTTTCAGCCATTGGGGTTGTCCCCGGCAACTAGCGACACATGGACCAGATTCACTCAGCTCTCTGAGTCCAAGATAGCTTCCATCTGGTACCTGTTGAAGAATACCTGTCACAGTTGGGGTTCGCTGCATTCAGTGCCTGTAGATTAGGTGCAGATTGACTGAGCATACATAGAGACCCTGCACATAAATTCACAGTCCATAGGTTCAGCTGTCAGGAGGCAGTTAGCAGCAACACGTCTGGGCCTTTGGCATCGCCAGTACCTGATTTTGGAGGTACCGTTAGTCTTTGAGACTGTTTTGGGAGAAACTGGTCTCCTGCCATTCTCACTCCAGGGTCCCCATCAGTATGTACTCTGCCTGACTGTTCCCAGCAAGAGACCGTAACCCTTTCCCCAGCTCACGGGCTTGCAGGATCTGGCGTGACAGCCACAATGGGGCAGAGTCCCGTATGAAGTCCTGAGTGGCTAAGCACCACTCGTTCAGTCCAACCACCTATTCTAGGGTGTTCGGGTCCCCTTGCCTTACCAAATGCTGTATGGCTGCTGGCAGAGCTCTCACCAGCCAGTCGACCACCACCCTCTCCAGCATCTGGGCCGGAGACAAGGCCACAGGTTGGAGCCACCTTTTTACAAGCTGCAGTAGGTCATAAACCTGAGACAGGGTGGGCTGGGTCTCCACAAAAGTTCATGAAAACACTCTTTGGGCTCTCACATAGGTATTGACCCCCAGTCGGGCAAGGATCTCACCTTTTAGCTTGGCATAGTCCTGGGGGGTGTTCTCCTGATTGAGGTAAAAGTAGACCTTTAGCGCATCACTCCTCAGGAACGGAGTCACCAATTTGGCCCACTGGAAAGTTAGCAGGTTCTCCTGCTCTGCAGTGCACTCATAAATGGTGAGGAAAGCTTCCACGTCGTCTTCCAGACTCAGATTCCTCAAAGCGGAATGGAGCTTGTCTCAGACCTCACGGCGTTCCAGGGTTAGTGCTGGAGGTGCCTTACACAGGGCCGCAATTTGCTGCAGCAACAGGTTATTGGTCTGTTGCTGTTTTTGCTGTGTGAGGACCAGCTGCCTTAGGATTTCCTCCATCTTGTCCGCAGGCCTGGGTTGCAATGTGGCAGGCCTAATGAGAGACATGCAGCTGGCATTGGGGTATACCTCAGTTCACACTGCCTGCATTCTCCAGCCAAATGTAGCATAGCGGTGGTCACACCATGCAGTAATGAGGCAGTGATCCAGGAAAGTTCAAGGCAAATGTATTTAATGTCCAAAACTCACAAAATGAACAGCACATGGTATCCTCTAGCTCGCAGCCGGGGCATCACAACAGTCCGAATCCGAGGCATGTTGCCAAGGGTGACTGCACCACTGTGTCACACTGAGGAGGTGCCAAGCATTCGCAGCTCTTGGCTCTGTGTTATTTCACACAAGCCGGATGTTGCAAAGTCACCTTTTTTTGCCTCTTGCAAACAAACACTGCACACTCAAACCCTTTACTGCAGGGTTTTTAAATGCAATCTGTGGCCATGGACCACTTGTAAGACCCAGCTGGAGGGAACCCACTGCCCCATTACCATCCTGTAGTTCACTCCAAAACTAAAAGCCCATCCCTGGTTTTCTTTTAGGGAACTTGTCACCAGGTTTGGCTGATACAAGTTATGGCCACCGCCTTTCAGGGCTTATCTACAGTATTGTGTAATGCTGTAGATAAGCCCCCAATCTGACCTCCAAGAGAAGAAAAATTTCATTTATTATACTCACCTGCTGGGTGGTTTGGTCCAATGGGTGTTGCAGGTCCTGGACCGGCGCCTCCCATCTTCTTGAGATGCCGCCTACCTGCTTGCTTCACAGGCTCCCCAGCAACGCGCTCCTGTATCGGCATACTTATTCGCCCGGTTGAGGACAGAGCAAATTCCTGCAGTGCGCAGGTGCTAGGCCTCTCTTACCTTTCCTGGTGGCTGCACACTGCGCTAACTTTATTTTTAGATTCTGTCACTCACAGTTTAAAAGCACTTATGGTAAAAATTACAGACCTCTCCATTCTTTGTAGGTGGGAAAACTTGCAAAATCGGCAGTATGTCAAATACGCATTTTCTCTACTGTATAATAACTACCTTATATACTCGAGTATACGCTAACCCGAGTATAAGTCGAGGCCCCTAATTTTGCCACAAAAAACTGGGAAAACTTATTGACTCAAGTATAAGTCTAGGGTGGGAAATGCAGCAGCTACTGATAAATTTCAATAATAAAAATAGATACCAATAAAAGTAAAATTAATTGAGACATTAGTAGGTTAAATGTTTTTGAAAATCCATATTGAATCAGGAGCCCCATATAATGCTCCATACAGTTCATAATGGGCCCCATAAGATGCTCCATACAAAAAATATGCCCATATAATGCTGCACAATGGTTAATAATGGCTCCATAAGATGATCCATAGAATAATATGCCCCATATGCTGCTCCACAAGGGTTGATGGCCCCATAAGATACTCCATAGAATAATATGCACCATATGCTGCTCCATAAAGGTTGATGGCCCCATGAGAGGGTCCATAGAATAATATGCCCCATATGCTGCTGCGATTAAAAAAAAATGACATACTCACCTCTTGTCGCTGGGGGCCAGGTGCCGGTGTCGCCGCTGGCTCAGGGCCCCGGCACCTGCGATATTCACCTGTTCCCATTTCACCATCATGTGCCGCTCTGTCTTCCGGGCCTGTGCAGTGACTTTTCAGGGAGAGGGTGCGCACTAACCACTTCATTGCGCCCTCTGACCTGAAAGTCACAGCCAGAGGATGCTGAAGACAGCACAGCGCGGCGGTGGAACGGGGACAGGTGAATATCGCATGGCTCCCCCCATCCTCCCCATCATACTCACCCCCTCCTGGCTCAGTCTCTACAGTCCCTGCTTCTCAGATGGTCTCCAGCAATGACAGCTCCTTCTAGTGTTCAGCGGTCACGTGGTACTGCTCATTAAAGTAATGAATATGCGCATATTCATTACTTTAATAAGCGGTACCACTTGACCGCTGAACACAGGAAGAGCTGCGGCGCCGAATACCATCTGAGAAGCAGGGGCTGCAGACAATGGCTCGAGTAACAGGGCTGCCACTAGGAATTTCGGGGCCCCATACAGGCAAAATATATGGGGCCCCCCTTGAGACTCCGTCCAGGCTCCACCCCCAGTTCAGCCTCCACCCTAGCTCCTCCTCCACCACGCAAACCTTCCAAAATTCCTCCGACCTTTCACTTCTAAGCTACTGGATTATCCTGAGCACTGCTGCATTATGTTATCATTGGGCATTTGGTTTTCCAGCAGGTCAGGATCATCCAGTAGCTTATATACTGTATACTGTACATTGCTACTGGGGAGTCAAAGGGGGAGGGGGAAGGAATCATTATACAATCATTCCTTCCCCCTCCCCCTTCGACTCCCCAATATCAATGTATATATACGGTAAGTACAATCACATACTGAAATGGTGGACAAACGAAGACACATGTACTTGTTACTTACTCACACAGCCGGTGTTGCCGCCGAGCCCACCACCCAGTCAAGAAGAATCTAATGATCATCTCAGCCTGCCCACCGCTGCCACCTCAGCCTGCCCACCAAATGAATGTAAAGTGTGTATTATTGCATATATAATCACTGATTATACACTACAAAAAAATATCTTTATTGGTAATTATTAAAAACCGATAAATTATAGAACGTAAATACACCTCAAAACGTAACTGTAAGTGATTACCGTATGTAAAAAAAATAAATAAAATAGGAGTCAAGAGTGAAGGGCTGATCACCCCATTTAGTTTACTAACTTTTATACAGTCAAAATTCAAAAACTCTTTAGGGTATGTTCCCATGGTCAGTAAACGCTACAGTAAAGTAGACCCCTTAAGGAACTTGTCTACATGTGTGGTGAGCACTTTGAACCCCCAAATGCTTTGCTTGACAGTTTATAATGTAGAGCCATAAAAATCAAAAATCTAATTTTATTTTCACAAAAATGATCTTTTCACACCCAATGTTTGCTTTTCCCAAGTGTAACATGAGAAATTGGACCCTAACAGTAGTTGTGCAATTTGTCCTGAGTAGGCTGATACCCCATATAGGACTACGGGCTGAGCTGCAGGTGGAGACAGTCAACATGCTGGTACTGGTCAGCACAGTCTGTGATAGCTAAAAGGATAGGACTACGGGCTGAGCTGCAGGTGGAGACAGTCAACATGCTGGTACTAGTCAGCACAGTCTAAGCTGACTAAAAGAATAGGACTACAGGCTGAGCTGCAGGTGGAGACAGTCAACATGATGTTGGTACCGGTCTCCGCACAGTGTGTGCTGACTAAAAGCAAAGGACTACAGGCTGAGCTGCAGGTGGAGACAGTCAACATGCTGGTACTGTGCATGTGCAGCACAGTCTGTGCTGACGAAAAGGATAGGACTACGGCCTTAGCTGCAGGTGGAGACAGTCAACATGCTGGTACTAGTCAGCACAGTCTATGCTGACTAAAAGGATAGGACAAAATAGAAAACATAAAGACGCGCACTCGTGCTGTAGGAGGAGGTGCTGACTGAACGTGGATATACCACAGGTAAACGTCAATGGGTAGACAGTCACACTCAAAATTGAATGTCACTTGCATCAGTGTCATTAAAGGAATTATTATGATTTTTATTTATTTTTTTCCAATAAATCAAGAAAAGTGAAAAAACACCGCAAACAGAGATCAGATTCCAAACATGAGTATTACACGGTTACGTTTTGACCTATACCTAGGTCTTTCTCAAATCATACTCAATAGGAGTGTCAAGGTATATGGAAAGAGGACAATTTTTCAGAGTCCCAAAGTAAGGGCTGTGGCAAGCAGCAAGTGCCGCTCTCTTGCCACAGCCCTTACTTTGGGACTCTGAAAAATTGTCCTCTTTCCATATACTTTGACACTTCTATTGAGTATGGTTTGAGAGAGACCTAGGTATAGGTCGAAACGTAACCGTGTAATACTCATGTTTGGAATCTGATCTCTGTTTGCGGTGTTTTTTCACTTTTCTTGATTTATTGGAAAAAAATAAATAAAAATCATAATAATTCCTTTAATGACTCTGATGCAAGTGACATTCAATTTTGAGAGCGACTGTCTACCTGTTGACTAAAAGGATAGGACTACAGGCCCCTGGGTCCCCCACGCCCCACCATCAGCTGCCCGGGCCCCTGGGTCCCCCACCATCAGCCGCCTGGGCCCCTGGGTCCCCCACAGGACCCCCAATGTCCCTCATGATCAGACAGCAACTGTCCGGCCTTGCCGGGCCCCCAGACTCCCCCCCCTTGATCACAACAACTGGCCCCGGGCCCCCAGACTCCCCATGATCAGCAGAGCCAGGGCCCCCGACACAGACAGACATAAAAAGAATATTCACTTACCTGCTTGCTCGCCGTCCACCGCACCGTCAGACCGTCGCCCAGGGACCGACGTCTTCTGCTCTGCTGCAGTCGCTCACTTCCCAGTCCCACGCCGATGCCACGTGCATACTGCTCTTCTGCTTGCTCAAGGGCGGTGCTGGAGTGGACCATGGTGCACTGGGGGGGAGGGAGAGAGGAGGAGGAGCCAGGCGCCTCCCTGCCAATCTGCCATCATGCCACAGCGAATAAGAAGAGGCGAAAAAGCCAGGGCAACCTGAGGGGGGGCCCGAACCGCTGAACAAAGTGTAGGGGGGGCCCGGCCTGGACCCGAGCAGCGAGCGTGGACTAGGCGCCGCCGGGCCTGGGCGGGCCCCCCTATTCACCGGGGCCCCATACAGCTGTAATGCCTGTCATGCCCTGATGGAGGCCCTGTCGAGTAAAATCCGAGATGGGCACTTTCAGCCTAAAAAACTGAGCTGAAAATCTCGGCTTATACTCGAGTTTATACAGTATATGTAGGCCCAATGCATGATCTGTCTTTCTCATGCAGATTTTCCTGACAGGACTGTTAGAACTTTTTGATATTGTAACAGAATATTTTTAACTTAAAAGTAGAAAAAGAGAGTCTGAATAGGGTTGTTGGACCCATTTCTGCGCTAAATGAGATGCACAGTTCAGCGTTCGTATGCAGTCTATAATGCACTGTGATTTCTATAACAGGTTTAATTTTTAGAAAGATATAATATGTTATGTAGTTATTGCTTATTTTATCATAACAGCCATCTCTTAGTAGTGTTCATATAGATATATACAAATATCAACTAGAAAAACCTTTTGCTATAATAAGTTTGAGATTAAAAAAGTGCCTTATGTTAAGAGCTTTGCTAAAAAGAGAAGATATGTGGTGAAACCTATTGTCATTCAGTCCTATTGTTTCTTTAATTTCCTAGGAGCTGTTTGGGTACAGAACACTGATGTGGAGACAAGCACTGTGCATTATTGGGTACATTTTTTCCCTGGGGTTTCTTCTACTCCTATTTTATTGGAAGCCTGAATGGGACGTCTGGTGTCAATGTGCTCCGTGTGCCCTTGAGAAAGCTACTGTTATTTTACTGAGAACCACGGTGTGTACTTATACTTTTTCTTATGTTTCTTGGACAATGACACTGTGCACTTATTTGAATACTGTTGTTTGCTGACTTTATACCAACAATCAAACCTGTTTTTCCAATTGTTTTGTCCTTTGTTGATAACACAACCTGGGGTCTACTGCATACAGTTTCTTCTTGTGACACGTTGTCATAGACCAGGCAAGGCTTCCTGGTAAATTAGTTCTCCTCTAAATGGAATAAACTTCACTAATGCTATCCATTGGAGAAAGCTATTCTATACATCAATATCTGATATTTTAAAAAGTATGGTAGGCTATTTAAACAAATGCATCTGCCGATCCATAGACAGCTGTTTCTGGGTTAATTGTTTCCTTAACCCCCAAGGGTGGTTTGCACGTTCATGACCCGGCCAATTTTTACAATTCTGACCACTGTCCTTTATGAGGTAATAACGCTGAAACGCTTCCATGGATCCCAGTGATTCTGACATTGTTTTCTCGTGACATATTGTACTTCATGCTAGTGGTAAAATTTCATTCATATAACGTGTTTATTTGTGAAAAAAATGGAAATTTGGCAAAAATTTTGAAAATTTCGCAATTTTCCAACTTTGAATTTTTATGCCCTTAAGTCACAGAGATACGGCACAAAAAAACTTAATAAGTAACATTTCCCACATGTTTACATTACATCAGCACAATTTTGGAGCCAAAATTTTTTTTATGTTAGGAAGTTATAAGGGTTAAAATTTGATCAGCGATTTCTCATTTTTCCAGCACCATTTTATTTTTACGGACCACATCACATTTGAAGCTACTTTGAGGGGTCTATATGATAGAAAATACCCAAAAGTGACACCATTCTAAAAACTGCACCCCTTAAGGTGCTCAAAACCACATTCAAGAAGTTTATTAACCCTTCAGGTGCTTCAAAGGAATTTTTTGAATATTTAAAAAAAAAATGAACATTTAACTTTTTTTCACAAAAAAAATACTTCAGGTTCAATTTTTTTTATTTTACCAAGGGTAACAGGAGAAATTGGACTGCAAAAGTTATTGTGCAGTTTGTCCTGAGTACGCTGATACCTGATATGTGGAGGGGAACCACTGTTTCGGCGCATGGCAGAGCTCAGAAGGGAAGGATCGCTGTTTGACTTTTTCAATGCAAAATTGGCTGAAATTCAGATCGGACGCCATGTCACGTTTGGAGAGCCCCTGATGTACCTAATCAGTGGAAACCTTCCACAAATGACCCCATTTTGGAAATTAGACCCCCCAAGGATCTTATCTAGATATGTGTTGAGAACTTTGAACCCACAAGGACTTCACAGAAGTTTATAACGTACAACCGTACAATTAAAAAATCATACTTTTTCAACAAAAATGATCTTTTCACCCTCAATTCTTATTTTTCCAAGGATAACAGGACCATAAAAGTTATTGTACAATTTGTCCTGAGTATGCTGATACCCTACATGTGTGGGTAAACCACTATTAGGGCGCATGGCAGAGCTCGGAAGGGAAGCAGCGCCATTTGACGTTTTTGGCTGAAATTGAGATCGGACACCATGGCGCGTTTGGCAAGCCCCTGATGTACCAAAACAGTGAAAACCCCCACAAATGACACCATTTTGGAAACTAGACCCCCCCCAAGAAACTTATCTAGATGTGTGGTGAGCACTTTGAACCCCCCAGTGCTTCACAGAAGTTTACAACGCCCGGGTGTGAAAGTAAAAGAATCGTATTTTTTCCACAAACATGATCTTTTAGTCACCAATTTTTTTATTTTCTCAAGGGTACCAGGACAAATTGGACCACAAAAGTTGTTGTCCAATCTGTCCTGAGTACGCTGATACCCAATATGTGGGAGAAAACTACTGTATGGGCACACGTCAGGGCTTGGAAAAGAAGTAGTGACGTTTTGGAATGCAGACTTTGATGGAATGGTCTGCGGGTGTCATGTTGCTTTTGTAGAGCCCCTGATGTTCCTAAACAGTGGAAACCCCCCACAAGTGACCCCATTTTGGAAACTAGACCCCGTACCGTAAGGAACTTATCTAGATGTGTGGTGAGCACTTTGAACCCCCAAGTGCTTCACAGAAGTTTATAACGCCCGGGCGTGAAAATAAAAATAATCATTTTTTTCCACAAAAATGATATTTTTGCCCCCAATTTTTAATTTTCCTAAGGGTAACAGGAGAAATTGAACCCCAAAAGTTATTTTGCAATTTGTCCTGAGTAGGCTGATACCCTAAATGTGGGGGTAAAACATTGTTTGGGTGCATGGCAGAGCTTGGAAGGGAAGGAGCACCATTTGACTCTTTCAATGCAGAATTGGCTGGAATTGAGATCAGACGCCATGTTGCATTTGGAGAGCACCTGATGTGCCCAAACAGTGGAAACCCCCCAATTATAACTCCCACCTTAACCCCAACACACCCCTAACCCTAATCTCAGCCCTAACTCTAGCCCTGGCCCTAACCCTAACCCTAGCCCTAGCCCTAACCCTAATCCTAATGGGAAAATGGAAATAAATACATTTTCTTTTAATTTTATTATTTTTCCCTAGCTAAGGGGGTGATAACGGGGGGTTTGATTTACTATTTATAGCGAGTTTTTATTTTTGGCAGCTGTCGCACGCTAAAAGACACTTTTTATTGTAAAAATAGTTTTTGCATTACCACATATTGAGAGCTATAATTTTTCCATATTTTGACCCACAGAGTCATGTAAGGTCTTATCTTTTGTGGGACGAGTTGACATCTTTACTGGTATCATTTTTGGGCATGTTACATCTTTTGATCGCTTTTTATTCCGATTGTTGTGACGCAGAATGAACAAAAACCAGCATTTCATGAATTTCTTTTGGGGGGTGCGTTTACACCATTCCGCCTGCAGTAAAATTGATAAAGTGGTTTTATTCTTCCGGTCAGTACGGTTACAGTGATACCTCATTTAGGTCGTTTTTTTATGTTTTGGCGCTTTTATGCAATGAAAACAATTTTATATAAAAAATAATTATTTTTGCATCGCTTTATTCTGCGAGCTATAACTTTTTTATATTTTTGCTGATGATGCTGTATTGTGGCTCGTTTTTTGCGGGACAAGATGACGTTTTCAGCGGTACCATGGATATTTATATGCGTCTTTTTGATCGCACGTTATTGCACTTTTTGCTCGGCGGTATGATAATAAATCATTATTTTTTGCTTCTTTTTTTATTTTTATTTTTTAAGGGGTTTGCTAAAGGGGTTAACTAATGTGACAGTTTTATAGGGCGGGTCGTTACGGACGCGGCGATGCCAAATACGTGTACTTTTATTGTTTTTTTTTTTTATTTCCAAAAAATGAATTTATTAGGGAATATTTTTTTTAATTTAATTAGTGATTTTTTTAAAATTATTTTTACACTTTTTTTTTTACTTTATTACATTGTCCCGGGGGGACATAACTGTCATGTGACAGATCACTGATCTGTCACATCACAGATCACTGTGACAGATCAGCGATCTGTCACAGGCACTGCACAAGGCTTCCTCCTTGCCTGCACTTTGCAGGCATGAGGAAGCCAGCTCCCTGCAGGCCCCGAAGGTCCCCGTCGCCATCTTGGATTCGGGGACCTGCAGGGATGTAGCCCCCGCAGCATCGCTGCACATTGCGCTGCTGTGGGGGGCTCAGGGAAGCACAGAGGGAGCCCCCTCCCTGCCGATGCTTCCCTTTAACCCCTGGTACACCGCGATCGTGTTTGATCGTGGTGTGCAAGGGGTTAACGTTTCGGGGGTGGTCCATGACCGCCCCTGACACATTGTGCCGGGTGTCAGCTGTAATAATCGTCTGACACCCGGCCGCGATCAGCGGCTCTCACTATGTGGGCGCCGCTGATCGCTGTGACGTACTATCCCATCCCTTGGAATTAAGTCCCAGGGCACATGGACGGGATAGTACGTCACATGATAGAAAGGGGTTAAGAACCCAAGATTGCTTCAAACATTTTCTAGGACCACAAAAAAGCATGCATTATATCACAGTTCACTGCCTAAAAAGAAAAGCCAACAAAGATACCACATTAAGAATAAGGGATCAGTGAACTTCCATTGCAGAAGTTAGGGTGCTTCCAGCATCCATTTGTCCTAACCACACTAGGAGCTCAATCTAAACTGACTCTCTTTCTGGAGGAGCGCCAGGGGTTTCAAGGGAGAGGCAGAGCCTGATGACCACACATTTCCCTCTTATGCCAATCATGAGGGAACTCATAGTGGAACCGCACCCTGGAAAGTGCTTGTGACAAGGTTTAAAACAGTTTAGGGATTGACAGTTAAAATGTGACTGTGCTTTCAACTGGGAATTTACAAAATTCCCCATTTTAGCCTAAAGACTTGATGAAAGGATGTGTGCTTCAAAGAGCGAAAGTGCAAATGTGCTAATAATTCAAGTGGGGTATCACACTCAGTGAGTTAAGGTACCCTAGGGACCTCGCTCTTGGAGCATGTATACTTGGGCTCTCAAACTGCTCTTGACTTGGCTTTAATTCTAGAGGTGGAAATCACCTGACCACCACATAGCTACAGTATATAAATCACCTGGCGTATATCCTAAAACTTTCACCTAGTGTGCATTAGTGTGTCTGCCTTTGCAGCAGTAGGCCAGGCCAAATCCCCAGAACCAAGCAAACACTGCACTTGACCTTAGTTATACACATACTGCATGTGGAGAGCTACAATAGATTCAGTGAAATTACCCTTCTTTTAACCCTTGTGTTCTGCCCATTTTGTGCAGCTAGATATTTTTAAGTGCTGTTCCAGCTATCGCCAATAGGTGTCAAAAGTTGCCCTTCTTTTATTCCTGTGTTTGGAATTTTCTGTTCCCCGAATTGTTAATTGTTCAGAACCGCCCCTTCTTCTAGTCTTGGTCAACAACATGTAACCATTTTCCAGCGTCTCCTGAGCAGCCCACATGTGTTTAGATCAGCTCTTTTCAAAACCATTGCTATAACAAGCGGATTCCGATAAGGATAATGAAATTATGAGTTATGCATCTGTGTTAGAAGCCATAATGCAGCCAACATGATGTTTGCAATGCATGCTCAGCTCCTGTGATGTTATTTTACTGCATGTTTGTTATAAGCATCCTCTAGTTATGCATCCTCTGCTCAGTGAGTGTAAAGCTGGCAGCCACTAATTGTGTTAGATATTTCTTTCTCCTTTGCTTCTGTGTATGTAATATTGCCCAGTTCTTACTGTATATAATGCATGATAGCAGCATCCTGTATCATTGCTACATTGCTATCATTGTGATAATACCCTGCATTGCTATTATCTGCCAATATTCATATATTGTATACTGACTACTAGTTTTTACCTGAATCATCCACATTTTGTACAACAATCTGCTGAATTATCCATCTGTTATCATCGCCTATCATTGTCCATATCATCCCAATAAATAATAGACTTAAGCACCCATACAGTCTTGTTTCTGGGAGTGGATGAAAGTTTAAGCCGTATGCTGGAATTCACACAGCATCATATGTGGATGAAGGGAGAACAGTAAAAATGGATCACTTGTTGCAAGCCATGGTTACCCAGGCTATGCGGCATTGCTACCACCCAAACTGCTCCGCATACGGGTACTACAGCAGCCACCACACAGCCGCAGAGACAAGCGCCCAGAGCTCAGTAAAAACTGAACTGCTGGTCGCAGGCGGTGGTTACACAGACTGTAAGGGACCGCTATCACCCATTCTGCTCCACATACGGGTATTACAGCAGCCGCCATACAGCCGCAGGGAATAAGAGCCTAGGGCTCAGTAAAGGACCTCCGGTCGCATGCAGTGATTGCATAGACTGTACGGGACCACTAACACCCACACTGCTCCGCATACGGGTATCACAGCAGTCGCCATCCAGCCGCAGAACGCTACTGCAGCCCGCCAAGAAGTGCTACATCTTTCCCGCCACGCGGAAGCCCACCATACATGGACTGTTTTCCTCCAATATACTCAGCAGTACTCAGCTAAACACACAATGTCTCAGAAGAGCACATCCTCACTCAAAACGAGGTCACGAGCAAGCTCCAGCAGATCGTCATTAGCAGAGCTAGCTGCTGTCGCTCGCGCCGAGGCCGAAGCAGCCAAAGCGAGATCCTCCTCCGCCAAACAAGGGATGCATCTAAAGCTGAGACAAGCAGAGCACGAGGCAGAGAGAGAGGCCGAAACCATACGTTTGCGGGCAGAGAGAGAAGCGGGAACCGCACGTTTGCAGGTGAAGAGAGAAGTGGAAACTGCACATTTGCAAGCTGAGTTAGAGAAACTTGAAACAGACAAAGAGACAGCAGCTGCAATAGCTAAAGCAGAGTATTTGGAAGCTATGAAAGATCCTGATTCTGAGGAACACAGCAGCATTTTCGGACCAGATCTAGAGCAGCAAGATCCAGCGCAGCGCGTTGCAGAGTATATCCATCAACATTCCGGTGTGGATGACAGCCCTGAAGCATCATATCGATCAGCCCATGCCGATTACCAGCGATCCAACTCCGAGCTCACTACCATAGACGAGGAGACGTCCAGCACAGAGATGTCAACCACAGCTACCGTTCCACTGAGAAGAAGGTACAGCTCCCATCCCACCTTAAAGAGACACCATCTTTTCACCGACAAGGTACCGCACAGACTATCCGGAGTCAGAAGCGTCTTGCAGGTATGGTGATGCACCACACACTAGACATGACTATTACACACCGGCTCGTGCCAGCACTGACGGAGCCACCATGGACCTTGCAAAGTTCCTTGCCCGCCAAGAACTGGTTACAAAGGGACTTGTAAAGTTCACTGATAAACCCAAGAACTATCGGTCATGGCGAGCCTCGTCTCGGAACGTCATTCATGGTCTGGACCTTTCTTGCAGTGAGGAGTTAGATTTCCTGGTAAAGTGGCTCGGAAGTGAGTCTGTCGAGTATGCCAAAAGACTGAGAGACATTAATGTAAAGCATCCTCGCACAGCCCTACATAAGGTGTGGGAAAGACTTGATGAATGCTATGGGACAGTAGAAATCATAGCGAATGTTTTATATAAAAGAATTGATGATTTCCCTAAGATAGAACCTAAAGGTTATCAAAAGCTAAGAGAACTGAGAGATTTATTGAATGAGTTGCAGGTTGCCCAGCAGGAAGGAGACTTGCCCGGATTGGTATTCTTAGACACCGCTAAGGGTGTCAATCTGATAGCACAGAAACTTCCTTACAACCTACAAGAAAAGTGGATTACATGTGATTCAGAGTATAAACAAAATCATAATGTATCATTCCCTCCTTTCACTGTATTTGTTGATTTTGTCACCAAACAATCTAGGATTAGAAATGACCCTAGTTTTGACTTTACTCTGTCATATTCCACTGCCCCTGGTGTCACACCCGGTAAGACACCCGTGGCATTCCACAAAACTAACATAGCTCCACAGGCCCTCCACACAAGGTGAATAAACCCCCTCCAGATGAGAGTAAGCCTCAGGATGTCAGTAAATATTGTTCTCTACATGAGAAACCACATCCTCTACTAGAATGCAGAGTCTTCAGGGAGAAGACTTTGGAGGATCGCAAAGGTTCCTCAAGGAGAACAATATCTGTTTCAAATGTTGTGCCACAACTTCTCACTTCGCCAGGAACTGTGAAGCTAGCGTGAAATGTGCAGAATGCAGCAGCACGGATCACAATGCAGCCTTGCACCCTGGATCACCTCCACGAGTGTTGTCGCAAGCAGAGGAGCACGATGAGAAGCAGAAGGACACTGACGAAGACACCCCTGTGCTCAGCTCTCAATGTACGGAGATCTGTAAGTTACTCACAGGAGGAAGATCCTGTTCAAAAATCTGCCTTGTCCGAGTCTAACCTGCAGGCCGCAAGGACAAAGCCTTCAAGATTTATACAATCCTGGATGACCAAAGTAACTGGTTTCTAGCCAGGTCCATCTTCTTTGACAACTTCAGCCTTGTAGGCCCTGGCTCTCCCTACACCCTGAGGAAGTGTTCAGGTACCGTTGAGACGGCGGGGAGAAAAGCAAGCGGATACAAGGTGGAGTCCATAGATGGCCGAACCTGCCTATCATTACTGACCATCCTGGAGTGCAACCAGATTCCTGACAACAGGTCAGAAATACCTTCACGGGAGGTGGCGAGACATCACCCCCATCTAAAGCGTATAGCCCACCTGATACCTGAGATGGATCCAGGAACCCCAATAGCTCTACTTCTGGGAAGAGATATACTATGAGTCCACAAGGCTAGAGCGTGTATAAATGGCTCCGGGAATGCTCCATACGCACAGAGGCATGACCTTGGATGGGTCATCATAGGAGATGTCTGTCTAGGAGGAGCACACAAGCTGGCCTCAGTCAACAGTATGCTTACAAGCACACTAGAAAATGGACCTCCATCTCTCTTCTGGCCATGTCACAATAGTATGCTGGTAAAGGAATTGCCGAACAGCACTCCACTACTTTGCCCTTTCTCAGCACCTACCAACGAAGACCACGCCTGTGAAGGTGAACAAGACCACATGGGATGTACGGTCTTCCAAAGGACAAAGGAGGATGACAAGGTAGCGATGTCCATAGAAGATAGGATGTTCCTGCACATCATGGATATGCAAATAGTCAAAGACAACCTCAACAAGGGACAACCTGTTCCTGGAGACAGCGTGCAAAAGAATCTCTATCCAATTGTTGACTAAGATGGGCTGCTGAGAGTAGGTGGCTGTCTTCAAGAAACCGAAGTAGAAGTTTCATAGAAACACCCGGTAATAACCCGCGGATGTCATCACGTCACAACCCTGCTCATTCAGCATCATCATGACTTAGTGAGACACCAAGGCCGTTTGTTCACCGAAGGGAATCTGCAGGCGTTTGGTCTATGGCTAGTCGGTGCAAAGAGAAGCGTGAGCAAGCTCATCTTCAACTGTGTTACGTGTCGCAAACTCCATGGCTCGTTCCAAAATCCAAAGATGGCTAATCTTCCATCAAACAGACTCAGTACCGAACCCCCCTTCACCAACATTGGACTAGACGTATTCGGTCCTTGGTCCGTGGCTACTCAACGCACTAGGAAATCCAATACTGATGCAAAGTGTTGCGCAGTTCTATTCACTTGTCTGTCCATCAGAGCTGTTCATATTGAAGTAATCGAGTCTATGGACACTTCAAGTTTCATAAATGCGTTTCGACGCTTCACCGCAATCAGAGGCCCTGTGAAGCATATTCGCTCCGACAGAGGTATGAATTCCATTAGAGCGGCAAGAGAACGCCAAATCCCTTCAATTTGGACATCGCTAATGTTGAAAGGTACCTAGGCAAGCAAGGATGCACCTGGACTTTCAATCCGCCACACTCTTCGCACATGGGAGGTGCCTGGGAGAAAATGATAGGCATAGCACGCAAGATACTAAACTATCTTCTTGCAAATGATCACCAGACTCACACTTGAGAGTTTAACTACATTCTTGGCCGAGGTATCAGCTATCATGAACGCCAGGACACTGTCAGTACTCTCCAGCGATTCTGGAGACCCGACTGTCCTCACTCCAGCAATGCTACTCACGCAGAAAACCTGTGTCCCGAGAGCTCCACTTGGAGAATTCAATGATTAAGATCTCTTCAGATGCCAGTGGAGGCAAGTGCAAAGCGTGTCCAATGTCTTCTGGGACAGATGGAAGAAACAATATCTCTCCACTCTACAAACCAGGACAAAGTGGCAAAAGACCGCCCAAACATCCAACCAGGCGAATTAGTACTTGTCAAGGACAGTCAATCACATTGAAATGAATGGCCACTCAACCTAGTCACTAAGCCTCTTCTCAGCAAGGATGGGAAAGTGCGCAAAGTATAGGTGAAAGTGAGAAAAACTTGGGGAGAACAAACTGTTCCTCAGACCAGTTACTGAACTTGTACTGTTATTATCCCTAAAGGAGCCAAATATTGGCATCCTTTGATGCCAAGCGGGGAGTGTTCTGCCCAGTTTGTGCAGCTAGGTATTTTTAAGTGCTGTTCCAGCTATTGCCAGTAGGTGTCATAAGTTGCCCTTCTTTTATTCTTGTGTTTGGAATTTTCTGTTCCCCGAATTGTTAATTGTTCAGAACCGCCCCTTCTTCTAGTCTTGGTCAACAACATGTAACCATTCTCCAGCGTCTCCTGAGCAGCCCACATGTGTTTAGCTCAGCTCTTTGCATTGCTATAACAAGCGGATTCCGGTAAGGATAATGCAATTATGAGTTCTACATCTGTGTTAGAAGCCATAATGCAGCCCCCATGATGTTTGCAATGCATGCTCAGCTCCTGTGATGTTATTTTACTGCATGTTTGTTATAAGCATCCTCTAGTTATGCAACTTCTGCTCAGTGAGTGTAAAGCTGGCAGCCACTAATTGTGTTAGATATTTCTTTCTCCTTTGCTGCTGTGTATGTAATATTGCCCAGCTCTTATATAATGCATGATAGCAGCATCCTGAATCATTGCTACATTGCTATCATTGTGATAGTACCTGCATTGCTATTACCTGCCAGTGTTCGTGTATTGTATACAGTCTACTAGTACTGATATGCTGTGTTATCTGTCTTTTGTAGTTTTTACCGGAATCATCCACATTTTGTACAACAATCTGCTGAATTATCCATCTGTTATCATCTCCCATCGTTGTCCATATCATCCCAATAAATAATAGACTTAAGCACCCATACAGTCTTGCTTCTGGGAGCGGATGAAAGGTTAAGCCGTATGCTAGAATCCACACAGCGTCATATTTGGAAGAAGGCAGAACACCCTGCAACATGAATCGTTGCAGGCTTTAACAAAAGCTTAATTTCACTGGATGTGCTGCGTCACTCTCCATATTTGTTGAATTTTCGTGACTGATTGATCAAGCCCTTAAGGGTGTGCACCCCCTCTAGAGAGCATTATCACATGATAGATAACTGTTGGCTAAACATCTATCTTTCCTCACTGTCCCATACACAGTGTTTGTATTCCTGTGTTCTCTTTGAGAGAATTGCTGCCAGACTCCCCTTGCAGATGTTCATCTCATGGGTGAACGAAAGGAGCAACTTTTGGAAATTCAACAGGCTGATTCCTTCTCTCCCGTAAACATAAACATCATCTCCTGGATGAAAGTTAGGAGAACCTCATACACATTAGACAGTTGACTAATCCTAACAATATTGGCTACTTTAGTACTATTGTATATGGAGGGATTTAGCCAAATAGTTTTTTTTTTTTTTAAAGAAAAAACAATTTTCAAAAATGCATATACACTACACATGGTTGTTCGTTAATTGTAGAAAACTGGATTATGGAATTCTCATAAAGTATTTCTTAACTATTTCCAATACATTTTCTGTCTCAATTCCTTGTGTATGTCAAGATTTTTAATCACAAAACTAAAGCCCCCAAACACATCAGTTACTATTGAGACAAAATAGCTGATTTCAACCATAATGAGTGGATTTCAGTTTCCAAGTTGAAATGATCAAGTTTTCATTTAGACCAGGGTGGGGAAACTTTTTTCTGCCTAGGGCCAATTGGATATTTCAACCATTCTTCGGGGGCCATACAAATTGCGCGCTATCTCCGCTGACAAAATACGTCCTGAAGCTGCCATTGATGTCAGGATGTAATCTTTCATTGCACATGACTCATTGTTCAGTAGTGAAGACTGCGAGAGCATGCTAACTGAGGAAGAGGAAATGAATGGGCCGGAGTCTGTTAAACTACAGCTGCAGGCCCAAGCATTGCAGTTCCCAGGAGACAGATAAAAGCTCATTGAGGACTGTGTACAGTCCATGGACCTGAGTTTCCCCATCCCTTATTTAGACTATGGCTGATCAACAAACATTCATTATCACTTCAAAAATCTATCAGGCATCTTGGATTTTTTCAGTTGATCTTAAAAACTGGTTGTATTTTTGGTCAAAAAATACAACCTGGCCAACGTAGTCTGAGATCCTTTTTTTTTCATTCTAACAATAAATGACTGTTTAACTGACAGATGACTGATCGTTCGCCAACCTACCTTTGCCTAATGAGTATGGAGGCCTTTACAAATATAACAGTTTGCAGAAGAGGAATATTTAAGTCCTGCCCAGAAATAACCCTTGTTCCAACAAGGAGCAACCAAAACTTTTTGCGCAGCCAACTTTGGTTTGAGGTTTACTCAAGCTCTTTTTGTTTTACATCCTGCACAACCCAGGATTTGTGTGGATTACATTAAAAAAACTTAGCAAATTCAGACAGTTGGCGGCTTTATATTTGCTGATTGAAATAGGAAACTGATACCAGTTTTAGTATAGACTAGCTGAAGAGCCCAGCGCTGCCCAGGCATACTAACTAACTACGGTTAGTTATAACAAATAATGATAATATCTACTGTATATATAAATATATATATATATATATATATATAAAGCTGAGTGTATAGCCCCGCCCACTCCGCATAGCCACATTCACTATAATATCCAACATCATCCCGTCAGCCAGAGCTACCAGAATACTACCCCTATTGTCCCACATCGTCCCATCAGCCAGAGCCACCGGACTACTACCCCTAATATCCTACATCATCCCATCAGCCATAGCCAACGGACAACTACCCCTAATATCCCACATCATCCCGTCACAGTCGCCTGACTACTACCCCTAATATCCCACATCATCCCGTCAACCAATGCCACCGGACTACTCCCCCTAATATCCAACATCATCCCATCAGCCTGGGGTCAGAACCAGAGCACTGAGTGGATTTGCCCTGACTTCCAAACCAATGATCCCTTTAAGAGAGGCCTGGGGTCAGTACCAAAGTGCAGAGTGGATTTGCCCTCATTTCCGTACTGGGGATCCCTTTAAGAGGAGCCTGTGGTCAGAACCAGAGTGCTGAGTGGAATTGCCCTAACTTCCATACCGGGAATCCCTTTAAGAGAGCCTGGAATCAGAACCAGAGTGCTGAGTGGATTTGACCTGACTTGCATACCAATGATCCTTTTAATAGAATCCTGGGGTCAGATTCAGAGCGCTGAAGGATTTGCCCTAACTTCAATACAGGGGATCTCTTTAAGAGAGGCCAGGGGTTAGAACCAAAACACTGGATGGATTTGCCCTGACTTCCATACCAATGATCCCTTTAATAGAAGGCTGGGGTCAGAATCAGAGCGCTGAGTGGAATTGCCCTAACTTCCATACCAATGAACCCTTTAAGAGGGAAGAGGTGCCTATTGGATGGAGGATGTGTGATGTGCATATGGGCACATGAGGGGGGAATTCAATTCTGTCATGCTCTCTGCTCCTTTCTGGGGGCAGAAAATGGCTGGGAGCTTATGTTCCCGGGGATGCTAGATTTCTCCCACGATGTCAGTGTCTGCTGAGGTGTTGTCAAGTGGGAAAACTTGCTCATAGTAACCAAACACAGCTCACCTTTTAACCAGCTCTGGTGAAATGAGAGATGCTTAGTGATTGGTTGCAAGGAAAACTGTTGTTCATAGCAACCAATCACAGCTCAGCTTCTTTTAAACCGCTCTGGTGAAATGAAAGATGCTTTGTGATTGGTTGGTGATACACATACACACACACACATTCATTTTTATATATAGAGATATCAGAGATACTGTATGTATTCTAATACCCTAATCACATCTGTGTCATCACATTGCCAGGGCAAATTTTTATTCTCCGAGAGTGAACAAGGAAATCTATTAAATAACACAAAGTCTGAGTTCTTGTAAGGCTTGAGGATTGGCTATACATATATATTTACCACATATATACATTTTAATTATATCAGAATACCTTTAACCTATATTTTCTGACTTCACCCGAATTGTTTTTCTTTTAGGATGATTTTAAAAAACATGTCAAGAAAAAAGTATTTTGGGTAAAACCTTTAAAAACAACAGATAAAGGAACAGAAGAGTTGACCTCTGATGAGAAATCTCTAATCAACAAAGCTTTGATCAAGCCAGAATGCAAGGTTTGTTCTTCAATTAATCATAACATTATACTGTATGTACAAAATTAGCACACTATAGATTATTCACAATAGATGTTTATCGTGAACAATTTGACATTTGTTAGACAGATAGGACAGTAAGTAAATGTTGTTAGAAATTATGAATATGCCATTCACACACAAAAGCCTAACTACTGTAGGGTTCTTAGGACGCCATTGTAAAATTTAAACCTGCTTCTCCCCCACCAGCATGTTGGCCAGATGCATGCGCCTCTGTAATATTTTTGACATTATACAAACATACGTGTTTAACCCTTTAACGACCACCAATACCCATTAAAACAGACATAATTCACCGTTTTTAAACAATGATTGAGTATAAGTGACTAGCGTTGCCCTGCAGATGAAATTCCCCCTGGTAACAGCTGCACATGACAGCTGAGACCCTACGGTATCAGCCCTGGACGGTTTTAGGGCTGATTAATTAAATTAAATACTGTTATTGCGATTGACAGCACTGTCTAAAGTGGTTAAATGGGGGTTAAAAGACTCCCTTTGACAGGATCGACCACCCACATTTGTAATCGTTGGTGCTGATCAATGCCATGGTTCCCTGAGATAATCTGATGACCCTCAAGATCTGGTGGCCTGTTAGATCTCACTGACTCTAAAGGCCCCGTCACACACAGCGATCTCGCTTGCGAAATTGCTGATTTTGTGACGCATCAGCGATCTCGTCAGCGAGATCGCTGTGTGTGACGGGATCAGCGACCGGCCCCCCTGCCGGTTATCGCTGATCGTGCAGCATCGGCCTGGGCCGTTTTTCGGTCGCTGGTCTCCCGCTGCCCAGCACGCATCGCTGCGTGTGGCAGCGAGAGACCAGCGATCAGCGACGCTGGACGCTGGTTACTAATGTAAACATCGGGTATCCTGGAGCAGCGCGACTCCGGGATACCCACTGTTTACCTTGGAAACCGGCGTACACGCTGGTTTCCATGGTAAACATCGGGTATCCAGGAGTCATGAGTCTCTTAGATACCCGATGTTTACATTAGAAACCAGTGTGTACGCCGGTTTCCAAGGTAAACCGCGTGTATCCAGGAGTCGCGCTGCTCCTGGATACCTGATGTTTACATTAGTGCATTAGTACATTAGTAGTAGTATTTTTATGTAACCCCTTCTCATGTACAGCATCATGGAATCAATGGTGCTATATAGATAAATAATAATAATAATTAGTAACCAGCGTCGCTGGTCCTGATCGCTGGGGCTGTCTTGTGACAGCTCACCAGCGATCAGCCTAACGATGTCCCAGCGATCACATCATGTCGGATCGTTGGTGGGATTGCTGGGACATCGTTATGTGTAACGGGGGCTTTAGTTTAACACGCTGTGTGAGACATTGACATGTCTCCGGCATTGCAATATATGATTACTGCAGTGCTGAGACCAAAGATCAAAGTAAAAAATATTCATGTCACACAGTGGTACTTAGTGAAAAAAAAAATGTTAAGTAAAATATGTAAAAAAAACAAAAAAATTCACAAAAAGCTAATTTGCCACTAAAAATACAGCTTTTGTGATAAAACAAAAAAAATACACTTAATTGGTATTGCCACTTCTGGAATGACCCGATATATAAAAATGTTGCATTATTAATTCTGTACAGCGAACCAAACACCTTAAAAAATTGATAAATAGACATGGCAAAAACGTTGTTTTTTCATCTTCATGACACACAAAAAAATTTAATAAAAAGTGATCAAAAAATAATATGTAAAAAAAAAAATGGTACAAATATAAACATCAAACCATCCCACAAAAAACAAGCCCTAATATGGCCTATTCGACAAAACAAAAAAAAAGTTACACCTCTCAGAATATGGTGATGCAATAACAAACTCACTTTTGTCAAATATTGTTTTTAGACTGTAAAAGTAGCCATGTATAAAAACGTGTGACTCTTGTATGGCTGTAATCCTAATTACCTGAAGAATCAATCTGCCTTATCACTTTAAACATATGGTGAACCTCACAAAACAAGGACGGATATATCGTCAGTGAAGCCTATGCAGTTGCACTAGAGCTGGAGGGGGCCTGCAAGCACTAGCGACTATTTCAGCTGGATATGCTGCAATACATACCGCCGGCCAATCAGACATATATATTGTAGTGTGCCTAGTGATCGCATAGTCGATGAGAGGTATGTGTCACAGACATGGCTTGTCTCTGTGATGTAACCTGGAGTATTTTCTCTAGTGGATGAAAGCACTAAGAGGTTCGTTTGTTGCACCTTGGCCGAGTTACGGGTAGCTATGAGAGATGGGCGGATCTAGCTACCCACGTATCTCACATCTGGGTGTGGTTAACAGCTTATATAATGGAGGTTGTTGTTTGGCACATGGTCTGTATGTTGGGAGGGAAAAGGCCTCCTGTGTGTGTTTGGCTTGGTGGAGCAGAACTCTGCTATGGACATTTGGATTTTGTGTGCCTGACCTGAAGGCTGCTTGTTTTCTGTTTTGCTCCTGGGTTCATGGGTCCCACATGAACTTTTAATGGAACAAGCCTCCTGCCTTCCTCCTGACGTACTCAAGTGAGTTCAACGCCTGCAAGTGGTGTTAGATGTGTGGGCAGCGTTCCTAGCAGAGATGTGAGTCTTCTACAGGAAAGACTGTATGTTCAGGATTAAGTCTATAGCAATCCAACAAGCATCGCCAGAAAAATTGGAGGACCTTCTGAAACACCAGGTCCAGTCGCAGCAGCACCAGCAAGAAATCAACAGGCTGTTGTTACAGCACATCCAGCAGAGAAAGCAGGAACAACAGCAGCAGATGCAGCTTCTGGCAACCGCCATCCAGGGCAGGACGAGCGCTGCAACCCCAAGTCTGGCTGATAACACCCACATCCGGAAGGCGGTAAGAAGGGTTTTGCAGAAAATGACCGCCAGGGATGATGTTGAGGCCTTCGTTATGGTGTTTAAAAGGGTCATCCAGAGGGAGAAACTCCCGCAAGAGCAGTGGGCAGAGGTACTGATGCAAAACTTGATGGGAAAACCCCAGAAGGCACACTATGATTTAGCTTTGCAAGACACCAAAGAGTATGGCAAGCTAAAAACTAAGATTCTCACATGCTTGGGGGTGACAATGACTATCAAGGCATAGAGGGTTCACCGCTAGGCGTATCACTGGGACAAACTACCTTGCTCCTAAATGTTTGACCTCCAAAAGTGGCTGCAGCCACAGTCCTCTACGCCTGCGCAGATCATAGAATGGGTGTAGATGGACCAGTTTGAACACTCCCTGCCAAGGCCTATACAGACTTGGGTTCCCCAGGGGGATACCTGGAATGCCGATGAACTGGTAAGACTGGTCGAGAAATATCAGGGGGTTGAAGTTTCCTTAGGAAAGTAGTCCAACTCAATACTGGGGGTCCCAAAAGGGGGCAGAGGCCAAAAAGGGACGAGGTGTCCATGGTCCAAAGGGGTGTGGGATGTGATGCCCATGGTCCCTATGGGTGATATTGTTTGCTGGAAGTGCCACGGCCCAGACCATATAGCCACCCATTGTCCCCTGACCCTGGAGTATATAGCCTGCTGCATAGGATGCATATGTTCATATTATGCATATCTGGCTTGCATTGTGAGCTGTCCCCCCAGCGAGGGTCCTCAACTGTGTCCCGTGAAGTTGAACGGGAGTGAGGTAACGTCACTGCTAGACTAGTGACCCTAGTGAGGGCCACCCTTCCTCTTCAACTGATCCTGGGAAAAAAAAGTCAGCGTTCGGTGCATACATGGTGATACTAAGAACTACACTATGGCCAGGGTGGACATTGAAACAGCCCATGGTACTGAGTCCCATGAGATTGGCATAATTTGGGACTTGTTGCATCCTATTATTATAGGCCCGGTTTTTTGTTTGTTTTGGGATTTGAAGGGGAAGAGTTCTGAGTTCGCTGGCGTAAGTAGGGAACCAGTGAACCCTCGTAAGGTGTCAGGTGGATTTCCCTTTTGTGTCCTTGTGGGGGATGAGCAGGAAGTGTCCCCTGAGTCTGACATTCCGGAGTTAGGGGAGACCAGGGAGAATTTTTGGTCTGCCCAACATAGGGACCTAACTCTGAAGGAAGCCTTTAATAATGTCACCATCATAAATGGGGTTTCACAGGAACCGGGGGCTGATAAAAGGTTTCCTTATTTTATGATGAGTGGGGAGTTGTATCGAGGCACTTAAGTGAGGGAGGAGCTGGTGGAACAGTTAATAGTGCTGGACCCCTATAGATGGAAGGTGTTGGACATGGCCCATTCACGCAACTGGGGGGTGACATCTTGCAGTGAAAAAATGCAGAAAGGATCATGCAGAGGGTCTATTGGCCTAGATGTCACCGGGAAATATTAAACTATTGCAGGTCCTGCCCTACATGTCAGTTAACCGCCGTCACCACTCACTTTTGGAGCCCCTCGTTTTCATTGCCCATTATTGAAGTGCCATTTGAGATAATTGCTATGGACTTCGCTCGTCCCCCTGTTAAATCTGCACGTGGGCAACAATACATATGGGTTATCCTGGACAATGTCACATGCTATCCTGAAGCAATTCCCCTGAAAATCTCCTCCGCAAATAGTATAGCCCATGACTTGGTCCATGTTTTTTCCCAGACAAGTCTACCAAAAGAGATCTTGACAGAACAGGGAACTGTTATGAATGAGTCACCGTAGGAGGCAAAAGCAGAAATACAAGCCAAGTCCAAAAAAACAGAGAAGTTGGCAACTATCAGACTGCAGACCCCCGAACCTATCAACACAACTAGCAGTAGCCGTGGGGGGTTCCTACGATGCCCTAGACCCCTCGATCACAGCCGGAGAACTAAATAGGCCCAAAGAAAGAAAGGGGAAATCTAAACTGCCCCAGAGCAGACCCCAAAGCAATAGGCAGCCCTCAACACATAACGACGGTGAAGCAAGACGAAAACACTAACACAGACAGAAAGACAGACTGAGCAAAGACGGGGCCCAAAACTACCTAGATAGGAAAGGACAGGAAGGCTGCTGTCTGCAATCTGCCAAAACCCTATCAAAGACATAAGCCAACAAGCTGATATGAAAAAGGCCCTGAAGCAGCTAGGCTTCAAAAACTAAATCAGCACTCAGGCATTTTCAGAAGACAGAGCCAAAGGAACTCAGCACAGGGAATGGCAGAAATCCAGAAAAACAAAGCAAAACAAAGTCAAAGCACAAATGCAAAAGGCCGAGCAGCAAACTTAGCTTTAGAGGAGCAGGAATTCAGACTGGTCTCCAAGGATCCCACAGAGAAATCACCCACAGGGCAGAAGGGCGTCGGCAGCCTTATATCCAGTCAGTAACTCCACTCAGCCAGTCATCATCATCAGCCTCAGGTGTTTGATAATCAGGCTCACTACCTTTCTTTACCAGAAGAGGGAGTTCCTCGGGCCTCAGTAATGAAGGGGAAAATTAACTCACAACAGTACCTCCCCCTTGAGGAGGGGTCACCGAACCCTCAACTACGCCACCAGGGCGATCAGGGTGAGCCCGATGAAAGGCACGCACCAATCTTTTGGCATGAATATCAGAGGCAGAGACCCAGGAATTATCCTCCTGACCATAACCCTTCCACTTAACCAAATACTGGAGTCTCCGTCTAGCCAGACGGGAATCCAGTACTTTCTCTACCTCATATTCCATGTTACCTTCAACCAATACAGGGTCTGGAGGTGCCACCCCCGGAACAACAGGTTCAACAAACCTCTTCAACAAAGATTTATGGAACACATTATGGATTTTAAATGTGACAGGAAGAGCCAAACGAAAAGAGACCGGATTAATAGTCTCCACAATCTTGTAAGGTCCAATAAATCTAGGCTTAAACTTAGGAGAAGCCACCTTCATAGCAATATTTTTTGATGATAACCACACCATATCACCAACCTTAAACTGGGGACCAATGGTCCTATGTCGGTTGGAAAACCGCTGGGCCTTTTCCTGGGAGAGAGATAACTTATCCACCACTTGGTCCCAGATCTGGTGCATTCTCTCCACCACAGTGTCAACACCTGGGCAGGCAGAGGGCTCCACCTGCCCTGAAGAAAATCGAGGATGAAACCCAAAGTTACAAAAAAAGGTGACATCAAAGTGGCAGAACTAGCTCTATTATTTAAAGCAAATTCGGCCAAGGGCAAAAATGAAACCCAATCATCCTGATCAGCAGAAATAAAACATCTCAAATATGACTCCAAGGTCTGGTTTGTTCTCTCTGTCTGCCCATTGGTCTGAGGGGGAAAAGCAGAGGAGAAGGACAACTGAATTCCCAGCCTGGAACAGAAAGTTCTCCAAAATCTAGACACAAACTGGACTCCTCTGTCAGATACAATGTTCTCAGGAATCCCGTGCAAACGAACCACCTGTTGTAAAAACAGGGGCACCAACTCAGAGGAAGACGGCAACTTAGGGAGTGGTACAAGATGAACCATCTTAGAGAACCTATCACAAATCACCCAAATAACAGTCATCCTTTGAGAGACAGGCATATCAGAGATGAAATCCATTGAAATATGGGTCCATGGCCTCTTGGGGACAGGCAAAG